>NC_037669.1:84098053-84435752 GCF_003255815.1 Theropithecus gelada
GATTCACCACAGCACGGTGAATGATAGGAATATGATATCAGGGGATCATCTGTATAGAGTTGTGTAAATCATTTGGATGCTGGTGTGTCTCAGAGGTTGCTGAATCATATTCTTATGGGCTTTCTGTTCACCCATCACTTTGTTCCAATGAAGAACATATCTCACGGTGTCACAAAAAATTCTTGAGAGGAATTTTTGACCTTAACCTCATGCAAACGCTTCATTTCCAGAAATCCTTTTATGTTTAGTTTCTAAAATATTTGATATAACTTTTAGAGGTTCTCGAAGTTACTGGATAGCATTTTTGAATTTTAGATGCAACACCGTGGCTTTAGTCAGAATGCTAGGTAAGATTATACATCCCTATAGAAATCCATCTGAAGTGAAGAGGATTTGTGGCACAGGTAGGATCCATCTTTGAGGTCCTTATAAGGGCTATTCAAAACTGGACTCTGGAAACATAAGGCTATGGTATGTCTTGCCATGCAGGTAGAACACACTGTTAAAGAATCAAATGCACAGGTCAAAGAAAAAATATGTCAAATTAGTAAATGATCTTCCCACAGGTCATGCTCATGAATCTAATTGAAGAAGTGTCATGGTTCTGTTTACATTTCTTGATGTTTCTAAAATGAAAATAAAAAGTAAATTTGCAAATTTGCCTTTAATTCTTGCATGTTAACAGCCCTCTTTTAGAGATAGCCCGATGATGGTAAAATGCACTTTAATCTCTATTTCTAAAGCTTTATGCCAACTAAAAAAGAATTCTATCATATTCTTAGGTTATTTTATAGATTATATTGATAGTGAACTTCAGTTTTAAAGTATATTTTTCTAATCTACCATAAAATACATTCTATAGCCACTAGAACTATTGCTTTAGTGGTTTCTATTTCTAGCACATGTTACTATGTTTTTGAAATGGAACATTTGCTGTAGGGGACAGAACATTTAGCATGAAGGATACTAAGCAATAACAAAATAAATTGTCTGCAAATAACGATGTAGGGTGCTTTGACATAATGTTTCTATTTTTCAGTCTGGTAGTTCATCTCCCTGTCCTTCCTCTGGGTTTGTATTTGATTTGGGGAGCGAGAGTTAGGATTTGTTTATTTAGGAAGTAGATGCAAGAGTCCAAAAATGAACCACGTCCTAATCCTGCCCCCGGTGACTCTTATAACAACATTGTGGAGGGATTTTTTGAAATGCTATCTGTTCTTAAGAGGAAATTTTCTGCAATATGAGTATTTTATCCTATTAAGTATTTCTTAAATTAAATTAAAGAGCATAGATAGAGTACTTTAAGTTGGAAAATAGTTTCTTGAGTACTGAAGTGCTGTAATTTTTCCCCCAAATGAATACATACTTTTAATCTCAAATTTAGTTTATTCTATTATTTCATTTTTGAACTCAAAGGAAATAAATCTCTTCTTTTTATTCCCTCCATAGGTTTCAAATGTTTAGCTCATAAAGTTATATAATCTCTTTAAAAAGTAAAAGATCATAACCAAATTTAGAATTCAAAACAAGGACTATACATAAAATAATTCTTAAAATAAAATCCCCAAACCCCAAGAACACAGTCAAAATTGTGAAAAGGCATCAACTTGAAGTAATTTAAATAACACAGTTTTATAGCTGTTTTAGAATGACCTTGAAAAAAATGTTTCCCAAAACGAATTCTCCCTTAAATAATTCTTTCAGACAGAATCTTGAAGAACAAACTCTCTTGAAGTGAATTGTTTTCTTTGATGCTGTTCTTTTTCCTGCAAATCCCAGAGGACAGAATATTTGGTTTTAACTTAAGATAATGAAAGTAATTTTCCTTTGAGAACTAGGTTTTCGGCCGAATTGTAAAGCCTGTCTGCAGGTGAGATTTAATTTAATCCTTTGAGTACTTAAGAAGCATTCCTGAGACAGTGGCCAAGAAAGTGACAAGATTAGCACTTTGTTTATTGACAGTGTGTGGACAAGAAAAGACTTTTATCCTGAAGAGTTTAATGATTTTTTTTAAGTGATCTTACTGGCAAATCTTAATTACTAAAATATACATTATTTAAATAGTCAAAGATTAGATGATGTTCTTAAATTTTAAAGTTAGTTGCAATTGAATTGTAGACGAGGAATTAAACAGCAACAAAGCAAGCATGAAAGGCAGGTAGTATCTTGTCAACTAACTTTTAAGTTTAGAATAGAGTTAGAGGGTGGAAAATGAATGTATGAGTATTAAAAGAAAATGTGTTAACGAAAGTCTGTGGAAGATCTGTGATATATTTCTCAGAATCAGTCATTTGCATTTGGTTTTCATGAGATTTTAAAGATTTTAAAAGATTTTTTTTTACTTGTCCTATTGCTTCCTTTTTAATTCCTCCCTTTTTTTTTTCTGAGTGTCTTATGTTTCCAATAAGCCGTCCAATTTTTCTGATGTCAGACACTATTTGAATAAATAAAGAAGTCAATTAAATATGAAAGGTGTATACATGGTTGAAACTTGATCCCAAAGCTGTATAACGTATATAGCTATGACTTTCCAATAAAAGTAGTGCCATAAAAAATTCTTAATCGTTTTCTGTTCAATGTGTGCAAATATACGTTTACCACATACAATGATCCCCTTGTGTACACTCTGCTTTTTGTTTTATTTGGGGAGTACAAAATGTCAAAAAACTAGAATATTTTACATACTAAATTTGATGGGTCTTCAGGTTCTTATGTGGAAAACAAAAATAAATCTTCTTTCTGGCTATCATGATATCCAGCAGAAATGAGTTTACACTATATTAGGAGTTTTTTTCTTTTTGGGGACTCCAGACCCCTTAGCTGCTCTGCCATCCTCTCAATACGTTTAGCCAAGGTTAGCAAACCATGAAGATCTTGTTGACAGTAATCAATTATTCATATTTTGAAATCATAAAATATTTCTAGAAGCTCCTTTGGATTTTGCCTGCCATTCTATCATTGGACTTTTTCAGGATGTTCTGTTTTAGGACAATTTGGGGATGTTTTAAATTTGCTGCCTATTCATTTTATGTCTAAAGGAAAAATTACACAAAATTCCTTACTATTTGGAAACATGCTGTCTTGGTTAGGGGTTTGGACCACATTTTAAAATTAGTTTTAAGAGAAAATAAATTGTATAAATGTTCTGAAATTCAGTTAAGCACCGAGCATGGGAAGCCGGTACTTTTATTTTAAAGTACCTTATTCATTGAAGTCAGACTGCTGACGATAAAAGAGCATTCATTCTAGACCTTTAAACATTGATTATGCACTTTGGGGAGCGGTCTTATTTTCTGCTTTCACTCGTCCATTTGAATTTGGACTTTGGTAGAGCTTGCATACTGCAGTATCTCAAATATTCCACAGGGTGTCATGATGTGGTTGGTTGTTCTCAGGGACACTGTTTAATAGGAGGTATTTGAGCCAAACCTTATCCAGTGTTTTAAATGGCTGGTTCACTTTGTTTTCAGTCAAGGAATATTTACTGAGAACCTCCTATGTGCCAGCCCCATGATAGGAATGCAAATCTTAGTGGTATTAGGAAGCTCCTCTTCTTCACTTTGTGTTTGGCATTTCAGCTAACAGAATATTTACCAACACAGTGAGTTGGCTTGAATGTGTTTGAATTTATTTCCCATGTAGCTTTATGTCATTTGGGGATGAATCTGAAATGGAAGATCAGGCTTTGCAAACAATTCAGTTCCCCAATTAGAAACTGGTTCCTTTCCCTCTTTCATCTCGTGGGAATGTATAACTATATGTGCAGGTTCAGGAAGGGGGCTGAGACTTCCTTCTCTAAAAGGCTCCTGGGGTAGTGGTGCGGAGGCTGAAGCGGGAGGTGGGGCTTCTTGAGCCTGTCTGAGTGTGAACCTCACTTTGCCACTAATTTGCTGGGTCACCTTAATCAAGTTACTTTGCTTCTTTTCATTTTAAATCATTGATGGTATTTTCAAAGAGTAAGTGAGATAATCTGTTTTTAAAAAGTATTTAGTGGCTTCCATTTCTGCAACAGGGTGTCATAAAGTCACTAATACTTGCTCCTTCCCTCTAAATACAATTAAATACTTGAAAATAGTACAACAGGCAATCATAAAAGGACTTTGACATGTAGTAAAGAAGAAAGTGGATTGGCTAGGGACCTCAGGACTTGAAGAACGGCATCATGGCGAGTTTCCTGGCTTTTTTTCCTATCCCCATGTATATCTTACTGGGAACTGGAGAGCCCTGCGACCCTGAATCGCCAGCAAGAATTGGTGGAGGGAAGGAATGAAAGAGAGAAAGGAAGAAGGAGGAAGTGAGACAGGGAAGGTGGAAGGAAGGAAGAAAGAGGAAGGGAATGCCCGCTTTCTCTGGCCAAAGGAGTGGAACAGGAGAAGCCCAACTGGGATTTAGTAATGGCTCAGTCTGTGCAGACTGCCAGCCCTCAGTAAGCCAACCCATTTTCCTGTCTTACACCTGCCAGAAGTGATGAGCACAGGATGCCTACAGCAGCTTCATCGGCAGAGCCAGGGTAGCTCAACCTATCACCAGCCACAAACTGCTGGTAGAATCTCTCTGCCCCTAGCAGTGATATCAGTGACCCAGGGAGGTCAGACTGAACTAATATGCTAAACCAAAACAGATGACTTCTTATTAGGTAAAAGATATATGTAGAATATAAATAGGAAAAAAAACCCCACCTCTTAAACGTATATCTAAAATGTTCAAGATAAATAGAAAATCACCTGTCATACCAAGAAAATCACCCATTATACCAAGAAACCTGTCATATAAGAAAAATCACAATTTTGATGAGAAAAAGACAGCTGATATGAATCAGATATTAGAATTATCTGACAAAAGCTTTAAAGCAATTATCATAAAATTGATTGAATGAGTAATTACAAATGCATTTAAAAAGTGGAAAACCTCACTGGAAGAACTCAACAGTAGAGTGGAAATGACAGAAGATAGAATCATTGAACTTGAAGACAGATCAATAGGACTTAATCTGAACAACACAGAGAAAATAGATAATCTTAGAAAATTCTCTGAGGAGATATATATATATCTCCTTAGAGAATGGCTATAAGGGAGATGACTGCTGTAGCTTATGCTTGTAATCCCAGCTACTCAGAGGAGGCTGAGGTGCGAGGATCTCCTGAGCCCAGGGTTTTGTCGTTACCCTGAGCTATCTATGATCATGCTACTGCACTCTGGCTTAGGTGACAGAGACCCTGTCTAAAAGAATGGCAAAGGAAGCTCTCCAACCAGAAAGGAAATAAAGTGTAATGGAAAAAAAATCAAAGTAATTATTAATAAATGGCTTATAAACTATAAATAAAACAAACTATCTTTCTCCTTGTGGTCCTTAAATCACATATGTGATGGTTGAAGAAAAATTGTAACAACATCTGTTGTGGTGCTCATCATCTGTGTTTCCTTTGCTGTGCAAAAGCTTTTTAGTTTGATGCAATCCCATTTGCCTATTTTTCCTTTGCTACCTGTTTTGGGGTTTTATTTAAAAAAATCATTGGAGAGATGAATGTCAAAAAGGTTTTTCCTTATGTTTTCTTTTGGTAGTTTTGCAGTTCCAGCTCTTGTATTTAAGTCTTTAGTCTATTTTAGTTGGGTTTTACATGTAGTGTGAGATAAGGGTTCAATTTTTTTTTTTTTTTTTGCATATGGATATCCAGTTTTTCCAACATTATTTATTAAAGATATTCTCTTTCCCCCATTACATGTTCTCAGCAATTTTGCAAAGATAAATTGACTACAAGTGCATGGATTTATATTTGGAATTTCTCTTCAGTTCCATTGATCTGTATGTTTGTTTTTATGCCAGCACCTTACTGTTTTGATTACTATAGCTTTGTAGTATATTTTGAAATCAAGTAGCATGATGCTTCCAGATTTGTTTTTTGCTCAAGATTGCTTTGGCTATTCAGGGTCTTTTTTGGTTTTATATGAGTTTTAGGATTTTTTTTTTTCTATTTCTGTGAAAAATGACGTTGGAATTTTCATAGAGATTAATTTGAATCTGAAGAGTGCTTTGGGTAGTATGGAGATTTTAGCAATATTAATTTTTCAAATTCATGAACATGGGATATCTTTCCATTTATTTGTGTCTTCAGTTGCTTTTAGCAATGTTTTATAGTTCTCAGTGTACAAGTCTTTCGCCTTCTGGATTAAATTTATTCCTGTTATATTTATTTTCTTGAAGCTATTGTAAATGGGATTGTGTTCCTAATTTCTTTTTCAGATAGTTTGTTGTTAGTATGTAGAAATGCTATTGATTTTTTGCAAGTTAACTTTCTGTCCTGCAACATCACTGAATTGTTTATTAGTTCAAACAGTTTTTTACCGGAGTCTTTAAAGTTTTCCTTTTTTTTCTTTTTATTTTTTATTTTAAGTTTCAGGGTACATGTGCAGGATGTACAGGTTTGTTTCATAGGTAAACATGTGCCACGGTAGTTTGCTACACCTATCAATCCATCACCTAAGTAGTTTATTTTCAATTAGGCTGGTGAGTGGTATGAGGGTGAGGATGGTAGAGAAGTACATAATAGATACTGTCTGCCCGATGGCAATAAAAGGGTATTTGACTGGCTGCCCTATCAATCCATCATGTAGGTATTAAGCCCAGCATACATTAACTATTCTTTCTGATGTTCTCCCAACTCCCACCACCTCCCACAGGCCCCAGTGGGTGTTGTTCCCCTCCCTGTGTCCATATGTTCTCATTGTTCAGTGTCCACTTATAAGTGAGAACATGCAGTGTTTCGTTCTCTGTTCCTGCATTAGTTTGCTGAGGATAATGGCTTTCAGCTCCATCCATGTCCCTGCAAAGGACATGATCTTGTTCCTTTTCATGGTAGCATAACATTCCGTGGTGTATATGTACCACATTTTCTTTTCTTTTTTTAAATTATACTTTAAGTTCTAGGGTACATGTGCACAACGTGCAGGTTTGTTACATATGTATACATGTGCCATGTTGGTGTGCTGCAACCATTAACTCATCATTTACATTAGGTGTATCTCCTAATTCTATCCCCCCCTCCCCCCTCCCCACATTAGAACCCAGTGTGTGATGTTCCCCTTCCTGTGTCCAAGTGATCTCATTGTTCAATTCCCACTTATGAGTGAGAACATGTGGTATTTGGTTTTCTGTTCTTGCAATAGTTTGCTGAGAATGATCACATTTTCTTCATCCAGTCCATCACTGACGGGCATTTGGGTCGATTCCATGTCTTTTCTATCATGAATAGTGCTGCAATGAATGTACACTGCATATATATTTATAATAGAATGATTTATATTCCTTTGGGTGTATACCCAGTGGAAGGATTGCTGGGTCAAATGGTATTTCTGGTTCTAGGTCTTTGAGGAATCACCACACTGTCCTCCACAATGGTTGAACTAATTTACGTTCCCACCAACAGTGTAAAAGCATTCCTCTTTCTTCACAGCCTCGCCAGCATCTGTTGTTTCTTGATTTTTTGAATAATTGTCATTTCGACTGGCATGAGATAGTATCTCATTGTGGTTTTGATTTGCATTTCTCTAATGATAAATGATGTTGAGCTTTTTTTCATATATTTGTTGGCCGCATGTGTGTCTTCTTTTGAGAAGTGTCTGTTCATGTCTTTTGCCCACTTTTTAATGGGGTTGTTTGTTTTATTCTTGTAAATTTGTTTAAGTTCTTTGTGGATTGTGGATATTAGACCATTGCCATATGGATAGATTGCAAAAATTTTCTCCCATTCTTTAGGTTGTCTGTTTGCTCTGATGATAGTTTCTTTTGCTGTGTAGAAGCTCTTTAGTTTAATTAGATCCCATTTGTCAATTTTTGCTTTTGTTGCAATTACTTTTGAAGTTTTTGTCATGAAGTCTTTGCCCATGCCTATATCCTGAATGGTATTGCTTAGATTTTCTTCTAGGGTTTTTATGATTGTGTGTTTTACATTTAAGTCTTTAATCCATCTTGAGTTGATTTTTGTATAAGTTGTGAGGAAGGGGTCCTGTTTCAATTTCCTGAATATTGGCCCCCAATCTCTTTTGACTTGTAAAGTTTCCACCGAGAGGTCCACTGTTAGTCTGATGGGCTTCCCTTTTTAAGTGACTTGGCCTTTCTCTCTGGCTGCCCTTAACATTTTTCCTTCATTTTGACCTTGGAGAATCTGATGATTATGTGTCTTGGGGTTGATCTTCTCATGGAATGTTTTACTGGGGTTCTCTGGGTTTCCTGAATTTAAATGTTGGTCTGTCTTGCTAGGGAAGTTCTCCTGGATAATATCCTGAAGTACGTTTTCCAACTTGGTTCCATTCTCCCCATCTCTTTCAGGTACCCCAATCAGTCATAAGTTTGGTCTTTTTACATAATCCCATAGTTCTTGGAGCTTTTGTTCATTCCTTTTCATTCTTTTTTCTCTAGTCTTGTCTGATTGTCTTATTTCAGTAAAGTAGTCTTTAAGCTCTGAGATTCTTTCTTCTGCATGGTCTCTTTAGCTATTGATACTTGTGGTTGCATTGTGAAGTTCTCATGTTGTGTTTTTCAGCTCCATCAAGTCATTTATGTTCCTCTCTAAACGTTATTCTCATTCACAGCTCCTGTAATGTTTTATCAGGGTTCTTAGTTTCTTTGCGTTGGGTTAGAACATACTCTTTTAGCTCAGTGAAGTTCATTATTCTTCACCTTCTGAAGCCTATGTCTGTCAGTTCATCCATCTCAGTCTCAGCCCAGTTCTGTGTTCTTGCTGGAGATGTATTGCAATCACTTGGAGAATAGGCACTCTGGGTTTTTGAGTTTTCAGAATTTTTGTGTTGATTATTTCTCATCTTTGTAAGCTTATCTACCTTTGTTTGATCTTTGAGGCTGCTAACCTTTGGATGGGGTTTTTGTAGGGGCTTTTTTGTTGATGTTGTTGTCATTGTTGCTTTTTGTTTGTTTTTCTTTTAACAGTCAGGCCCCTCTTCTATAGGGCTGCTATGGTTTGCTGTGACAGCTGCCCCTCCCCTTGGGAACTTGGTCATCTTAGGCAGTCTCCAGCCTGCTGCCACTGGCTTCAACCCAAGTGGCTGCTGAGTGTCTGCACAGCTCTTTGCTTGGTCCTCATGGCCCTGGTGGCATGGGCTCATGAGGGAATCTCCTGATCTGCAGGTTGTACAGGTTTGTGCAAGAAGCTTGGTTTCCCAGACAGAGTAGCACAATTACTCACTGCCTCCCTTGCCTGGGGGTGAGAGCTCCACTTGTCCTGTGCAGCTCCCAAGTGGGCCGTCACTCCATCCTGCTTTTTCTCACTCTCCATGGGTTACACCAACCGCCTAGTCAGCCCGAATGAGAGAACCTGGATACCTTAGCTGAAGGTGCATGATTCACTTGCTGTTTTCGTTCTTCTTGGTGGGAGCCACTGACAGCAGCTGCTTCCAGTCAGCCATCTTGGTCCCTCCCCTCAGGGTTTTCTCTATATAAGATCATGTCATCTGCAAACAGATGCAATTTTACTTCCTCCTTCCTGATTTGGATGATTTTATTGTTTTTTCCCTGCCTAATTGTGGCAAGGTACTATAGTGAAAAGAAGGCGCCAGGTACTGTATTGAAAAGAAGTGGCAAAAGTGGGCATCCTTGTCTTGTTCCTGATCTTAGAGGAAAAGTTTTCATTTTCTCTCCATTGAGTATTAAGTTAGCTGTGGGCTTTTCATGTATAACCTTTATTATGTTGAGGCACTTTCATTTTATACCCAATTTATTGAGAGTCTTTATCATGAAAGGATAAATTTTGTCAAGTGCTTTTTCTGCATCTATTGGGATGATCTTGTGATTTTTATCTTTCATTTTATTAATGTGGCATAGCCCATTATTGATTTGCATATGTTGAAAATTTCTTCATTCCAGGAATAAATTCCACTAGATCATGAAGTATGACTCTTTTGATATGTTGTTGAGTTCTGTTTGCTAGTCTTTTGTTGAGGATTTTTGCACCTAGATTCATCAGGGAAATTGGACTGTAATTTCTTTTTCTTGTAGTATTCTTGTTGGCTTTGGTATCAGGGTAATGCTGGCCTTGTAAATGAGACTGGAAGTGTTCTGTGTTCATTTGTTCATGCTGCTATAACAACATACCTGAGAATGGGTAATTTGTAAAGAACAGAAATTTATTTGTCAAATTTCTGGAGGCTGGGAAGTCCAATTCAAAGTGCCTGCCTCTGCTGAGCACTGCTCTCTTCTTCCATTATGGCACCTTGAATGCTGTATCTTCCAGAGAGGAGGAAGGCTGTGTCCTCACAAGGCCAAAGTCTCAAAGGCATAAAGGACCAAATTCCCTCTGTCAAGCCCTTTTATAATGGCATTAATCCATTCATAAGGGCAGAACCTTCATGACTTAAACATATCTCAAAATGTCCCACCTCCCAGTACTCTTGCACTGTGGATTAATTCTCCAACACATGAATATTGAGGGATGCATTCAGACCATAGCATGTTCCCTCCTCTTCAATTTTTTGGAAGAGTTTAAGAAGGATTGGCATTAATTCTTTAAACGTTTGGTAGAATTCACCTTTGAAGCAATTGGATTCTGGGCTTTTCTTTGTGGGGAAGTTTTTGATTACTGATTTAATTTCCTTACCCAGTGGTCTTTTTAGATTTTCCATTTCTTTATATTTTAGTCTTGGTACGTTATATGTTTCTAAAAATTTATCCATTTCTTTTAGGTAATCTAACTTTTTGGCTTATAATGGCTCATGGTAATAATCTCTTATAATCCTTTGTATTTCTGTGGTGTCAGTTGTCATGTCTCATCTTGCATTTATACTTTTATTTATTTGAGGCTTCTCTCATTTTTTATTAGTCTTGCTAAAGGTCTGTCAGTTTTGTTCATCTTTTCAAAAAACAAACTCTTACCCCGGCTTCCGAGCACAGCATAAGGTGCAGACAACTAAGCAAGGGAATCCTCATGAGTTAAGAAACATATTTCTACAGTATGCCAGTACTGAGGTTGATGGAGAGCGTTACATGACTCCGGAAGACTTTGTTCAGCGCTATCTTGGACTGTATAATGATCCAAATAGTAACCCAAAGATTGTGCAGCTCTTGGCAGGAGTAGCTGATCAAACCAAGGATGGGTTGATTTCCTATCAAGAGTTTTTGGCATTTGAATCTGTTTTATGTGCTCCAGATTCCATGTTCATAGTGGCTTTCCAGTTGTTTGCTCATGGATAGGAAGAATCAATATTGTGAAAATGGCCATATTGCCCAAGGTAATTTATAGATTCAATGCCATCTCCATTAAGCTACCAATGACTTTCTTCACAGAATTGGAAAAAACTGCTTTAAAGTTCATATGGAACCAAAAAAGACCCCGCATGCCAAGACAATCCTAAGCGAAAAGAACAAAGCTGGAGGCATCACGCTACCTGACTTCAAACTATACTACAAGCCTACAGTAACCAAGACAGCATGGTACTGGTACCAAAACAGAGATAGAGACCAATGGAACAGAACAGAGCCCTCAGAAATAATACCACACATCTACAGCCATCTGATCTTTGACAAACCTGATAAAAACAAGAAATGGGGAAAGGATTCCCTATTTAATAAATGGTGCTGGGAAAATTGGCTAGCCGTAAGTAGAAAGCTGAACTTACTCCTTATATGAAAATTAATTCAAGATGGATTAGAGACTTAAATGTTAGACCTAAAACCATAAAAACCCTAGAAGAAAACCTAGGGAATACCATTCAGGACATAGGCATGGGCAAGGACTTCATGTCTAAAACACCAAAAGTGACGGCAACAAAAGCCAAAATTGACAAATGGGATCTAATTAAACTAAAGAGCTTCTGCACAGCAAAAGAAACTACCATCAGAGTGAACAGGCAATCTACAGAATGGGAGAAAATGTTTGCAGTCTACTTATCTGACAAAGGGCTAATATCCAGAACCTATAAAGAACTCAATCAAATTTACAAGAAAAAAACAAACAACCCCATCAAAAAGTGGGCAAAGGATATGAATAGACACTTCTCAAAAGAAGACATTCATACAGCCAACAGACACATGAAAAAATGCTCATCATCACTCACCATCAGAGAAATGCAAATCAAAACCACAATGAGATACCATCTCACACCAGTTAGCTAATGGCAATCATTAAAAAATCAGGAAACAACAGGTGCTGGAGAGGATGTGGAGAAATAGGAACACTTTTACACTGTTGGTGGGACTGTAAACTAGTTCAACCATTGTGGAAAACAGTGTGGCGATTCCTCAAGGATCTAGAACTAGAAATACCATTTGACCCAGCCATCCCATTACTGGGGATATACCCAAAGGATTATAAGTCACGCTGCTATAAAGACACATGCACACATATGTTTATTGAGGCACTATTCACAATAGCAAAGACTTGGAATCAACCCAAATGTCCATCAGTGACAGACTGGATTAAGAAAATATGGCACACATACACCATGGAATACTATGCAGCCATAAAAAGGATGAGTTTGTGTCCTTTGTAGGGACATGGATGCAACTGGAAACCATAATTCTCAGCAAACTATCGCAAGAACAGAAAACCAAATACCGCATGTTCTCACTCATAGGTGGGAATGGAACAATGAGATCAGTTGGACACAGGAAGGGGAGCATCACACACTGGGTCCTATTGTGGAGAGGAGGTAGAGGGGAGGGATAGCATTAGGAGATATACCTAATGTAAATGTTGAGTTAATGGGTGCAGCACACCAACATGGCACATGTATACATATGTAACAAACCTGCACATTGTGCACATGTACCCCAGAAATTAAAGTGTATATATATATATATATATATATAAAACTCTGAGTTTTTTTGTTCTTTCTGTTGTTTTTCTAAACTTAATTTTATTTGTCTCTGCTTTGCTCTCTATTATTTCCTTGCTTCTGCTAACTTTGGGGTTTGTTCATTCTTACTTTTTTAGTTACTTGAGGTATGAGGTTAAGTTGTTTATTTGGTATCTTTCTTTTTCCTTAATATAGGTGTTTCTTGTTATAAACTTACCTTTTAAAACTGCTTTTGCTGCGTCCCCTACATTTTTGTATGCTGTTTCCGTTTTTATTTGTTTCAATATATTTTTAAATTTCCCTTTTGATTTCCTTCTTGACCAATTGGTTGTTCAAGAGTGTGTTGTTTAACTTCCACATATTTGTGAATTTTTCCAGTTTTCCTCAATTATTGATTTCTAATTTCATACTATTGTGGTTGGAAAAGATACTCGATATGATTTCAGTCTTCTTAAATTTTCAACATTGTTTGGTGGCCCAAGATATAATCTATCCTAGAGAATGTTTCATGTGCACTTATGAAGTGTGTGTATTCTACTTCTTTTGAATGGAATGTTTTGTATATGTCTGTTAGGCCCACTTTTATTCAAATCTACTGTTTCTTGATTGTTTTCCTGTCTAGATGACCTATTCATTGTTAAAAATGAGTACTGAAGTCCCCTACTATTATTGTATTGCTGTCTGTTTCTTCCTTCAGTTTTGGTTATATTTCCTTAATATATTTAAGTGTTCTGATGATGGGTGTGTGTATGTGTGTGTGTATGTGTGTGTGTGTATGGTTATTTTACCTTCTTGATGAAATTTGTTATTATGTAATGACCTTGTCTCTTATGACAGCGTTTGACTTAAAGTCTGTTTTGTCTGATATGAGTAATAGCCACCCCTATTCTTTTTTACTTCCAATTTGCATAGAATATCTTTTTCTGTTCATTCATTTTCATCCTATATGTGTCCTTTAAGCTAAAGTGAGTCTTCTATAATCAGCATATAGTTGAATCTTGTTTTTAAAATCAATTTAGACATTCTGTGTCTTTTGATTGTGTAATTTATTTACATTTAAAGTTAATGGATTAAATTATCCTGATTATCTGAATTATTTATAGGTAAGGACTTACTACTGCTAGTCTGTAGGTGGAAGCTGAGGTGGGAAGGACACTTGAGCCTACAGTGAATCATGATCATGCCACTGCATTCCAGCCTGGGTGGCAGAGCAAGACCCTGTCTTTAAAAAGAAAAAAGAAAAAAAAAAAGAAATCTTGTAGGCTGAGAGAGTAGGGTGATTATATGATTCAAATTTCTGAAAGAAAAAAGAAACCTGCAAACCAAGAATACTACACTTGGCAAAGCTGTCCTTCAGAAATTAAGGAGAGATAAAACTTTCCTAGACAAATAAAATCTATGGAAGTTCATCACCACTAGACATGCCTTACAAGAAATGCTAGTGGTAGTTCTTTAAGTTAAAATGAAAGAAGCTCATCACCACTAGACATGCCTTACAAACAATGCTACTGGGAATTCTTCAAGTTGAAATGAAAGGATGCTAACCAAAACATGAAAATATGTGAAAGTATAAGATTCACTGTAACGATAAGACTTTGATCACGTATTTGGTACTCTAAAACTGTAATAGTGGAGTATAAATCACTTTTCACTCTACAAAAGTATTAAAAATAACTATAGCTACAATAATTTGTTAATTGGGACCACAGGCATGCACCACCACACCCTGCTAATTTTTCTCTTTTTCTTTTTTGTAGAGATGGTGTCTCACTCTGTTGCCCAGGCTGGTCTTGAACCCCTGGGCTGGCATGCTCTTGTATTGGCCTCCCAAAGTGCTGGGATTACAGGCATGAGCTACTCTGCCTAGCCTTCTTTTTACTTTTTTTTTCTTTCTTTATGATTATTACTTTTTAAACAGACAGGGTCTCACTATGTTTCTCAGGTTGGAGTTGAATTCCTGGGCTCAAGTGATCCTACAGCCTCACTTCCCAAGTAGCTAGCTGATAGTATAGTAATGTGCCACGCCACAGTGCCTGGTTGGGGCTGCAAGGTTCCTGTTGTAAAATCTGATAGTCTTAAGGAAATTCCATTTTATATGACGTATCACTTTTCTCTTAATGCTTTTAAAATTATCTTTGTTTTTGACTTTTGTGAATTTGGTCATATTGTGTCTCAGTGAAGATCTTTTTATATCTATTTGGGATTCTTTTGGCTTCGTGGATCTGAATACTCATTTCCCTCTCCAGATTTGGGTAGTTTTCTGTCTTTATTTGTTTCCAATGATCTTTCTTTGAGTTTGTGGATTCTTTCTTTTGCCTGATTAAATCTGCTTTTGAAGTTTGTCATAGTTCATTTGTGTTGCTATCACAGAATGCCTGAGGTTCGGGAATTTATAAAGGAAAGAAGTTTATTTGGCTTATGGTTTTGTAGGCTGTACAAGAAGCATGATGCTGGCATCAGCACGGTGAGGGCTTCAGGCTGCTTCCACTTTTTCTGGAAGGCAAATAGGAGCTGGTATGTACAGAGATCACACAGCAAAAAAGGAGACAAGAGGGAGAAGAGGGAGGTGGCAGACTCTTATTCTCATTGTCAGTTCTCATTGGAACTGATAGAGTGAGAACTCACTCATTACTACAAGGATGGCACCAAGGCATGCAGGAGGAATCCACTCCCATGACTGAAACACCTCCCATTAGGCCCCACCTCCAAGATTGAGGATCAAATTTCAACTTGAGATTTGGAGGGGTCAAACAAATCAAAAGATACCAAAGCTCCCAGTGGAATTTTTTAAGTTTAGCTATGTTCTTTAGCTACATGATGTTTTTTGTTTTTTCTTGTTTTTATGTATTTCTTCATTTTTGTGTTATTGTCTTGATTTTCTTTAGTTGTCTGTGTTTTCTTGTAGTTTACTGAGGTTTTTAAAGATGATTGCTTTGAATTGTTTACCAATCAGTTTACAGATAGTCATTTCTTTACAGTTGGTTACTCATGCTTACTTTTGTTCATTGGGTGGTATCAAGTTTCCCTGATTATTCTTGATCTTTGTGGCCTTGAATTTTTGTCTGCACATTTGAAGAAGTAGACTCCTTTTCTAGTCTTTACAGACTGGCTTCAGCAGGGAAAGGCCTTCACCTGTTAGCCTGTCCAGAGATTTTAGAGGGGCCATGAGATGGAGTCTGGGCAGCTTTGCTGCTAGAGTCCTTGGTCTGGCTGGCCTAGTACCTGGTTGCATGGGGCCAGCCATGGGTATGCGGAGGAGGTAGGCCTGGAGCAGCATCTACATGGGAAGGTCCAGTACAGAGTCCATGGTAGAGACCTAGAACCTGGGTTATTTAGGGTGGGACTGGATCTTATATCCATGGGGACCAGCTTGCGTTGGGATCCACAGGGATGAGCCTGTTGTCTGGGTCTATGGGTGCAGACCAAAAGCTTGTATCCATGGGGGACATCCTGGAGGCTGTGCTCATCGGGGCTGACCTGGGCTGGGGCAGGCCTGGTGCCTGGGTCTATGGGTATGTGCCTGGTGTTGAGTATTTGGAGGCCAGCCTAGTGCTGATCCTCACTGGGAATTGTTAATGCTGTGCCCACAGGGGCTGGTCCGGTGATAGAGTGGGCCTGGAATCTGACTTCTCAGGGGCCAGCCTGGAGCGAGGATTCACTGGAGGAGGCCTGGTGCTAGGATCCATGGCAAAGTCAGGTGCTCATTTTACTCTCTTTTCGCCATGTATCTCTCTCCCCATGCTGCACTGCCTGGGATTCAGGAAGGGCTGATTGAATAATGTGAAACTGTTCTTCTTACTCTCTTCACTGAGTCTTTTCTTATATTTGTTCTCCATTCAGGGAGTATAATTACTTACCCATAGATTAATTCGCATCCATGAAGGTTATTCATGCATAGACAGTTGTTCAAATTGATGTTTCTGTCAGAGGATTAGCACTGGGAATTCCTATTCTGCCGTCTTACTGACATCACTCTTTGTTCTAACATTAATTTTTAAAATGCAAGAATGGCTATATTAATATCAGATAAAGTAGACTTCGGAGCAGAAAAAATTACTATGGACAATCAGTGACATTACATTATATCATAATAAAACAAAGTAATTCACCAAGAAGATATAGCAATCCTAAATGTATATGCAACAGAGCTTCAAAATATGTGAAAGAAAAACAATTAGAGTTGAAAGGTAAAATAAACGAATTCACAATTATAGTTTGGGACTTCAACATACCACTATCAGCAATTGAACTAAATAAAGAAACTAAATATAGGAAACTAAATGTAGAAAAGTAGAAAAATATGGAAAGAACCTATCAATTCTATCAACTAATTGCTATTTATAGAATATCCCTAACAGCTGCTGAAATGCATATTTGCAAGTACATATATAATATTCACCAAGATAAACCATATCCTCCATTGCAAAACACACCTCACCAAATTTGAACAAACTGGATTTATGTAAGGTATGTTCTATGACCGTAATGTAATAAAACTAGAAATCGATAACAGAAAGACAAGGGAATCTATAAACACTTGAAAATTATACATCACACTGCTAAGTAACCCATAGTTGAGAGATGAAGTTTCAAAGGAAAAACATATATAAAGCTGAATGAAAAGAAAAACACAAAATATCAAAATGTGTGGGATGCAGCTAGAGCAGTGCTGAGAAGAAAATGTAAGCATTAGATGCTTATATGAAAAAAGAAGAAAGCTCTTGAATACTCCAAGTTCCTACCTCAATAACCCAGAAGAACAAAATAAACTGAAACTAAGTAGAGGGAAGGAAATAATAAAAATGGAGCAAAAATTAATCAAATCAAAAATATAGAAACAACAGAGAAAATCAATAACATTGAAAACTCCTTTGAAAACATAAATAAAATTGATAAATCTGCAGAAACCCTGAGAAAAATAAAAGAAAGAAGATGTATATCACCAATGTCAGAAATGAAACAGAAGCTCTCATTACAGTTCCCGTGGCTATTAAAAATCTAATAGAAGAATACTATAGATAACTTTATGCTCATAAATATGACAGTTTAATAGAAATGGACCAATTTCTAAAAAACCACAAAGTATCCAAATGTAACCAACATGAAATAGATAACCGAATAGTCTTAAAACCATGAAACACATTGAAGGCGTCGTTAAAAAGCTCCTGAAAAAGAAATTTCTAAGCCCTGATGGCTTCACTGGAGAATTTTACCAAAATGTTAAAGAATTAATCCTAATTTTACTCAATTTTTCCCAGATAGGAGATGAGAGAGGGAATACTTTCCTACTAATTTTTGATGGCAGTAACTCTTTGATTCCCAAACCTGAAAAAGACAGTATCAAATTAAAAAACAAAAAGAATAAAGCCAAAAAAACCCTCAACAACCCTATAGATTACTGTCTCTCATGAATTTAGATATAAAAATCTCCAACAAAATATTACATAAATCAAATTCAAAAGTGTATAAAAAGAATAATATGCCATGACCAAGTGAAATTTATTCCTGGTGTGCAAGGCTGATTTAGCACACCAAAACCAATTATTATAATCCACTGTATAAACAGGATAAAGATGAAAAAAACATGTTAACTAACACGGAGAAGGCACTTTACACAATTCAATACCCATTCATAAAAAAAACTCTTAGTAAGTTAGGAGCAGAGGAGAGCTACCTCAGTTTGATAAAGTACATTTTCAAAAAACCTATAGCGAACATCTGTTTTTCACCATTAAGACTGAATGTATTCTCTGTAAATTCAGGATAAAAACAAAGATGTCTATTCTCACTATTGCTGTGCAACATAGTACTCCAAAGCCCCTAGCCACTGCAAAAAGGAAAGAAAAAAGTGCCATCCTTTTTTGCAGATGACATTGTTGTCCACACAGAAAATCCGAAGGAATCTTTAAAAAGCGATAAAAAATGAAACAAAACAACCCACCTCACTCCCAGAACTAGTAAGTGACTTCAGTAAGGTCTCAGGATGCATGACCAACACACACAGTTTAATTACATATCTATATACTAACAACAGAATATGTGGAAGCTATTGATAAAATTAAAAACATAAGACTGTTTACAATTATCCAAAGAAAATAAAATATGTAGGTGCAAACTTAGGAAAACATGCAGGATCTGTATAAAATGAAAGAATATCTGTATAAAAGAATCTGTGTAAAAGAAACTTATAAAATGTTAATGAGCACAACTAAAGAAGACCTAAACAAATTGAGATATGTATTGTATTAATGAATTGGAGGACTCAACATAGTAAAGATGTCAATTCTGTTCAAATAGCGCTATATAGATTTAATGAGATTCCTATCACAATCCCACCAAAAGTTTTTGATGACATAGACAAACTTTTTATAAATTTCTTATGAAAAGGCCTAACCCCCCAAATAACTAAAACAATCTTGGGGAAAAAAGAATAAGGTTAAAAGATTCACTCTACTAATATTAAACCTTACTATATAGTTACTGTAATCAAGACAGTGTGATATTGTTGAAGGGTAGAGATATAGATTAATGGGACAGAATAGGACCCAGAAATATAGCCACACAAATAAGCCTGAGTGATTTTTTTTTACAAAAGTGCAGAAGCATTCCAGTGGAAGAAGGATAGCCTTTTAAACAAATGATGCTGGATCGGTTGGATATCTACAGGCAACACATTGAGCATTGACCTAAATTTCACACCTTATGCAAAAAATTACAAAAAGTAGATAATGGACTTAAATATAAAACATGAAAGTATAAATTTGTTAGAAAAACTATAGGAGAAAATCTTCATGATTTAAGACTAGGCAACAAACCTTGAAAGTGACATCAGAAGTATGATCCAGGCTGGGCGCAGTGGCTCATGCCTGTAATCCCAGCACTTTGGGAGGCCGAGGTGGGAGGATCATGAGGTCAGGAGATCAAGACCATCCTGGCTAACACGGTGAAACCCCATCTCTACTAAAAATACAAAAAATTAGCCGGGCGTGGTGACGGGAGCCTGTGGTCCCAGCTACTCGGGACGCTGAGGCGGGAAAGTGGCGTGAACCAGGGAGGCAGAGCTGGCAGTGAGCCAAGATCATGCCACTGCACTCTAGCCTGTGTGACAGAGTGAGACTCTGTCTCAAAAAAAAAAAAAAAAAAAAAAAAGATCCATAAAGGGAAAGACTAATAAATTGGATCTTTTGTTCTGTGAAAGACCTGTTAAGAAAATGAAAAGACAAGACTTGGAGGAAATAATTGCAAACCGTGTATCTGACAAAGGACTAATACCTAGAGTATATAAAGAAGTCACAACAGTGAATAGTAAGACAAAAACGTTAGGAAATGGGCAAAAGACTTGAGGACATTTTACCGAAGGAGACTTATAGATGGCAAATAAGCACATGAAAATATGTTAAAAATCATTAGCCGTTAGGGAAATGCAAAGTAAAACTACATTGATATATCACTACATACCTAAAAGAATTGTCAAACTAAAAAATACTGACAACACCAAAAGTCTGTGGGGATGTAGAGAGGCCAGATCATTCACATTCACACACTGTTGATGGGAATGTAAAATGGTAAAGCCACTCTGGAAAACAGTGCAGTAGTATCTTATGTATAATAGAAATTACAACTTCCATTTAACCCAGCAGTTGCACTCTGGTAACATTTATCCCAGAAAAGTGAAAACTTATGTCACTGAAAAAAGAAAACCCATACTTGAATGTTCATAGTAGTTTATTTGTAACAGCTCAAACTAAAGACACTGAAATGTCCTTCAGCAGGTAAGTGCTTAAGCAAGCTGGGATAGCCATGCCATGGAATACCTACTTAGCATAAAAAGGAAGAAGTTATTGATAACTATAACAACTTTGATGGATCTTCAGAGAATTATGCTGAGTGAAAAAAGCCAATCCCATAGGTTACATACTGTGTGACTATTTATCTAACGTTTGTGAAATGACCAAATTAAAGAAATGTAGAAGAGACTAATGGTTACCAGGGGTTAAGGATGGGACAGAGGCAGGAGGGATTTGTGTGCAGCTATAAAAGGGCAATGCAAGAGATTTTTGTGGTGTGGGTCTTGTTCTGTATCTTGACTTTGGTGGTGGTCACATAAATCTACACTTGTGGTACCGTTGCATAGAACTAAATACAGATACACGCAAACACACAAATGCACATGAGTGCATATAAAAACTCATGATATATGAATAAGGCCATTGAGTTGTATCAATGTCAATTCCCTGGTTATAGTATTTTACTATAATTATTCTAGATGTTACCATGAGCAGAAACTAGGTAGAGTAAAAGGGTTCTCTTTGTATTATTTCTTATAACTGCATGCAAATGTCAATTATCTCAAAATAAAATGTCAAAAAGATTTTAGTACAGTGCCTGGCTTGTAGGAATCACTTAATAAATAATGGCTGTCATCTTCATCATTCTCATCCTCCTCCTCCTCATCATCATGACATTGTTATACTAGCTGAGAGTTGTGAGGCTGCTTTTTGACTGGAGACAGCTATATGTTGCCTTCTAAATAGTCATCTCATTAAACAGGTTTCCTGAATAGACCCTAATGCAGGGAACCTATGCTGCTTAAGAATGGAGATAGGTCCAAGAAATGGAGGAAGGTGGCCGGTTGCAGTGGCTCATGCCTGTAATCCCAGCACTTTGGGAGGCCGAGGCAGGCAGATCGCTTGAAGTCAGGAGTTTGAGACCAGCCTGGCCAGTATGGTGAAACCCCGTCTCTACTAAAAATACAAAAATTCACTGGGCATGGTGGTGCATGCCTGTAGTCCCAGTTACTTGGGAGGCTGAAGCAAGAGAATGGCTTGATCCTGGGAGGCGGAGGTTGCAGTGAGCTGAGATCATGCCACTGCACTCCAGCCTGGGCAACAGAGTGAGACTCCATCTCAAAAAAAAAAAAAAAAAGAAAAAAGAAATGGAGGAAGGAGGTCTGCTGCATACAATACTAACTTTTTTATAAGCTGAAAGTTCGTTTTCAAATTTTTATTCTATTTTTTGACCATATTAAAATGTTATACATCCTATTAGAGTGGAGAATTCCTCCATTTTGAATAAATTCCACTCACAGAATCCTCTGTTTAAGAGATCTAAAAGACCAACATGTTTTTATTTCAAAGAAAAAATATGGGTATAAGCAGAATTCTAGGATGGTTCCCATATTATGTGCCTATTGGTGTTATGTCTATGCTTAGGTTACATTTTATGCAAAAGAGAATTTGCAGATGTAATTAAGGTCACTAGTCTATTGACCTTAAGTTTATCAAAAGGGAGATTATCTGTGTTGGCCCTACCTAATCACATGAGCACAGTAAATCTAGGGCTAGAGGTCAGAGACAGGGAAGTCAGAGATGTTCCAAGCAGGAGGGTGATTTTATATGTGAGAAATGCTTGGTTGCTGGTTTTAAAGAGGGACGGAAGTACCATGTGGCAAGGGCCTTTCTGTAACCTCCGGAAGCTGACAGTAGCCTTGGCCAGCAGCCAGCAAGGAGCTGAATAATACCAACAACCTGAATGAGCTTGAAAGAGGACGCCAGGTTCAAGAGGGAACTTAGCCAAACTGGAGAAGTGTCTGAGTCAAACCTTAACCTTGTAGGCCTGTAGGAACTTGAGAGAAAGAAAGTCCAGAGCAATTGTTCTAGGATGGTGCAGTTTGCTGGCTCGGGAGCTAACACCAGAGCTCTCCCTAGGTGCTGTGGATATGGGTCTTATTTTTTGGCCATCCAGACCCTGAGCTTTGTTCTGATTTTATGAAGAACATCTCACTATGGAAGATGAAATTGCCAACACTTGGTTTCTAAGTCTCCCTTGCAGTTGGGCTGTATGCCTTATCTTGGCTTTCCTCATTAGATGTACCTGCCCCAGTGTCTTTGGAATGTTGGGATAGTGAAGGACCCTCTCTCTGCTGCAGGGACTGCAAAGTCAAGGTCATGGGGCAGCATGACCGCAGGGCTAGTGGTGGTGTCCAGGGGTCAGTTGAAGCCACTCTTGTTAGGGTTCCTTCCTTTCTCACTTCTTTCATTTATTCAGTAAGTTAATATGTAGTATTGCCAACACAGTTGGGTGCTGCGGCCAAAGATAGAACAAGTGGGACAGAGCTCACTGTACTGTAAGCCTCAATGTCTGGTTTTCAGCAGTTGGAGCAACAATGTTTGCACTAGACCACTTGCATCAAAACTTTGGGCATAATTCTACTTTCCCTGACCTTGGTTTTCTAGCTTTTCTGGCAGTTTTGTGAATTTCCCCATTTTTCTGCTTAAATCAGACTGAGCTATTTCTGTTGCTTTAGCTAATAATATTAACTGATACTCTAGGTGTGGATAACACAAAATCCAGAGACAAGTCTTAGAAGATAAATTTTATTAGTGAATGGATTTTGGAATTTTATAATGAAAACAACCAGAAAGATACATTTGGGTAATATTTGAAACTGTAACAATGACTAAGTATTTTTAGGTCCTGTTTTAAGCTATGTATAGACTTTCTCCATCACTTTTTATTACTTCTTTGTAGAATCCCAGAGCTGAAGGGACTCAGCCATCACCTACTCTGGCCTCTTCCTTTTACACAAGCCACTTTCTTTAGGATTCCTTCCTTCCTTCTTTCTTTCATTGGTGTTGTCAACAATTGGGTGCTGCAGCCAGAGATACAACAGTGAGTAGAACAGAGCTCTTGTCTTCACTGAGCTCACAGCCAAGTTGCGGAAATAGATAAGTAAGGAAGCAATTTTAATACTATATGAAAAATGCATATTAGGGGACTTAACCTGGGTTGGGGGGCATTAGAGAAGGAGTCCTGAAGGAGGCAAGGAGTGTGCTGATATCTAAAGGTTTGAGTAGAGCTTGAATAGATGAAAAGTTGGAGTGCAAAGAGGGCTCCAGGAAGAAGAAATAGATACACAAAGATAGGGAAGATATAAGGAGATCCTCGTGCTAGGGAATAGCACTAGTGATTTGTCAGGGCCAGGACTTGAACTGAGGGATGGTAGAAGATCACACGGACCATCCCTTGGAGGGCATCATGTATGATATCAGGGAGTTTGGGCTTTATCTGGGGGGCAATGGGGAGACATTGAAGGGTTCTAAGGACGGAAGTCATACAGTTAGATCTGCGTATTGGGAAGCTTACCCTTGGCTGCAGCATGGAGACCAAATGGAAGGAGGAGCAAATATGGAGTCAAGGAGACTGTGGCTGTTAGTCAGAGGCCCCTTTTGTGCTGAGGAGTACACTTGTGTGAAATTCACAACAAAGATCCCCTGCTGAACATTGGCCCATCTCAGGCTTGGCAAGCCCAGAGTTAAGGACCCCATTAATTCTTGGGC
The DNA here is from genome assembly GCF_003255815.1 of Theropithecus gelada. Lineage (NCBI taxonomy): Eukaryota > Metazoa > Chordata > Mammalia > Primates > Cercopithecidae > Theropithecus > Theropithecus gelada. The sequence continues at coordinate 84,122,197 of NC_037669.1, forward strand.
AGAGCTTCAGAAGTCAGCTAAAGGCCTTAGGATTAGGGTTGTCAAGTGACCTCCAGGGTCTGAGCTCTCCTACTCTCTTATCTCCTTTCCAGGGTTCTGCCCCAGAAGGTGCAGCTATTGCTTCAGCAGTAGTGGCTCCTTCTGAATCTTCCCAGCCATGACCAGAAGGCAGCTCAGGTCAAAAGCAAGGGCAGGGTTTCTCTCTCGCTCTCTTGTGCTCAGGGCCATCTCATACTTTGTTGTCTGTGTTGCTAAGGTGGTGTCCATTTCTGCAGTATGAAATTTCTCAAAAAACCCCTTCACTTTCCACCCCCAAAGCTTCCCATCCTAACCCTTGTTTTCAATTTGCTTATTTTCCAATTCCTGCTATTTGAACCATGCACAACCTCACCCTTTGAAGAAAAAGGTTCTCAACATTTTTCATATAAATGTCATAACAATTTGTGAACACGAGAAAAATGTGCAGTACTTTTTTAAAAGATACAGAATTTTGTATTCTCTCCAGTCTTTTAAGTTTTAATTTTAAGAATTCAGTCATCTTTGGAGTATGAAAGGAATATTTTCTCCTGCAGAGTCCTTTTAAAAAGCAAAAACTTATTGTTCGAAACTCACTTAACCACTCTGATGTTTTGTAGTTGGTTTTAAAATATCTTTTTATTCTGTTTACACTCAATGAAAACACACTGGCAGATACAGAAAAGCATGAAGAGGAGAAATAAAATCATTAGTCACCCCATTGCCAAATAAAACATTTTAGTAGATTCCTTATATATATTTTTGTTCTATGCAATAATTTTTCTTTTTACAAAATTAATGCCATACTCTTTTACATTCTGCTTTTTAAAGATTCTACTATTTTCATTTAGTTAGCAATGCTATGCAAACAGGATTTTAAATACTTGCATAATAGGCCATGGTTTAACTATACCAATATCTCATTACTGGGTATACACCCAGGGGAATATAAAGCATTCTACCATAAAGACACATGTATGTGAATGTTCATTGCAGCACTGTTCACAATAGCAAAAGCTTGGAATCAGCCTAAATGCCCATTAATGACAGACTGGATAAAGAAAATGTGGTACATATATGCCATGAAATATTATGCAGCCATAAAAAAAAAAATGAGATCATGTCTTGTGCGGGAACATGGATGGAGCTGGAGGCTATTATCCTTATCAAACTCACACAGGAACAGAAAACCAAATACCACATGTTCTCACTCATAAGCGGGAGCTAAATGATAAGAACTTATGAACACAAAGAAGGAAACAACAGACACTGGGGTCCACTTGATGGTGGAGAGTGGGAGGAGGGAGAGGATCAGAAAAGATAACTATTGGGTACTGGGCTTAATGCCTGGGTGATGTAATGTTATGTACAACAAACCCCCTTGATACGTGTTTATTTATATAACAAACCTTCACATGTACCCCCAAACCTAAAATAAAAGGAAAATATTTAGATCCCATTAAATAAATAAATAAATATATCAACAATCAGTAACTGCTGGCAACTTGGACAATTTAGTATTAAGTAGGCATTTGTGTTATTTATTAAATTATTATATACTCATGTGCACAATATTTATTATTTTATATAAAAATATAAACCAAAAATGGCCCACAGTTTTACCCGCTGGATAACCCTGATTGACATTTACAAATAATAAAACCCACATGGTTAGAAAATTCAAGCAGAAATCTACACAAATGTACAAAGATGAAAACCAGAAACTCCCTCTTCCTTCTGCCTCCCAGACCTTACCCCCACAAAAGTTAAAATTTCTTGTGATTTTTTCCAGATATATTTATCTATTTATAGATCTTTCAAATTTTATGCAAGAGATTATATGCTACACACTGTTCTGTACCTTATTTTTTTCTCTTAAGAGTCATTCTTGGTGATCTTTGTGCAGCATTTCCTAAATTGGTGCATCCCTAGCTCAATAAATGCATCTTTAATTCCAGCTCTGTTAGTCAGTCATGCCTGCAGTATCATTGGCTCTTTTGCTGGGTTCTTAGATGTGAGATAAACAGATATACCACCCGCATGTCTCTGGTCTCCACCATCCCTATTTCTCCAGCTTGTAACCCCTACCCGCATGCCAGTAGGACCCTGACCCTCAGTTTCCACCATCCCTATTTCTCCAGCTCGTAACCCCTACCTGCATTCCAGTAGGACCCTGACCCTCAGTCTCCCTAGTCTTTTTGGTTATATGAGGAGGCCCCAGGGATTGTGATGTAAGTGCACATCCACTTTTCCTTTGGTCTCTATTTCTCATGCCCAAAGTCCTTTGAAATTGCTGCCTACTACTGCCCCAAGGCTAATGTCCTCCTCTTATGCCTGGGGCACTGTCTCCCAGGGTGGGCCAGTGGATCTAATTAGTTTGCTCAGAACTGCTAAGGATTTGCGTACATATGTGTACACAAATGTATCCATGGGTGTATTCAAAGTAATAACATACAGTCTCTCCAAGTGTCAGTCCTCTCAGCTGCTGGCTTCTTCCACATAACCAGTATCATTCTAACATATAACCATCCATATTCTTACTCATGCGTACTTTTGTGTGAACATTTGTCTGGAAGGGAGGAAGCCTTTGTTTTGACTGGAGATGATTATGCCTTCTGAATTGCTGTGTTTTCCACGGAGTGGCAATGAATTTTCATAGTGGCAGCTGGATGGGAACACATTTTGATAAAGAAAAAGAATAATTATTTGACCTATAACCTGAGTTTCTAAGTTGTCTATCTCAAGGCAGAAGAAAAAAAAAATGAATGAAGGAAAGATGGAACAAAGGATGGAAGGAGGCTGGAAGGAAGGAAGGAAAGAAGGAAAAATTCCATCTGTTAGGCCACAAAGCTTACGGGTTTCCATTGTAGTGGTTGAAAAAATTAGCTAAGGCCATGTCCTCCAGATTGAAGGTCAGCAGAGCCATTGTCTTTGCATCCAGAGCTATTTTTGAGGCTGCTACTGCTGCCACCTCTGTTGTCGTTGTAATCATCTCCTCCTCCTCATTACTACTGGGATTACTATTATTATTTGGATTACCATTCCAGATACATGCTAAGGGAATCAAGTAATCAAAAAATTTGTTTGAGTGTACATTGTGAAACATACTTTTGGAATGATTTCCTGAGAAAGTTGGGTGCAGAATGCAAATATTTTGAATGGACTTATCTTAGAGTTGTACTGCTTTTTTTCCTTGTCATTTTAAAACCCTTAATACGAATAAATTGTTTGTATAGTGGGGCTTTTTTAAATCCTTAGATAAGAAATACATGGTTTGAAAGCAGAGAATAAAAACATGAATGATAATGTCCTCAATGCCCAGGAGAAAGTCCTTACTGCTGCTCCTGGACAGGCATTATAATCGACTATTTGGCGTGTTTATTTCAGGCTGCAGATAGTGGATAAAAGTGGCTGGTTGGTTGCCAGCACATGACTTAGTTGCCAAATGGAGTGTTTAGTACTTGTTACATTTGACTTATATCACAAGTTCTTCCCATTAACAGTCTGCTGGTGATAACCTACTTGGCTTTTCATGTGGTTACTTTGAAATAGCCACTTGACAACATTTGGCATATCACAAACTTTAATACTGAAATAAAGGAGTGAGTGGATGGCTACGTGGGATCTGCCATATACTGATATGGTGCTTGGTGCAGAATGGGCTCCCCAGGAAATGTCTGTTTAATCAGTGAATTCATCTTGCATAATATTTCCCTGGTTCAGTGTACCAAGTTCAAGCCTATTGACCTGAGACCTAAAAGGCTGGTAAAAGGGATAGAAATACAAAGAAATAATAGTGCTTACATATGTGTCAGAAGGGCTTACCTTTGTATGGAGGGAGATGCTCTGCTCCTCTGTATCACCATTAAATACAGAGAGTTGAACTATATGGAGAAATGAAGATGTCATCAAAATGGCCTTGAGTCTAACCTCAAAGCATAACCTCATAATACTGACAATTTCTATCATTTCAGGTCTTTTTTTTTTTCTTCTTTTTTTATTGATAGATCCACTTCAGGAATTTTGGCCCAGGATATGTAATCGAATATGCACTAAAATACTGATTTTTTATTTTTAGATTGAAAACTTGCAAGAACAACTTAGGGATAAAGACAAGCAACTGACCAACCTGAAAGACAGAGTGAAGTCCTTGCAGACAGATTCCAGTAATACAGATACTGCACTGGCGACGCTAGAGGAAGCTCTGTCAGAGAAGGTGAGCATGCACTCAAAAACTGGGGAATCAGGATGTGGGGAAACAGAGTTGGGGAAAGTTAATCCAAATGCGTTTAAATGTGCCTGCTTTTCTTCTTTTGCTAACACTACCTTTAGTCCCAGCTGGTCCTTGTTCTCCCCACACAAGCCCTCTTCAGTGGACTTGGCACACTACAGCCAGGGGCATTTTCTGAAATGCAAATCTGATTACATCACCCTTGGCTCTCCTTAAAAACCTTCACTAGCTTGCCGTTGCTCTTATGGTGACATAAATTGAAGCCCTCTACCTGGCCCCCAGGGTCCTGTCTCCCATCTGATCTGGCAAGCCCCCACACTGTGTGCCTGCTCCCTCCCTCATTCTTTCATTTCCAGCCTCATCCCCCATCTCTCTTTTTCCAGGTTCTCTGTGCCCTACTTATGTGGGGCTTCCAGATTTTCAAGTGTACCATACTCCTTCCTGCCTCAGACTCTTTGTAGATGCTATTCCCCAGCTGAGGATATTCCTCACTCTCTGCAAATTTAATTCCTCCTCTTCTGAGAGGTCAGCTTCATGAGAAGTAGTATTGTGCAGTAGTCAAGAATGTGGACTTTGGAGCTAGACTGCCTAGGATCAAATCCTAGGTCTGATACTTTCTACTGTGGACAAATTACATAACCTCTCAGTTTCTTCATTTGTAAAAGGGGGTAATAATAGCAACCTTAGTGGATTATGTTGAGGAGAAAATGCAGGAAAATATGGAATGTGTTTAGAATAGGAGATGTAATGTTATCACTATTATTATTATTATTTGATCATTTCCTTAGGGACACCTCCTAGGTATCCCCGTTATGTCTCAAGAACACCATAAACTCCCCAGAGCTCATGTCACATTCTTAATTATCCATTTATCTGTTTTTAATTTCTCTTCCCTGCTAGACTCCAAACCCAAGAAACATATCCTATGTGTGTGTTATCTTTCCATTCCCTGTGCCCAGCATAACCTGCATCGGGGATGCTCACTCAGTAGTGGATACTGGTTGCGTGAGCTGCCACCATGTGACAAGTCCTCTTTTGAGCCCTGGGATGCAGCAGAGAAGAAAATAGGTGAAAATCCTGGCTCTAACAGAGTTTAGACTGTAGTGGAGGTGACGGGGAGACAGATAATAAATAAGTGACATACCTAGGATTTCAGAGGGTAATATTTTCTATAAAAGAAAAGAAGGCAGGGAGGGGTACAGGGAGTGCTGGAGTAGAATGGCCAGGTAGGAGCTTGCTGAGAAGGTGACATTTAAGGAAACACTTGAAAGTGAGTGGTGAGCCAGGAGCCCTTGTGGAGGGAGAATGTCCTGGCAGAGGGAAGAGCAAGTACAAGGGTATGGGGGAGAGGAAGGGCAGCAGATTTCATAGGCCCTTGTGAGACAAGATTTTTAAAAATTGGCTTTTACTTTGAAGGGGATGGGATGCCATCCTGAGGGTTTCCTTCTGACTTACATTTAAAGGGATTAATTTGAATAAAAGAATGAATGAATAAAATCCTTTAGGCAAATAGCTCATTTTGATGTTTACTTACTTTTAAAATGATTTCTCATCCATTTCATTCTGGCTAAATGAGTTCATTCATTCTCTGGGCACCTATCGCAAGTATCAGACCCTGGAGTTGAGTTTGCATATGCTCTCTCCTCTCCTCCAACACTTCCTGAATGTAAGAGCCAGTGCAGGTACAGTTCTCTAGGAATCCTCAGGAGGGACGGCTTGTTTGTTGGTTGAACATGGACTGTGCTGGCACAGTTTTTAGGCCCATGTTATTGGCATTATTCTCAAATTTAGCTTGAAACCAAGAAAAGAAATGTTAACTTTTAAAGTGTAGGAGTAGATTTTATTATGTTCTTTTTCTTTGTCTTTCTCATCCTTTTTGATTCTGCAGCACTTTGCAGGATTTGTCCATACATGCATAGGATGTTGTGGGGGTTTTCCTCTGGGATGCCCTACTAGAGTAGTAGATTATCTCCTATATTCCCTATTATCACAGCCTATAAACTCTGGGGTATTGAAGTAATTGGAAGGAGACCTAGGGGCCAGTCCCACCTATGCCACTAATTAACTGGGGAGCCATTAATTAACTGAGTGAGCCTGTCAAGTAATTTTCTCTCTCAGGGCCTCAAATTTCCCATATGATGAATGGGGGAATTAGATTAAATGCCCATGGGTTTCCTAAGCCAGTGTACCCTAAAGAAGGCTTCTCTTCTGTTACTACAGAATTACCAGGAAGTCTCTGTTGAAAGTCTCTATTATTAGGCCCCATCTCTACCTACCAAATCAGAACCTCATAGGGCCTGGGAATCTGCACTTTAGCAAGTTCCCCAGGTCATCATGATGTAAACTGTAGTCTGAGAACCAAGGCTCTGTGATAAAAGCCTGAAAGCTACAAAAAGATGGGTAAGCATATTTTTGGAGTTAAATTAAAAAGTTATTTAAAAAATAAAAGAAAAAAAATGAAGCTACAAAAAGACCCATGAGTCTAGAGCTAGTCTTCATGGTCCTAAATGTAAAACCCAGAACTATAAAAACTCTAGAAGAAAATCTAGGCAATACCGTTCAGGACATAGGTATAGACAAATATTTCATGATGAAAATGTCAAAAGCAATTGCAACAAAAGCAAAAATTGACAACTAGGATCTAATTAGACTCAAGAGCTTTTGCATAGCAAAAGAAACTATCATCGGAGTGAAAAGATAACCTACAGAATGGGAGAAAAATTTTTGCAATCTATCCATCTGACAAAGGTCTAATATCCAGAATCTGCAAAGAACTTAAACAAGTTTACCAGAAACAAACAACCCCATTAAAAAGTGGTCAAAAGACATGAACAGAAACTTCTCAAAAGAAGATATTTATGCAGCCAACAAACATGTGAAAAAGAGCTCAACATCACTGATGATTAGAGAAATGAAAATCAAAACCACAGTGAGACACCATCTCACACCAGTCATAATAGCAATTATTAAAAAGTCAAGAAACAACAGATGCTGGTGAGGCTGAGGAGAAAAAGGAATGCTTTTACACTGTTGGTGGGAATCTAAATTAGTTCAACCATTGCGGAAGACAATGTGGCAATTCCTCAAAGACCTAGAACAATAAAGAACATTACTGGGTATATACCCAAAGGAATATAAATCATTCTATTATAAAGATACATGTGTGTGTTATGTTCATTGCAGTACTATTCACAATAGCAAAAACATGGAACAAACCCAAATGTCCATCAATGATAGACTGAATAAAGAAAATGTGGTACATATATACCATGGAATATTATGCAGCCATGAAAAGGAATGAGATCATGTTATTTGCAGGGACATGGATGGAGCTGGAAGCCATTAAACTCAGCAAACTAATGCAGGAACAGAAAACCAAACACTGCCTGTTCTCACTTATGAGTAGGAGCTGAACAATGCGAACACATGGACACAGGAAAGGGAACAACACACACTGGGGCCTGTTGGGAGGGGTGGGAGGGAGAGAGAGTGTTAGGAAAAATAGCTAATGCATGCTGGGCTTAATAGCTAGGTTATGGGTTGATAGGTGCAGCAAACCACCATTACACACATTTACCTATGTAACAAGCCTACACGTCATGCACACCTATCCCAGAATGTAAATAAAATATAGCAAACAACTAAAATGAGGCTTTTGTAAGAAAAAAATGTAGAGTTTGACATTGAGTTACCTTATTTCACATCATATTTAGTATGTATTTCCAAATTAATTTTGCTCAAAAAATCCATGGAGGAGAAACAGTTGCTGGTTAATAAACTTATAAATCCTGTAACAATTTAAAACATTGAAAGATTATAACTTCAGGATTAAAGTATAATAATTATAAGGTTTTACTTGAAAACTTACAAGAATATTTAATAAGATGACTTTTGGGGGAAAGATACTCTCTTTTCATCTTTTAATAATTTATTTCCAGAGCTCTCTGTAGTAGTTTTATTTGTAAAATTGGAATGAGGGGATGTTTGTTCAAAAACTATTAATGCTTATGTGTTCATTAGCATATTTTGGGTTATATGATATCATCCCATTTCTACCTCTTGATTTCTTTCTTAAAAATCACAGAAGTAAACATATACCATATAATTTTTCATGTCATGAATTCTTGGCAGGATTTTATTATTTTTTTCTGGACCTTATTAAGATTTGATTTATTCTAGCTTAAATCCCAAAGTAATTCCCAACTCTGAAACTACTCCCTTTATTTAAGTACTTCCTTTGAGACTGAGGGGGTGTCTGGGAAGGAATCTGAGGTCTGTGGGAGCCTGGCTCCCTTGGACTGTCTTCACTGCTTGATAGTTACATCACCTGGGCAAGCCTCTTCTCTCAGGGTCTCAGTACCTCATCTTCAAAATACACATTTTTATTAGCTGACCTCTAAGTTTCATGCTGTCCTGGAACTCCCTTGAGAATGAATTATTAAGTTTGCCGATCTGCAATCTCAGGCTCATGGCATCTGAATTGGACCATAGATAAGGAGTTGAGAACTTAGATGATTAGAAGGGCCAGGGAGGGAACAAAAATGAGGGATGTGGCTTTGCTGAAGTATAGTAGGGACTACTGGTGACTATGGTAAGCTGCAGGTCCCTGGCCTATTTCAAAACATTCAAGTTCAGATTTTTAAAAATTATGATGCTCAAGTCAAACAAAAGAGCTCTGCATACTGGCTTTGTGAGCTATTTATTTCCAAATTCTGTTTGCATCTGTTTTTTAACTTTTCATAGCAATGAAGAATAAAAGCAAACATAGAGCAATGGATGTGGAGGGAATTTTTTAAAGGTGCCAAAATCAGAATGCCTAGTGTATTTGAAAAGTACAGATAAAACCTTTGAATAGGAACTGGCAAGGTTCTCTATCTTAGGACAAAGAATAGAAGATTTATTTTGAGTATTCCAGTATGCATCAAACCTTTGTGTGTATCCAAATAATCTTATCATCTAGGAGGTTTCTTAAAATACAGTTTCCTGGGTCCTATTTCCTAGAGATTCTGATTCAGCTGCTCTGCTGTGGAGCCCAGGAACCTCTGATTTGTAAACATACTGAAGGGTTCTGATCCAAGTGGTCAGAAGGCTACATTTTGAGAAACACTAAGTCTATGCTCTTCCATTTTAAGATGGGAAATGGGTTCAATGAGGTGAAATGACTTGCCCGGAAATAAAAATATTGACATGTACAGCATCATCCCCCATTTCTGGGCCTAGGAAGACATCGCTAATTAATCATGGCACATGCTAACTTCTCAACCCACTGCTCCTGGAAGCCGTTTCCACCCTGTCTAAGCTGGTCGTTGGTTGAGACTTTGCTGCCTCCTCTGGACTATACCAAGGCCACCTAGCTCACAGGTGATAGAATAAGACTAAAACTCAAAGAATCTTTGTGCTTTTGGCAACATCACAATCTCCTTTAAGTGGAGTTTTGCTCACAAGTCCCATTTTTATCCACATTTAATTGCACAGATCCCTCTGTAACAAGGCATGCTGTGAAACAAAATGATTAATAAAAACTCATGGATTTTTAAGTACATTTAATTATTCGCTGTCTTTTGGCTGATGAAAAGAATCTATCAGGCAGTATTCACCATTTCCCCTGGATTATGGCATCCTAGGGAGTATGTTATTCCTTTTAATTTCCAGGAACTTATTCAACTATTAACAGAGTGCAAAGCATAATGCCTCTCCGTGAGTTAAGATTGAATATGACTTGGTTCTAGGATTGACACACAGAAGCTCAAGAGACGGAACCCACTGTATTTCTAAAGCTGGTCTCGCCAAGCCTTGCTGTAGCCACATAGCAGATAAGCAGTGGAGAAAGCCAGATAGTGGAGCTGGAGGCCACTGTAATTTAGTTCCCACCCTGTGATAAAGCACAAATAGATTAAACCTGTGCAGAGCCAGATGAGTGCACAAGGAATGCTTGCCAATGCAAATAAGACTAAAACAAGAACACATTGTTGGAATTTCTGCAAGTTAGTTGTTAATCAAGTACATCATGGCATATTAGGGCCTTTTAACACATGTTTTTGACATCTGGCCCTGCGCGGCTGACAGTTAAATTGGTTTTGTGATTGACGGAGAAATATTTTGTAGTATTGAATCATCAATAACACTTAAAAACATTATAGTGCTTGTTGATTTTTTTTGTCATCAATGCCCAGTCAATAGTACAAGTGATTAGAGCAAATCGACCTACTTTCCAAACGATTCTGACACCTTCTGGCTGTTAACATGCCTGCTTAATTTTATTACCTTTTCTTTGAAGCCAAGATGGTCCCTCATTTGAGTTCTCCTTCCTTCCTTCAGCTCTTTTAATTGCTTGTTGTATGCCAGATGATTCGCCCAGCTGTGGGTCAAAAAGACTCAAAGGATTTTAGTGCTGCCCTCTTGAAAGTAGGGCTGGGAGGATGATCATGCGGTGAAACCATGTGAAGGCTGCTGAGTGGGAATAAGTGCCACGTGGTCCAGCCAGAGGGATTCCTGGGAAGGTTTCCAAATAGTGAGGCGACAGGTCATTTTGGAGCTTTAGAAATGTCACTCCAACAGCCATGTAGTGGAAGTGATGGGACGGAGAAGTGACTGGGTAATTGGTTGTAGTGTAGACAAAAGGCAGCAAAGGCTCAGTTGCTGAAATCATTGAAAACACTTGAGACACTGACCACGTACTGTGGCCATTTCCTTCTCTTGTGGATCACATAGTCATCCACTCACCATTGTCACGGGTAGGTAAACTAGGTCTGGGATCAAGAAGAAACAAATATAGGCAATTAATTGATTCATTTATTATATTTCTGCCTCCTCTATTATAATAATATATTTCATTTAAAGTGTTTTTAAGTAATTGGAACACAGTAATGGTACCTCCTCCGCCGAAAGCATTAGATACATAAATTATTGTCAGTGGGGTAGAACAGCTGCTTCCTCAGGGGATCTTAAATCATAGGAGAAGTGTTCAAACTAACTTCCCTCTGCATTAAATACTATTTTACAGTTGTCTTATTTATCAGGCATTGTCTTGTGCTATGCAATTATTATAAGAATATAAAAGATAATATCAGGATCCTTGGCCACAGTTGTTGCACCAGTATTTTTTAACATGACCATTCAAGAGGAAGTTTAGATATGTGTTGGATAATTTCAAACTGATTTCAGAAATATAACTCAAGCTTTACGCAGATGGAATTTTCATGTGCGTGTGTGTGTGTGTGTGTGTAAGTTTCTTACTTTGATATCAGGCAGGTTCCCTATTTTTGGAAAAGAAGTCTACAAAGCAGTGTTTTCATTTCAGTGTGAAAGTCAAAGGCAGACCTCCCCGAATGGCTCCAGGTGTATGTTTGTGGCAGTGTGGTCTCATGGATGTGGCTGACAGTCCGAGAGCCCAGGATGTGGGAGGCCTTCTGTTTATGACCTGGGCCACCTTGCGTCTCAGGGCTCTGGGTTTCCTCACCTCTACACTGTCACCAAGAGCACTGGATCTGCCCTTACGCTTGTGATGAGGACTGATGAGGAGAGCGCATCACAGTGCCTAGCATGTAGTAAGCCCTCAATAAAATAAAGCTGCTGCTGAACTTTGTTCAAACTCAGCCAGTGTTTTGGAGTCTCTACTGACTATCAAGAAACCATTGACAAAACAGAGAAGTAAACATCCTCAGACACACTGGAAAATCACATACACAATGGGCTGATTCTTTGTTTCAAGTTCTCACAATGAGTCCCAGCTCTAAGTCCTGGAGGGTTTGGGTCCTGCCCCACTTCATTCCCATCCAGCCAGAGAACAGTCTTCAGAAACCAATGAAGGCTCTTGGATGCCAAATGAAGAGGCTAAGCAAAGAGGGCTGAGCCAAGAGGCATGTTCTGCTTCTCCTTTCCTGTGCGAGGCTGTGTCAGGTCTGGAGTCTTGGTGTCTGAAGCTCCCTCTTCTAGAGCTGCTCTAGAAATCTGCTGGATACTACCATGAACCAAGAGCAGCCACAGAACTTGAACATTAAGTACCTTCGCAGCCCTGTGATGTTAACTTTTATTAACAAGTCAAAAGCTGTATTGGTTGTCCTTCCCAAGTGCTGTCATGCACAGCCTATCCCCATGAATCCGATTTTGAGTTTCTTGTGTGTGTTGATTCCTGTAGAGCATTTCTTGGATGTACTGCCTCTTGTTTTCTTTTGCAGTATGCTTTGGCATATACACTGATGGGTTCTCACCTCTTCTTTTTTGTTAATTGCCTTACAGGAGAGAATAATTGAGCGCTTGAAAGAACAGCGAGAAAGAGATGATCGGGAAAGACTAGAAGAGATAGAATCCTTCCGAAAAGAGAACAAAGACCTGAAAGAGAAGGTCAATGCTTTACAGGCTGAACTCACTGAGAAAGAGGTGAGTCTGGAAAAACAAATGAACCACATTGATAGTCCTCATAAACCCATATTCAGTGCAGCTGCAAGAGACTAGAGAGTTAGTTGGAGGCACTATATGAAGGCTTGGGGAATGTGGTAACTTTGCTTTTGTAAAGCTGCCTGAATTTAAAGGAATTTTTTTTTTTTTGTAACTTCCTTCATCTGTGATGCCCTATGCCTGTCTTCTCTGCTCTGCTAACTATATACAATGTAGCTCCTTGAAACTTTTATTTATGTCTTACCACATTTGCATGGCTTAAAGGATTCTATATTTTTCACAGGCCCACGATCCCTTGCTTGAGATAACAACAGCAGCGATGATTATAATAATAATGTCTCTATTTTATTAGAGTGTCTGCTATGTACTATTCCTTGTGTCGAGTGCTTTATATTCATTTGTACTTTTCAAAGGGAACCACCCAATTCCCTCGGGTTAGGAGATGTGGTACCATGCTGGACCCCAAGGTAGAGCTTAAATGTGGCTGCTCTTCTAGCATATTATTTTTACATTGTAGTAAATAATTTAGAGCTGTATTTTTTTTTAATGCCATAGCAAACATGAATACAGAATATAAGTGTTACCTGTATTTTTAAAGTAACATCTTACACTTTAAAGAAATTCTTGCTTGGGGCTTATGAAGAGGGTGCTTTGGGCTATTCCTCCATTCTTCAAGCGATCCCTATAACCCTCTCAGTTTTCTTGGGGATAGTTTGGTGGAGAAGTATGAGAAGCAGTAATTACACATTATTTTATTTAATCCTCATAACTCTGAGATATGTGGAGATTGCCTGCAATTGGCCCCTTCACACTTACTTTTGTCTCTTGTAACTGTCCATCTTCTTTAGAGCTGTCATAGACCTTTCACCCTGCAGGACGGTACCGCAGCACAGTTGTCTATCTCCCAGCTCCGCAGTATTTCCTCACTCATAGGGTACTGATAATTCCACACAAATTAAAGTCCTGAATAAATATAGGGATGTAGATGAAGAAGGAAAATAATGGATGAGTAAGAGGAGTTTCGAGGAAATCCAGAAATAAAATCTATATTTCCTAAAATTTAAACCTACTTATTTTTTAGAAAGGAGCTTATTTCTTTGTTACGAAAATAAAGAATGGAGTTCTCTTCCTAGCTTCCACTGCTGCTTCTGAGTAGGAGGATCTGTGATGCCTTAGTTTGTATGCGACAGAAGATAGGAAAGCTTTGACTTTGTTTATAGCATATTCTTCTCCAGTTGCGGGTGTTATTTGTGGGCTTGCACCTTAAAATCAATGTATATATTTCTAATGGAAAGAGATCTTGATGACGTGGTGGAGCATAAGCTGTAAGTGAAAGCAGTTTTGTAAATAATGCCAACGTTGTATGACTTTCAGATAGACATTTTGGTAAACATTTGTTGTTTCTGCATGATGTGCTTGGCACTGGGCTGGGTGTGTCAGTCAGGGTTCTGCCAGAAAAACAGAACCACGTTAAACATTTTCTACCGATTAAGAACTTTATCATAAGGAATTGGCTTACACAGTTACGGAGGCTAGGCGAATTCAAAATTCACAGAACAGGCCATCAGCAAAAGCAGACTGGAAGGTCTCAGAAGCTGATGCTGCAATCAATAGGTGGAATTTGTTCTTCCCCAGGGAAACCTGAATTCTGCTCATAGGCCTTTCAATTGATGGGATCAGGCCCACACAGAATACTGAGGATAATCTCCTTTACTTAAAGTCAACTGATGGTAGATTTTAGTTATGTCTACAAAATGCCTTCTATTAGCAACTCCTAGATTAATAACTGGGGACTAGAGCCTAGCCAAGTTGATTAAAACTGGCTATTGCATCCGGCAATTTAAAATTTATAAAGGAAAACAATATGCAGTTGCCGTCAGCAGGGAGCTTATGATTTAATTGGAGTGATGATAGTCTTCACCATGACAAAGTGACTGGATTATAATGTCCTTTCTTATTTCTGTGGGAATTATATAACAAAGGACATTGAAATTGGAATTGTAGACCTGGGTTTGAGACCTATATCTGCCTTTACTAGCTAAGAGACCTTTGACAAGATGCTCAGCTGTTGTAAGCCTCTGTTTCCTGATGTGAAAAATGAGAATGGCTCACCTGTTCCTCAGAGGGTTTTAGAAGCACCTTGCTGGATGATGGTGACTTTTATCATAAAGGTCATTCCAGTGCCAATGAAGCCACCCAGCATAAATTATTAGCCAACATCGTTTACAGAGAGACCATTGTGTCCTTAGTGTCTTCCTAGGTGATGCAAATGAGTAAGAAGGAAATGCATGGAGTCTGTTTTGGGGTAAAACCTGTACATCTCAGTCACAAAGTTAGATGTTGCTATTTCTTATTCAATGACAAACATTGCTCTTTTAGGTTGCAAAGTCACGTTCAGTGATATATGCAAGTATTTATTTCTTCAGTTTTTGGAATTCAGACTATATGTGGAACCTGTTGGTTTCTGGACATGCTTAGTGATTGGAACAATTTAGGTAACCCCATGTCTGAGTTGGAAAGTTTCATCACATCTGTCAAATCTAGATTGCAAAGGACGTGAACATAAAGTTTACTCTAAATTTTAAAATAATTTTATGTTTGATTTTCCAGAAGATGTTTGTAAAACCATTGATCGTTTCTCTGTTAAAGAGATGGGATTTGATAAAAACGTAATAGGAGGCTTCTTTTATGTTTGACTTGCTCTTGGGAGCGGAAGCATTAAAGTTAGTATTTTCTTTCATATTTGTCTCAGAGTCTGCATAGTCTGACAGCAATAAATGTAAATGGAAGGTTCAGGGTGTCTGTTTTGCTATGACATGTAAAGACCACCTTGGGACTTACATCATTAGCATGACTTTGAGACATGAAACATGCATTTACTGACCACACCATTTGGTCACATTTGATTCTACGGCAATTAGATCCTACTCATTCTGTAAGCTGGCCAACTTTAATTTCCTGACCAAAGCTGACTATTGTTACCTTAGTAAGATTATATTTACCCTTTCTGTCTACTGCACACTTTATTGCTATGTATAGAATCAATGTGTTCAAATTGAAGGCATTGCTAGTAGAAATTTCAGTGTTTTACTCACTCACATTCTTTCTCTTTCAGTCTAGTTTAATTGACCTCAAAGAACATGCATCTTCATTAGCCTCTGCAGGGCTGAAAAGGGATTCCAAATTAAAGTCTCTAGAAATAGCCATCGAACAAAAGAAAGAGGAATGTAGCAAATTGGAAGCACAGTTAAAAAAGGTAAGTGAAGTCTGAGAAAAAAATCATGCTCATTTAAAAATGAATTTATAAAATGGAACAGGAAGAGACATTTTTGAAAAGAAACAAACCCCTTATCTGTTGCTGTCTGCTGATAAAAGAATTAATTAAATACTCTTAACTTTATTGCTAAGAAGTCTATCAAATCTGTCTGTGAACCTGAAAAATTATCTTAGGTTTCCTGTTTAAGAAAAACTTGAAAAATAGATGAAAATAGTAGCAGAAGTTAAAAATATTATAAAAACCAGCCATTACTCTCTGGGCAAATCTCAACTATCAGCAAAGAAAAACAGAAATGTTTTCAACAAGTCGCAGAATCCGGAAGCCACATTAGATGTTAATAAACTTTTGCTACTTTCAGATGTAGGTCATTTTTTTTGTATTAGAACTTTGCAAAAGCTTTTCTGACATTATTAAATTTCTAGAAGTTCACCAAAATTGTCAAGTCCCTGGCATCTCTGTAGAATGACTATTTATATTTGACCAAAATGACCTTACTCTCTAAGAAAGCTTATTGTAGATAGAAGGCTTTGGAAAAGAAATAGGATATTTACATGGTGGCATTAACATGTTTTCTCTGACCCAGACATTTTTGTGGAGTGCATTTCCAGTCATGCATTGTTACTTTGACTTTTTCCCTGTGTTGTTTGGTATGTCTGCACTCATTGTTCACATAAAACTCATAACATTATGAGTTTAAGCATTTTGTTTCCCTTTGACAACTCATAAACTTATTCAAAAGGTATGATAAGAATCTAAACAATCAAACAAAGTATATAATAAAATTTGACTATGTATAATTCATAGCACACCGGGATGGGGATTTATCGGCTAAAGTTATGAAAATATATGACATGGATGGTCAAGGATGTGAAGGAATCGCATATCTGTGAAGGAATTACCCTGGGTATCTTAAAATGTAATATACTATTTTGTATGATGCAATATATAACTGAAATGTTACTATATGGTACTCACTTTACAGAGATAATTAGGAAACTGTCATGAGAAATTTCACACTACGAAAGTCTACTTGCTAATACAGAAAAAGATAAATACACAGATCAAATCCTTTAATAACAAAACAGCAAGAAAATCTCTATATTGCAAAATCTGTTTCCCAATCCACTCATCATCTCACTTACTTCAAGCAATATTTAGTTAAGCAGAAATCTTGAACAATAAATAAAAGAATTTAAATTGCCCATTTGAGGGTGTTTAAATGGAGAATGACTTGGATGTGATGTATTGGGTATATGACATACATTCTTGATCTATATAAATGTGCTCTACAAAATGTTATCTATGATATGCATATTAAGGGATGAACTTATGAAAAATATTTTTCATTTAAAAAAATGTTATGATCATAAGGCAGGCTCTAAGCTAGCTTTGTGAGAGAGAGAAATTCACTGGCTCCTTATGACCATCCTCTGCACTATTTTACTTTAGTCACAGTGTGCTGAGTCTCGAAGAAAGATGGCCTCAAATAGACCTGGGCATGAAAGATGTCCTCCACCTACTCTGATGAGCCGTTGTTATGGAGATCAGGGGACCCCATTTATTATTTCTATAGGTACATGTTCGGCACCCTCCTTTTTAGTGTAAATCATCTATGGGAATTTGAAATCCACTAGTAATTAAAAGGAAGAGATTCACATACTGATGCTTATAGTTTTCATGTAATGACTTGACTAGTTTAATCAATCAACATTTATGCAATTCAATATAGTTTCTTTCAACATAGCTGTGGTTTGCCCCTGTGATCACTCAGAGTGTGTGGTTTCCTTTGACTCACAGGTAGACACCACATACTGAAATTCACAGACCAAATCCTGTAAACATTTTAGCATTATTCCTGACAGTATTTTAACATTCTACCAAGTCACTAGAATTATAGTAACAAATATGGTTGTCTTGCTGTAAAGGACCTATTTCATTTATGAAAAGATAACTCATTTCTAAGTATATACATAATCTTATACTGTCTCCTAAGTGCATAGTGTAGTGAGTTTAAATAAGGTAGTTATAATTTAAATATATTTATGTCTAACCTGCAGATGCTATTTTGTTATTTTTGGCTGTCTAGCATTAACTAAATTCAAAAGTTTAAAATATTTTTTCAGTAGTCTTTAATTTCTGCTAATAAATAGTTCCGTAAAAACCTCAACTACCCATCACCTTAAAAAAATTGAGATCTACATGAAATATTTGAAAATATAAGCCAACAGTATGTGAATATACATATAAACACATCATTTACTCATGGAAAAATAAGCAGCTATAAAAGCTTAAGTGTGTCTGGGCCTCTTTTTAAATAAAAGGGTACGTGACTTGTGAATAAAATGTAAAGGTTTACTAAATGAAAGCTGAAAACATAATAGTTTTATTATGTCATAAATACACCAAAAATTCCCAGTGGAATTTTGCTCAAGGTTTGTGAGTGTCCAGGTATTTTTCCCATAAAATCTACACGATATTGTAGATGTGTGTCGTTGAACAGAAACCTTGTCTGCCAGTGGCAATGAAATCCAAATGGTGATTTAAACTTATTTTTGTCTTATAAACAATGCTTGACATTGGTAAAGGGAGTTTTTACGTAAAAGTCTGTGGAGAACATTCACACACATAATTACTTTAACCCTTTATGATACTGTGTTAATTTAAGATGCCTTCAAATACTTCATGATGACAAATGCTTATAGGCAGAAAAGGAACTCCCTTATACATTCCATCCCACTATTTATAAATGTTCATGTCTGAGGAAGTTGTTACTGATATTAGTGAGGCTGACAAAATGATACTAACCAACTAATGCATAATTGCAAATTATGAGTGTGCTTTATAATTAAGTGCATTCATCAATCTTAAATAGATACCCAAGAGTTGAGAAGAGACTGATAATTGACGTATGGATCATTTTGTCTTTCAAAAGAGTATTTGAGGTTCAAAATGGGGGAGTAAACTTAGCCTATGTGACTAGAAATCAGTTGAGAAGCAATGGCAATTCAAAATATGATTTATGCTTTTTAGTAATTTTTCAATTGATATTATACTTGAGGAGGGAGTTTCTTTAAACCATGATAACGTTGTCTTTTACTTCCTTCAAGTTGAAGGAAAAAGTAATTGAGGCTCTTAAAAAGTGTGTCTTAGCTTGAAGCAAAGTAATAGTTTCTACAATATTTCACCTTCTACACCTTGACATTGAGCCCCAGATAAATAGTGCAGGTATTTAGAAATTATAACTTGAGAATGCTATTTAAAATAATATTCAGCATATTTAAATCCACAAAAATTTAAATCTTCAACACAAAATAGACAAGAAAATATTATAGATTCTAAAGCACTTGGAACACAATAGAATATCTTTGAAAATTATATTTTCTATTAATCCTGAGACAACAGTAGAAACTGGTAGTAGGCAATGGATAATACTGTATTTTGGTCCTGCTGATTTAAATTTTTTTCTTTTCCCATTTAAGTTAATCCGATAAAGTCTTACTGATATTTTGCTGTTGCTAACCTGCTGTTTGCTAATCTGTATTTTTCTGAAGATAGACTGAATAGAAAATTCAGGCTTGTGTTAATATAAAAGAAGAGCTATAAATTCAATGATAAGATTTAATTAATCTTTTATTATTACCATCTTTGAAGTTCAGGTAATAAATTGCAGACTTGGCCAAAAGTACTTCTTCTGATTCATTGCTGGAGGCCAGCACTTCATGTATCATCAAAAGTGGACAGCTTTCTTTATTTCATGGGTTATTTAACTCGAGAAAGGGAAAGTAACACAAACCTTAAATTTCTTATTCCAGCTATTCTTTTTTAGGAGCCAAAGTCAACATTTGTATTTCCCTAGAGCATCTCACTTTCACTGTGGAATGTTTAGAAACTGAAATTTCTTCTTTTTTAATGACCAACTCGTCTGTGCGAATGCACTGAATTTGTTGAGCTAATGCTGTTTTTCTGGATCTTTCCTTCTTTCCCTGTCTGTGCCTCAATGCCTCCCCAACTTTGCAATGTAGCAAGCTGAGCAGTTGTTCAATCAGATGTACAACCCAGTAAGTCATTTCTGAAAGTTCCCGCTGTAACATATCAAAGCATGAGGATCCATTGATCACCAGTCACGGTGTGCCATACTGGGGAGGTTTTGAAAATATTTACGAGTTTCTTCCCCTTTCCGTTCTGTCAAAAGAAATGATCTGTGCTGAGGCCACTGCCATTTCTTATGAATGTGAAATTTAAAAATTAATAACTCAAGAAAATATTGCCAACTCTGATATTACCTCCTTCTTAACCTCAGCCCAAAGACTGTAGAAAAACAGAAGTCAGCTGAAGATCTAGGCTTATGGAACTTTTCCTTAAATCCTTCAAACACAAGCATATCTAGGCTGAAAGGGATAACAACATTTGTAAAACAGCAAACAATTCAATGTTTTATTCAAGTGATAGAAGTTAAAACAGGTTTAGATTTAAAAATAGGGCTATGGTCTTTGAGATTGGTAAATACCTAACATTACTGTGGATTCGTAACAGTTAAAAGCATGCCATTTGGCTGAGGACAAACCATAATATAGTCTCCTAATAACAGATAGTAACAATTCCGATTATAGCTTAATAGAGTACAAAAAAAAAAAAAACAAAAAAAAAAAAACGAAAAAACAGGTAACTAGTAAAAATATTTCTAAAATGATCCAGGTGCCACCACGAATTTTTTTTATCCTAGTGACATGTGTGCATTTATTAATAGATGAAGCAGTTTGTTTTTAACTTATTAAAGAAGAAAAGCTTTTTTGTTCTGTGAACTTAAGTGGCTTACTGGGAAAATATTTCTTAAAGGTGGCTAGAGTTTATCGTTTGGCAGATGCGATCTGTGCTATCATGCATTCTAATCACCTCCTATGTATAAATCCCCTTATGGAAAAAATGAATAGCATATAGGTAAAGTAAACAATTCCACCAACAACTTTTTATTTGTTAAGCCACTGCTTCAGGATACATACAGCTTGAGCTGCAAGATGTTCAGGTGTACTTAGTTAGATTCAGCCTCCACCCTCCATTCTTTACAACACATTTTATTTTTGCAAACAGAATTCCTAAAACCCTGCTGGAGCATCTTTGTTAACCTCTTTTTCAAAATGCGGATTTTAGCAGAGAAGCAAAAAATAATCAGTTCAAGTTCTTTTCCCTTAACGTTTGAATATAAGTGCTAATAAGCAGGCTCAAGACAGTGGAGATGTGAAGAAAGACAAATAAGGTTGGAATATCTTCAAGCTCGAAAACTCACTCTGGGAAAAATGAGTGTTTAAAAAATGTTGTTTAAAAAATGAGCGAAATAATTCCACCGCAGTTGTTTCATACTTACTAGTTAGGAACAGGAAGAAAACCAAAGAATGTCATGTTTTGGATGTGTGCAGGACAGATGGGGAGAACCTTGTTTCTGCAGCAGCAAAAATATAGCAGGACCATGCTAGGAGTTCACTCTCCCTGTCAGGATAGGGAGGACCAAAGAAATAACTCTTAGTTAGCTTGTAGACCATTTCTAGAAATATCAGTGACATGGCATCATCAACTTTTACTTCACTTCACCCCAGTGGTGCGTCTCTAATATGCCACTGTGAACTTTTCAGTCTTTTCAGTGACTAATTCAAAAGTCATTGACTGACTTTTCTCCTCAAGTTAATTAAACTAACCCATTGGTTTGGCATCCCGGGAATATAGCCAAACTCTCATTATTTTAACTCCCCCTGTCTCGGTGTCGAATTCTTTTTTGGACTGATAGGGATGCAGCATGATGGATTTTCTACCCTTAATTGTCTTTTAAAAATGACTATGTTTTTCTTAGTTATAAAAATAATATATGGTTACAGTTGAGAATTTGCAAACATATGGAAGGCTATAGAGGAAAATTAAAAAATAGGACATCTCACGGCACAGAAATAATTGCTGGAACATTTGGATTGTTCTCCACCTGGACATATTTTTGTTGTTGCTGTTCTTTTTCTCTCTTTTTCTTTTCTTCTTTCCTCTCTCCTCTTGCCTTCTCCTTCCCTTTACTCCTTCTTTCCTTCTCTCTCTCGTGTTCCTTTTTCTTTTCCTTATCTAACACTCTACTTCAAAGTGTTTATTTAGGTTTATATATTTTTTTTACATTATTAGAATTTTCTCATATAATGAACTATTCCTCCAAAATACTATTTTAATGATTGTATACTATTCTACTCTATTTGCTTTTTCCCCTAATGTTGGTAATTTCTTCCCCCAACATCTTTTTTTTTTTTTTTAACTTAAGACGAGGTCTCACTATGTGGCCCAGACTGGTCTCAAACTCCTGGGTTCAAGGGATCCTCCTGCCTCAGCCTCTGGAGTTGCTGAGACTACAAACATGTGCCACTGTGCCTGCCTCCTTCCTGCGCCAGTGATTTGAAAAGATCCCAATAGTTCCTACTATGTTGAGTTTCCGAGGAATTCTACCAAAGCATGCTTCTTCCAGCACTGATTAAAGATGGCCTTTCTGCCGCACCCTGGCCAACATTGAGAATTGGCATTGTACATAACTTTGACACAAGCTTAGGTGGAAAATTTTTTCCCTTTTAACTTTTCTTTCTTTAATTGCTACTGAAGTTGAGGTTTTTCAGTACATTTATTAGCTTTTTGTATTTTTTCTTATGTAAACAGTTTAAATCAGTTGAGCACTTGCTTTTGAGCTTACTGTTTTGTTCATTAGTTTATATGAGTTATTCTGTGTTTTATATAGAATTTTTGCCAGATTTGTGACAGTTTTATTTAGCTTGAATTTTTTTTATGTATATAGAGAACAATTTTTAGGTTATTGACCTGCACTTTTCTTTAGGCTTTCCTCACTGCCTTTATTCTGGAAAGTATTCTCTGATTTCACTTACCTATATTTAAAATGTTTTAATGTTGCTTTTTATATCAAGTTAAGCCCTTTATCCATCTTTAGTTTATTTTTATTTATGTTGAGAGGTGAGGTTCTAATTATATTTTTCTAAATTATCAACTGATTATCCAGCACCATATATCAAACAATTCTCTCTTTGTCCACTGATCTTGTTACTGTTTTATTGAATATGATGTTCTCATTTGGGTGAATGTCTTAGTTTCTAAGCATCTGTTCAGTTTTATCGATGTCTCTAATTTGTTGGGTCAACATTTTAACTATTGTGTCTTTATTATATTTTTAAATATCTAGTAAAACAAATTACACCTTAATTCTTTCTGCTTTTCATTTTGTCTTATTTTGTTTGAAGTTTTTAGCCTTTAATTGTCTATCATTCCAAGTAAATTTTAGGATTACTTTGTCAATTAAAATGCAAAATTGTTGATTTTAATTATATTTAATCTATAAAATAATTTTAGAATTATTGATATGTTCCCAATATTATTTTTTTCCATTCATAAACATGCTCCAACTTGTATTTATTCCAGTGGTTTTTTTACAGTGAAATTTTAATATTTTCCTGTTACAGATCCATGATATTTCTTCTTAAAGATAGTCTTAAGCATATCTATATATATTTAATTTTTAGGTTGCTATTGTGAATGATATATTTATTATTTTATTTTCTAATCAGTTATTGATAGCTAGGAAATTTCTTTTATTCTTGTGTGTTTATTTTCTATATGGCCACCTAACAAATTTTTGGTGAATTATAGTATAGTTGTTTTTTGTTAAATAAGATAATTTTATAGTCAATTCTATGTCTGACAGTCTACACTACATTAGAGTGAACAAGGATTAAACTTTTAAGTGCTCCTGCAAGTATTATTATTTCTAGAGTAGAAAGGAACCTTTTACTTTTTATCTCCTTTTACTTTAGTCACTCTATTGCACAAAGTGATATCTAATGACATTTCTTAGGAACCTAAAATTTTGCCTTGATATCATTATTTTTCTTATAACCTTTCTGCAGCTTAACTATCATTCTACTCCCGGAGTTTTGTCTTATTATTGTAAACACTGTGCAGGTTATCTTCAGTTCTTTTTCTTCCCTTGATTCTTAATTCTAAACAAATAATATGTGTTTCATCAGTCTCAAATACCTTCTTTGCTGTAGCCCTTGTGGTCATTTTAGGCAGAGATGGTATCAGGAGTCTTTCAAAAAATTTTAATAAATCTCCAGACCTTCTGGGTCCCTCAGTTTAGTGCTTCATAGAATACCCTTGTTGGTACAAGGCAAATGACTGATTTGTAGGCACTGGGCACAACCTTGCTGTTGGCCAGGGCACATTTGAGACACCTCTGATGTTCCCCACCATTGGGGCCCCCAATCCCTAGTAGTTATCCATTTGAAATCCTATCTCTTCTCAATACATATTTAGCAGGGTTCACATTTTACATAAGTGTTTACAAAAAACATAACAAAAGCCAAAAAGCAGGCATTTTTCATTCCAGAGAGATAGAAAAAATTCTTGTTAATGTTCCGTGAGGTCTTCCTGTTTTGTAGGTCATTACAGGACGGTATAATCCCAGGAACATAATGGGCTGAATTATAAATGCTTTCACAGTCATTGTTTGGATATAGCAGTTTCTTTTTATGATTTTTAAAGCCTATTTCTGAAAAGTATTTGATTCACTCTTAAACCAGTTATCTCCCAGCACAGCGGAAAGTTGCAACTATTTAAGAGATAATTCCAGGCATGCACATAGCATGTGTAAACATATGTATACATACAAACACACACCCTATAATTGATCCATGCTTTCAGTGTCTAAAAAACTCAACTAATATTTGCAATAACACTCAACATTTGAAGCCACATGCTTTGTTTGAGGACATCCAGATAATTACCTCAGTTCTCCACATTGCTAATTTTAGGAAATCCCATAATTAGAAAGGATTACATTAATAATTACAGTTTTGTTTGGGGAATCTTTAAAAGTATTAAGCATACAGTTGTTCTTTTGTGTG
This sequence comes from Theropithecus gelada, assembly GCF_003255815.1. Lineage (NCBI taxonomy): Eukaryota > Metazoa > Chordata > Mammalia > Primates > Cercopithecidae > Theropithecus > Theropithecus gelada. The sequence continues at coordinate 84,147,047 of NC_037669.1, forward strand.
TGTGTGTGTGTGTGTGTGTGTGTGTGTGACAGAGAGAGAGAGAGACACACACACAAGAATAATTTTGAATATTTATTTGTATTTATTTATACATACCCTATTTGTTCCATCTATGAAAAGAATTTTTTTTGGTATGGTTGTTTTAATATGCAAATTTTTGAATATTCTGAATGCAGTTAGCTTGAATTATGAGTGAATAATTTCCTTTAGAACTAAGATATATAGGGGCTGGGTGTGGTGGCTCATGCCTGTAATCCTAGCACTTTGGGAGGTCAGGGCTGGAGGATCACTTGAGCTTGGGAGTTGGAGACCAGGCTGGGCAACATAGCAAACCCCATCTCTACCAAAAAAAAAAAAACAACTAAGATGTATAACATTTCAAAATATATCATTATTAGTTTCCAAATGTATTATTTAGTCTCAGCTATGATGCCCGGTATTGATTCATTGTATTTTAAATGAAATTTAATTTTCTAAATTAGGAACCGAAAGTTTTGCCTTGATATTGTTATTTTTCTTATAACCGTTCTGCAGCTTAACTATCATTCTACTCCTGGAGTTTTGTCTTATTATTATAAACACTGTGCAGGTTATCTTCAGTTGTGTTCTTTTTCTTCCCTTGGTTCTTAATTCTAAACAATAATATGTGTGTTTCATCAGTCTATAATAGAGTTATATCAATCAGTCTATTATAGAGTTATAATATGTTATATATAACATATATATAATGTATAATATGTTATATATAACATATATAATGTATAATATGTTATAACATATAACTCTACAATTACCTTAAAAATTTTCTTTTAAAATGTAATATTTTGTTTATAACTTAGAATTATGAGAATATTGAAATTTCTTTTGGAAGACTGTAGTCAAATATAATTTTTAGAATAGTTTCTATTCTCTGTCCTGCTGTTAAGATATGAGAGGAATATTAAAGCGCTGTCAATGGACATTAAACCACCAACACGCCACAATCGAGAATCATATTTCTACACTGCCTAAATTTAGCAAATTATTGCTAAAACCCAGAAACAGCAGGGAAGAAAAGTCATCAAATACATTGGTTAACATTCTGTTTTTATTTTATGGTCATGAGTAATTATTTGTTTATTTTGAGGGAAATGATTTTTAATTAAAATTGGTAGGGTCTATTTCAAAGGGAACGTGTTATATAATATAATAATTGAAAGTTCCCTGCCTTGTTTCACAGCAGGTTTCCGGACCAAAATTAATACTTTCCTTTCTAGGGATCTGAAATGATGAACTGCCATTTTATTGGAAATAATCAATGACCAGTCTTTATAAGATTAAATGTAGATAAACTTGTATGATTTTGATACTTGACAACCCCATAGTTTGGCTTTAGCCATTTTTGGCTTCTTAACTTCCATTTAGATATAATATTAATCCGAAGTTTTGCCTTATTTCCTGAAGTAGTTATAAATTCTTTCACTAAAAGAACTACTAGGTTATTGTAACTATAGGTTTATGTATTGCTCATCCCAAGCCATGGTCAGAGTTCTCTTAATGCCTGATCTAGGCTTTTAAAGTCAGTTCACATCAAAACCCAGAGGCCTACCCACATCAGTGAGGCTCCAGAGTTTGTTTTGATTATTCCCATTTGTGGGGAAATTTCCTTACATATGGAAATACAAGAAACATAATTGGGAGTCCCTCAAAACTTACTGATGTAATATGCAATGCAGACATTTCTGAAATGTCCTTTCCACATTTTTTTGTGTTTCTATAAGATGCTTGAAAGTTGCTCTAAATGTTTTAAGACATATTTTTGAGCAGAATCAGATACCTGGATTTGCCTTTAAACTGACCTGTTTAATCAGTGGAATTAAATCTCTATATTAGTGAAAGAATGCTTATTGATATTCCTTTAGTTTTAATGACTGGTGGATGTCCTTGAAAGTGACGATGAGCTTGCTATATTCATGGTAAATAAGATCTGAAGCCATCAAAAGAAAACTCACACCAATTTGTGTTTTTAAGAGGTAAATTCCTGACTAATGACAATAGGAAGACAAAGTTGATGTTCCTTAGAAGTATAGAATGGGCAAGCCCTCCCGGACCTTGTTGGGGAGCTAACTGCAAACCAACAGATTCTTAAGGAAAAATATTACTGTGCATTTTCAATTTATGTCTTGAATTCATTAGAATGCCATGTTCGGAATTTACTGTGATCATGATTTATTCAAATCTATTTTTTTCGCTGTAGTGTCTAAAGTATGTTAGATCCAAGTCTGTTACCTACTTTTGATCTCTGTTAGGAGCTACCAGTCCAGATTAAAGAACTCATGTTGTGATTTGAAAAGGCGAGAATATTGCCTAAATACAAATAAAGTGCTTATTTCATTCCATTTTTGGAGGAAGCTCAGGACTCATGATTTTGAAGGAAGCATTGGTTTAAAAAGCTCAATTTCCTCCACTATTTTATTTAGTATAGAATCATTCATGTCTGTAGATCGTGGTAGAACACATCCATGCTGGTTACTAGTTAAAAATTTCAGCCCATCCTCTGAAAAGCTGTGACTCAGGCTGAATAGAGCTGGTTATATACAATATCTTTTGTAAATCCTTTAGAGGCTTTTGCCTCCAATACCTAAGCTTAGTTGGGGACTCACCAGCCTTCCCAGTCATGTGAAACTCTCTTTCATTGAGTCTTTACATGGACCCTAGTAATGATCCAAGAAGCAGCTGTTTCCCTGTCATCTTTATATGACTTTTCCTTAAAGCTTTCTATTGATTTAAAAACATTTTAAATGATATTTTAGTAGCCCTTCCAAGAATTCTGGCACCAAGATTGAAAGTGGCTTGACATAAGTTCTTTTGCCTGGAAATCAGTAGATACTGATATAGAGATAGAGAGATTTAATTCACAGGTATTCTTGAGGTTGTCTATTCATTTGATTGATTGATTGATTGATTGAGATGGAGTCTCGCTCTGTTGCCAGGCTGGAGTATAGTGGCGTGATCTTGGCTCACTGCAACCTCCGCCTCCCGAGTTCAAGCAATTCTCCTGCCTCAGCCTCCCGAATAGCTGGGACTACAGGCGCGTGCCTCAGTGCCTAGCTAATTTTTGTATTTTTAGTAGAGATGGGGTTTTACCATGTTGGCCAGGATGGTCTTGATCTCTTGACTTCATGATCCACCCACCTTGGCCTCCCAAAGTGCTGGGATTACAGGCATGAGCCACCGCACCTGGCTGAGGTTGTCTATTTATTTTAAAAGTCTCATTAGCACTTGAAGTATGATCTATTAATAATAGATACTGGGCCAGCTGTAAACTCGGCTCTGGTCTTCATTCTAATAACATGACCTAACTTCAGCATATGATATCAGCAGTAGTAGAGTCTAGATTAAGGCACTTTTTTTTACTAGGCTTTCTGTGCCTCTAAACATCCCATGAGTCCTTTCACCATACTTATTTACTTGTTTGAAAAGACTATGAACTCATCTGATTTCACCCAATGTTGAAAAGTGGCCTTGGATAATCCTCTTTTCTTCATGGAGCTAAAATAAGGAACATGTGTACATACCATCACTGGCAGACTATGCTGTCTCTGTAAACCTATCAGGGAGGCTTTTTTTTTTTTTTTTTTATAAGGAGTATGTAGTATCTTGTCAATGAAAACCAAATAAATCTATTAACTTAGCTGAATAACAAGCTGTATTTCTGGGATGCATATTATGAAATAATAATTATAATAAAAACAAAAGTGAATAATATCTTCCCCCATGTTTGTCATTTTGTAGTTTTCACGGTTTTTAGGCTAATGAATTTGCCTAATCTTATGTAAATATAAGATGCAGGACTGGATTTAGAATCTTGGTCTTACAACTAGTAATCCTGTACGCACTTATTAAAAAGAGACAAATAGTAATAACAATAAAAACAACAACTAAAATAAGCCACAGCAGCTAACTGCTAACTATTTGTGAACTTTTGAAAATCAGCATCAGGAAAGGAATTTTAACTCTCATAAGAAACAGGCAATCAAAATATATTTATTCATTTGTTTTGAGTGCTTCCAGCTGCTTATTACTCAGTTCATTAATTCTTTTTAAAAAATCTTAATAGCATTGGTTGGATAGTTCAAGAAATGTCATGAAAAGGTTTTTAACTGCTGTAAAAGAATCGTAATACAGTATAAAAGTGAAAGAGAGGTTAACACGAAGTTTTTTTTTCTTTAGCTATTTAAAAGCTGTATATTTTAAATGCTTTTCTCTAACAAAAGTAATGATTCATATTATCACAAATTGAAACAGGTATATGGAGTAGTTACTTTCTTTTAAAATAGGATTTCTGCTCTACATTTTTAAAGTGGAGATTAGGAAATTTAAATATTCATTACTTAAGCTTAAAAGGAAATTATTAGATAAATATACTCCTAAAGGTATATTAGCTCAGGATTCTCTTTCAGATTATTTTAATTATACTGAAAAAGTTTAATAATCTATTATAATGAAACACAGAGTGCATAGTAAATAAATGAAAATAAATGGTTTCTGAAAAATGTTGGTAAAAGGGAATAAACCAGTATCTGATAGTGTGTTGAATTGACACATTTTTCTCAAGCTTTTTTTTGTATAGTTGAGTTTATTTCTTAAATAAGGAAATCTTAGATTTAAGAACATGAAAGCAACTTTTTCCCCTTTATCCTCATGCTTAAATAATATGTTACATGCAAAAATATTATTTCTAAAATGATTATTTTGTCATATGAAATTTATTTTATTTATACTAATTTTTGAATTTTTTTTCTACTAAACCATTGCAAAGACTGTCAAACCTTCTAACCATAGTATTAGTATTAATTTTTCTAACCATGCATGATTCATTCAATCCCACAGTAGCTGTAGCTTGCTTGCCTTGTTTTTTCCCTGAAATTTTCAAAAAAGTATATTAAAACACAATAAATATCTGCTCCATGTAGCAAGACAGCAGAATAACTTAAGTCCTTATAAATTGTTAACATTTGATTATGTCACCGGTGGATTTTGAAGATACATACATATATGACTTATCTGAACTTTCTATGTTGAATGTGCACTGTTGTTAAACTACTTGTTTTTTCCCTGCCTGCTCTTTGAAGAAGTCAATTAGGAATAATGGGAAACAAGGGGTAGGCAAAACATTGCAGTGCAGTGTTATTTCTATCTGTCTGGGAATATTTCAGCCAAAAGTTTATTTTGGGAAAAAAAAAAAGCTGTAACGCACTCTCTCACACACAAACCCACAAATACTTTGGCTGCAAATTATTCTGCAATGTTGTTGCTGTGTTGTTGCCTGTCTTTTCTTGTGTGTGAAGCTGCCACCCACCCATGCATGTATTTGCAGATTCTCGTCTGTGTACTTGTTCATGAATTAGCTCATCCTCCTCCTGGTTTAGGTTAAATTTATTTAAGAGAATGAGAATTTATGGGTATAACTGTTAGCTGGAAAGCCCTTCCTCACCTCCAAGCCTCATTTCAAACTATGTTTCCTGCTGAAATTTCTCAGTGGGATGACATGTTCAATTATTAGTCAATCCGTCTCTTATATGTTATCTGGCTTTACATATGCCCTTGATGGTTCTTGGAAGATAATCTAATATCGTGTTGTTTTGGTGTCTTTGTATTGGAAATGGAAGCATTTTGTATGAATCACCTCCTTAACTGTGAGGAGTTGAATTGTCTTAGGTCTGCTTGTCACATGACCAGGAATAAAGACATCACAGTCTCCAACCCCACTTTTTTGGTGGAAAGAAAAGCTAAAAGTAGCAACATTTAATGGAACAAAATATCAGTAATTGAAGAAACTCCCCTGTGAAACTCTAATATTATTTTAAAACCAACATTGTTCTAAGGTAGCTGAAATGTATGATTTTTCTATTTTGCCTTTTCACTGACAATATACCCATAAATCTTGGTGGTGATTTTCTTTCCAAAGTTAATTTCTGGGCCATTGTTGACAGCACTATCTATTGCTCTAAATTGTTGTCTTAACTGCATTCTTTACAAATGTAATGTTGAAGGCACATAATATTGAAGATGACTCCAGGATGAACCCTGAGTTTGCAGACCGAATAAAACAGCTAGATAAAGAGGCGTCTTACTACCGCGACGAGTGTGGCAAGGCCCAAGCAGAAGTGGACCGGTTGCTGGAGATCCTCAAGGAGGTGGAGAATGAGAAGAATGACAAGGACAAGAAGATCGCAGAACTGGAGAGGTAAATTTTACAGTCATGTAAATTGTTGACAGTGAGAGAACATGGACTGCGTGGTTGCCCATCTCCGGTAATGGTGGATTTGGACTGCACGTTCATATTCCAAGTTAGAAACAAGTCATAAATGAGGAATATGGCCTGTGAAAGATGACATTTCTGTGGAATGCTAAGAATGCAATTGGCTTATCTTCTGAGGGATTATATACTTCTTCAGTGTTAAAGAAAATAGTGGTCAACTTTCTTGAGTGATGTCCATGATCTAGCATTTTTTCCAGTGAAGTGTGTAAGAAATTGGGGCTTTGACTACCCAAAACTTCAGTTCTTTTCCATCATAGGTAAATATTTATGGTTTAGTTTTGTCTTGATCAAACAACAACCACCACCACCACAACAACAACCGAAGAATATAGTTGAGAATTCTTCATTCAAGATAGGGGAAGAAGGAAGGAGCTCATATCCTTTGGATGTCTCTTGGCACATCACAACAAATTCATCCTGGAGGTTTATCTCTTAAGAGGACCTTTTAAATACATATACTTGAATAGGTCCTGCGTGATAGCAAATTCTGTGTAAAAACAGGGAGTGTTGAATCAGAGTATTTAGATTTTCGGATAAACCATATCCATATTGTATTTATGTATAGTATGAATGTGAAAAATAAGCTTGCTATCAATGTTTTTTCCTGTACTTCATGTAAGGAAAAAAAGCTTTCTGAAAAATCTTACATAACTCCATAACCTCTGCAGATTTCTTATTGGTTCAGCAATAAGGCAGAATTTGTCTTTCCCAGATTCAGTCCATATGGAAGAGATCACCAAATTTTGAACAAACGTGTGAATGTTAGCCAGCTTTGATCGAGATACTTGTGAAGCCCTAAAGGACTTCAAGACATACACAGAGTAGCTGTCTATCATCTTGTGGAAAGATCGTGGGCTTCAGTGACAGAAAGACCTGGGTTCAAATTTCGCCTCTACTTTTTGCCAGCTGTGCAGGCTAGAGTGCAGTGGCATGGTCACAACTCACTTCAGCTTCAAAGTTCTGGGCTCAAGTGATCCTTCTGCCTCAGCCCCCTGTGTAGCTGGGACTGCAGGTGCACACCACTACACCTGGCTAATGTTAAAAAATGTTTTGTAGAGATCAGTTCTCACTGTGTTACCCAGGCTGGTCTCCAATTCTTGGACTCAAGCAATCATCTGTCCTTAGCCTTTCATGGCCTTGAATCTTGTTAGAAGTGAGTGAATCTCTAAAAACCTATTCAAATGAAGCTTTGCAAGCAATTGGTCCCCAGGTAAATCGGAACATGTATATCATTATGAACAGTCAAATGCTAAAACAAATAAATTCTCAAGGCCAGATATGGTGGTTCGTGTCTATAATTCCAGCACTTTGGGAGGCCAAGGTGAGAGGATGGCTTGAGCCTAGGAGTTTGAGGCCAGCCTGGTCAACACAGGGAGACCTTGTATCTACAATAATTAGCCAGGTGTGGTAATGTGTGCCTATGGTCCCAGCTACTCAGAAGGCTGAGAAAGGAGGATCACTTGAGTCCAGGAGTTCAAGGCTACAGTAAACTATGAGCCACTGCACTCCAGCCTGGGGTCAAGACCCCTCTCTCTAAGAAAAGAAAAAAAAAATCTCAACTTTGTCTCTGTATTAAACAAATAGGTTAATTTCCAATAAAATTTCAACATTTTTAGGTATAATGTTTGGTGCATTCAAATTCCAAATCAATTAATATTTCTCTTCATAATTTTAGCATTAGTTTGACGATAATCTGATTTTTATTCAGTGTGACCAATTTTAGCAGTAAGTCAAGGATTTCATTTTTTCTGAGGTAACTGTCCAAAATAGATCTCTAAAGGGCTTAGTTTTAATTTTAAAATGTGGGGATGTTCTGCTAGTCTGCTGGTTCTTAAAACGCAAGGAGCACTGTGAGTTTAGATGGATCTATTTTGGAGCTACATTTTAGAACCAAAATTTTTCTTTAAAACACTGACATGAGATCACAGGAAAGTTATGATCATCATGTCTCTTTCATTGACTAGGAAACTGAGATCTTGAAAAGTTAAATGACCTTCCTGAGATTGGGCCTATAGTCAGAAAGTTGCAAAACTGTAATGTGGGTTTCCTGATTCCTAATCCACTGCTCTGAGAAGTGGTGAGCTATGTGGAGGATGCCCTAGATAATAATATTAATAATTATAGTAGTTTTATTTGTAATACTAGGGTATGTATATTGTATGTATATTCTGTGCTTCACTGTGTGCCAGGTACTCTGCTAAGCACTTGAGTTGCAATAATATATACCTTTTAGTCTTACCCACAATACAGAAACTATCATTATTCTCATTTTACAGATGAGAAACTATGATTTATACAGATTAAGTAACTTCCTCCAGGTTGCAGAGCTTATAAGAATCAAGTCGGTATTCGAACTCAGGGCTAACAGATGAGCCATTGAGAACAATCCCTTCCACTAATGGGCCAGAAGAAAGAAGCTAGTACAGCAGGACTAAACAGTCATGCAGCCAGCAGAGAGCCTTCCTGAGCAGACATTGCTGCTGGGCTGCAAGAGATCTACCTCTTTATTAGCATACAGGAGAGAAAGTGATATGCTTCATGTTTAGATGGCATTTTTTCTATACTAAACCAGCCCCCCAGAACTGTAATTGAAAATCAGGACAAGCTATTATAAACATTTACATATAAACAGCTTAATGGTCTAATTGGACAAACAGATCTTAGCTGGACACTATTGCCTTTAAATCATCAAGAATATTCAGATTTTTATTTCTTCAATATGGAATGCATTAAAGCAGCAGTGATTTTACAGGCATTTATCTTTATGCACTTTCTGCACATTTTCTTTATCTCTGCCTTTGTCTCTCCTTAAAGCTGATGCCTCCCAGGCACTGTAATTCATAAAACGTGTGGTGGGACCTGAGTCTGTCCCAGTTCTCTGCCTGCTCGTGTCTCAGGTCCAGCAGCAGAGCATTGTCTGGGAAATGTCTGAGCTCCAGCCTCAGCCCAGGCCCCTAAGGAGTTGGGGGTGGAGATTCAGAGGGGAAGTTTCTTGGGAAAAAGAAGGCTCAGCCTTGGCCTGCCTTTCTGAAGCATTATCTGCTATGCTACATGTGTATTCTGACAAAAACATCTTCCCTTCAGTTGTCAAGCAGCCTTTTTCAAATTGGGCAATATTGTCATTTGCTGGATAAAACTACAAAATTCGTACCTCACAATATTGAGAACTAGAGTTCTTAGCAAAGTGACATGTATCTCCATTTTGGAGCCATGGAGAAATGTTTGCAATAAAATTTGTAATTTTGAAAACCAAAAATTGAACGTGAAATAAATTTGTGGTCTCTAGCTTGTAATGTGACCTACCAGAGTGAGAAGACCTCTTTTAAAAGGAGCACATGTTCTAAAATATTCCAGAACTTCAATTGTATGCAACAAAAGGCACAGGGTTAGGAATAACTCAGACAACCTTGACACTGGCCCCCCTCTCTCTCAGAAAGCAGTATGTGTTTACTTTCTATTCTATTAATCTTCCCATTCCAGATAGCACATGGCTGGCATTTACACAGTGCATTTCCCTCTTAAATTCTATGTGAGTGACGTTTCTCATCAGCCATTAAAGGTTTTGGTTTTTAAAGTGCATGTTGCTCTAGTGTGGTCCCACGTGCAGTTATGCCTGTAAACTCTTGCATGGCCCAGTGGGGAGCTTCTGCCTTGGACTGCAGGCAGTTCAGGGAAATTTGCTACTAGGTGGGTGGTGGTCCTTGAGCAAGGCTCTGAGAGCTGGTCCAAGTTCAGCTGAAGTCTTTATTCCATCCCCAGTGTCAGATGTCACGTATATTACACAACCTAGTGGCTAATTAAACCTTAGAGGCAGTGAAATATGTAGTACTTCTGTGTCAGTGTCCATCACGGTCTCTGAATTTTATTTAAAGTTTCAGAATTAATCCTTTGGTGACTTAGGGGAAAGAGAGAGGTTAATAGAATCTGTCAAGACAGACCTGCTGCCACTATATTTCTCACATCCCGCCCATGGGAAGGAATCAGTTGGGTGACCTTTCATGTAATTATCTTAAATATGTAAGGGATTTTGTTGGTTTTTGTCTAGAGGATGAGAATACCCAAATTGAGCCCTCAATCACATACCTCCCCAATGCGGAGAGGAGGCTGGATCCCTGGGGTTCCACTCATAAGACATAACATCAGAATGGAAAACAGACTTCCACTTAATTATCTGGTTGGAGAAATAATATCACCAGACATTTGGACACTGAGAAATCATTTTAGATGCCTAAAAGAGCCTTATCTAAGTTTGAGGAAGAGAGTGTTATTTTTTCTTCTGATTTGCTCAATAATGTACTAACATAATTTCCTTGATGCCTTTCAGAGCTCCTTTCAAAACATAAACTTAAGTGTTATTACTATTTTTTAATTATGATAATATGTTTTAGAAGTTTCATGGTACATGGAAAAAACTTGATGCCAGTTTTATTTGTTTTGATATCAATGTGTCTTGCCGGGTAATTTTCACTTACATTTGTTAATGTATTTGAAAGAATTTCTTGAAGACAAGGGCAGATGGTTATACGCCATTCCTAGCAACTTTTTGGGGAAGGTCATGGACATCACGGACACCTTTGAGAGTTTGATGAAAACTAGGAGCCCTTGAAAGAGGCAACTACTTCTGAAATGTGTGCTTGCTATTTCAGTTTAAGATTTCCTAAGGCTTGGCCACAGACCTTGATTTAATTACCTTTGATCCAGAAGGATTTGAAATGGCAGCTGGGGCCAGTGTTGCCAAAGTCCCCACAGTGATCGTGTCCTGACAAAACTCTCATTTTCGATCAGTTGCACATTTATGATCACAAAACACTCGGCAGGGGGATTTCAGATACAAGGGATTATCAAATCAACACTTTCCCCATGTGGTTAATCTTAAATTTTCTCTTTTCAGTTGTATCATTGTAGTCAACACTGTTTTCATTTGAATGTTCTAGCTTAAGCTTTATCCTGAGGATTTATTTTATTTTGTTTTGTTTTTCCTTCCCATGTGAAATACCTAAAACTACTTTTTTATAGTATGGAATGGTGGGACCCCATTGAGCAGAAAGCTGGAAAAGTATTTGCTTACCCACTTTGTTTTTGCAAAGGACATTTTACAGATCAACAAAATGAATGTCCACTATGTGCTCCTGTAGAAGATGAATATGGTTTTTTTGTTTGTTTGTTTTATTTTATTTTTTTGCTTGACAATAGAGATTATTGTTTTAACCAACAAGAAGGGCATGCTAGATATTTTTATACAAACAGAAAGTATTAGAACTTGATATTTTCAGTAATGAAGTTGGAACTTATTTTTCTGACTGAAAAAAATTACTCTCAGCTTGGGAAGTTACTCTGTCCTTGCTGGGGAAGCTGATAGGTGGGTGGCATGCCACCAAAAGCCCTCCTCACGGGGTCTTTGATCATTGCTCGGTGCAGTGCTCTGTAAGCATCTAAAATGGAAATCTTTGAACCGAAAGCCAAATTGTCAGCTCCTTTTGGTTTTCAGGGATGAAGGAAAAATATCTCATAGGATGTATCCATCCAACTTACTGGTTCAAGTAAAAATCTTTCTGACATGAGCACTTACCCAGGTCTAATACCTTAGTAGTTTCCATTTCAGTTTATTAAATAATAAAATTTTATATGCACACAGATAGGAACTTTCTCTATAAATATTCCTCCAGAGAAGGGCTGATGCTGTCATTGTACTGTGGGAGCACACCTCTGGTTCCCATCAGTGCTTTCTGTAATTATACGTATCAGAGCAGATACCAGTTTCTTTGGTATGATATTTAATACAACAGCTTACAGTGTGTGCCCAGGGCTTTTGGGGGTAATATAAGATAAAAGTTTGCTTCGTTTGGTTATAAACCTGCTGATGTAACATCTGTTGGCTATATGTTTAAAACTAATGCATTTCCTTCCTTTTATTCTCTTTTGCTATCCCTTTTCCTTTCTGCTTATCCTCCAAATTGCTGCTCTCACCCTTGCTCCAATCAGCTTGACTCTCAGGTCAGTAATTTCAGTTTTTCTTCTAACTGCCTTTCCCTTCTAAGCTCAATTTATGGCTTGTACTTGTTTAACAAACACGTTTCTGAAATGGTTTTCCTCTGGCCACTGCATTTCCCCCACTCATTTCATTCCATGCCTTGGGAAGGTTTATTTTATGAGAAGGATGTATAGGTGGGAAAAGGCAAGGAAGACGATGGAAATAAGTCACTGTTGGATTATTTAATTCTATTTCTGGATTACAAATTCCATGAGAGAAATTTTCGTGATAATTCCCCAGTGCCTTTCTCCTGAGCAGTTCAGAAAATTGACTTCAGGATGATACAACATGGAGCTGTGGATAAAAACAAAATGCAGGATGCTAAATTTAACCTAGGAGAACAAAAGATCTGCCTGTGACACAGCAACTTAAAAGCTAAATTTAATAGTGCAAAATGTCCAGACTTTTCGCTTAATAAATCACTGTGTTCTGAAAGATTTATAATACTTTTTAAAAAGTCACTTTTGAAAATTATCAATGTGTTAGTAACATATTGTACACACATGTTATTTCCTGACATTGTTTCGGTCTTAACTTTCTAACTTCATTTTTATTAGCCATAAGGCATACTTTAATTACCTAGGGCATAGCATATGGAACCAAGTGTAAAACTTGATTCATTGTTGACTGTGTGTACCTCAATATTAAGAAATGAAATGGGCATTTTGTCTGAAAACGCATCCCAGGCTTGATTCCTCCAATGTAGGAGGCCCAAGCCAATAATTTCTTCTTGCTTAAATCAAGGATAACTTCTCTTTCCAGTAAAACATAGTAATATGTAGTGATTTCTTTATCATTCAATCAATGAGTTTACTATAAAGGATGCTCATTCTAGGATTTGAGGCTGTCTAAACTTCAAAAAAAGAAAGCATCACATCAATGTGGTAGTCAGTATAGTTGCTCTATTGAGAGGCAAGGGATATTATTTTCTTCTCTGTACACAGGGTCTGCAACCCTTTATTCTGCCCCATCACCCAAACCACCAGACCAATCCATTGACTACAGTACCAAGTTATTTCAAAACAAGGCATCCTGCTCATCTACTGATTTTGTCCCACTGCTGGCTTCCAATCCTGGTGGCTCATAGTCCTTTAATACTTCTTTGCCCTCTCACATACCACACTGGGTATCCCCCAAGAACTGCCTGAACTTCATCATGCTGCAGGAAAGCCTCATTCTCAAAAGTCCCTAGAGATCTGATCAGAGATTAAGAGCATGGCCCCCAGAGAACTGCTCTTATTCCCAAATCTAATGACTCTTAATTTACTTTCTGGAGCAGAACAAATCTGGTGCATCTATGTGCAGAAACACAGACATCATAATGGGCAGTGAGGTAGGGTGGGATGGGGGAGGCTTGGACACATGCATCCAAACCTTTTCTCCAAGTTTTTGATCCACTCACTTAATGAAGCTTCAAGCTTTTCTCCTTGCCCACCTTTATCCCCCTCCTTTTGCCTTCCCGTTGCTGCCCTAACCTGTACCTCTCAATATTGAAGCGCTTGAGATCCAGGGATCCCTTTTGCTCTCACACCTCAAGTTTCCTTTCAGGGCCTTTAGTTTTTTTTATCTACACTCTACTGTGGTTTTTTATGCTCTAGGAACTTTATTGTGTGGTAGCTTTTTTTTTTTTTTCTTCCTATTTCATGGTGAATGAACATGAACTCTGACTCTCAGAAGATAGGGCTGGAAGGGGTGATGGATGTCCAGTGATTCTCTGGACAAGGGGCAGGGTGTGTTGATAGGGTGTGGCAAAATGTACATGCCAAATCTAGTTGGATGAACTTAGGAGTTACATCAAGGTTCATATCATTCCAATATCATTTAACTTGTTGCCTCAAATGAACATGATGAAGAAAATGTGCAATCATTGTGAATAATCATCTCTGGTTATATTTTTAGCGTAGCAGGAATTGGGCAACTCTGCCCTCTTGGAAACAAAAAAGTCTTTAGAGTCCTAGAAGCTTTCTTCAACTTTGACAAGTTTCCAGAATTAACTGTGCTTTATTCCCAATGACTGCCAGGTTTACCAGTTAAAATAAAATAAAATGAAATGTAATAATTGAACTGAATGCAGAATCTCTGACTATGTACTTTCTTTATATGGCATGCAGTTGAGATACGTGTGTGTGTGCATATATGTGTATATATATATGTGTGTATGTGTATACACATATGTATTTTAGAAAAATCGCATCTAGTCTTTCTTACCATAGTTTGTGGTTTGCCCTGCACATCGCCACCTCCCAATCTGAAGTTTGGAAACTGCACTAACTCTTGAGACTTTTCTGTGTGCTGTGGACTCCATGGGAAGTTCTCCCTCCAACTACTTTTTCAGATGACTTCATTTCCTCTTCAAACTCTATGTAGACTCTTATGCTTAAATTCAGGTGGACAGATAGTAAGTACTGGGTTTGGTAAAATACAAGTGTCGCATTCCAAATCTGTTCAGGTCTCCACTCCAGTAAACTCCACTTCTGTCAAGAATGTCTTTATACACAAACCAGTGGGAAGCTGGAGAGGTTTATCAGGATCTCTGTATTGTACTCAGGGGAAGGGTTTACGTGAAACTTTTGTATTTCTAGTAACTATTTGTGAGATTAGCATGTGACTTATGACAGATGAGGTTATCTCCAAAAATGTATGCAGCAGTTGACTAAAAAAATAAAAAGTATCCTTTGGGATTCAGTTCAAAGTCCTGCCAGAGAATCAACCAAGTAAAACCAGAAGACACAGACTTCTCCTGGGCCCTCTCAGTCTTCAGCTCACTTTGGATCCCAGGTCAGCTGATTTCTTGTTTGGGCCTCAGTGTCCTCTCTTTGAGAGGAGGGAGCCATCTTTGGAACAAGTCTTCTGGGATCCTGCCTGCACGTGGGCATCACATGTTTGATGAAGGGGTTGTTGGTGATGGACTGTGTGCACTGCCCTACAAGCAGGCTCAAGCTGATGGCTGGCGCCTGGCAGCAGGCGTGAGCTCATTATTATAGAGTCACTTCAAACACTTGTACCAAAATAAACTCTTTGTGATGTTTCCCTAAAGCTGAACACTGTGTTTTCAATCCCTTATTCTTCTAGCAAAAGATGAAGTCACTCCTCCCAGACCTCAGAGGCCTGTTGCCCAAAGAAATAATGAAAAACACCTTTCCCAGAGCATCCCTTTAGTGTCCTGCAATTTGTTCTTTGCTAGGGGCAGTTTTTTGCCCCATTCCCTCCATAGTGAGTGCCCACTGTGTAATAGGCTAGGCACTGTGTGCTGGCCCAGCAATTCCAAAAAATACCTGATGAAAAATTGACCAAACCATTTAAGAAATGCTGTGTTACATTTTTTATATTCATGACATAGCTTGATGATAATAGTAATAGAAACAACTGGAGCAGAAGCAGCAACAGTAATACATTTGGTGTTAACTAAGTGCCAGCACTGAATTAATCACTTTTTTTTAGTGTTCTTTTTAATGTTCACTTCTCATAATAACTGAGGTTGGGACTATCATTTTTTTTTCCATATTAGGTAAGAGGAAACATGTTCATCAAAGTTGAACATTTTGCTAACTTTATACAGCTAGTAAGCAAAGGCATTTGTTTGTTTACCCCCTAAATCAATCCATTTTGATTTACAAATGGGATCTTTTGCCACTTCTGCTCCAGTTGCATAGTAAAAGCACTGAGAAGGTCTGCAGTAAGGAGACCTGTGCAGGTCTGTTCAATCCTCGGTTTTCTGAATATGGTGTTCATCGAATATATTCCATGAAGCACTCTGGGGAAAAACTGTCCTGCCAGCTGTGCAGTTAGCCTCTCCTTTCATTCTCAGATTTATCTGCTCTCTCAATGCCTCTGGTTCTTCCTGTACAAATTCTGCCCCTCCAAAGCCAGGGCAGGAGTTACCTCTTCCTCCAAAGCCTTCCCTGAGCCCGCTGACCATATGGACTCTGTGCGGTGTGTTATGCCACACATGGGGGGCGGCGGTTATGCTCTTGAATGCTGTTGAATAAAGGAGCACCCACTGGGTTTGTCTCACCCCACCCTTTCTTTTCTTTGTCTCCACGGAGAGTTGCTGGGGCTCTTTCCAGAAGCTGAGTTGTCTGCACTGGACGTCATTATCTGGCTTCAGACATGAGGCCCTGAGAAAAGATATCATTGGTTTTCTATCAAATTGGATGCTTGCAAGTTCAAGAAAAATGAAGACAAATAAAAGGAGAGGGGAAAAGATCTTCATCTGAACTTCTCTCACTTTCATTCCCTACTTCCTTCTTTTCCTCTCTCTCCCTCTCTTCCCCCTCCTCCCTCCTCTTCTTCCTTGACTATTCATAGAAATCCTTCTCCAAGTGAGAGCCTGTGCTGGCTGGGTGTTGAGGATATAGCAGCAAAACAGACATGATCCCTCCCCTCACCAAATTCAAAGACCAATACTTCCTGTAAGGAAGGATTTGGCCACTAAGAAAAATAATTTGTATCATTTATACTAATAATTGGAAAAACCAGGTTTCAGGTGTGCTTTTCCCCCTTTTTCCTGTTGGGGTTGAAGGGGTTATCCACAGGTCAGAAAATCATATCCTTCTTTAAAGCTCCCTTATACTAATGCTGACATTTCTGGTGAAGTGTCAGAAAATTTTATGCCCAAGCAAAACTGGTAGAAAGCCAGAAATCGGCTGATTTTGCTTTGGGTGCAAATATTTTATTGGGGATGGAAAAAAGTTGTTTTCCCTGATTTATAACTCCTGCAAACATAAAGTGGGTTCTATATTTAGAAATGGTTTTGAACCCTTGAGGCATAGCCAGGGATTGGTGCTTACACCTTTCCCATCCTGGCCTTGGTGGGACTCGTCGTGACTAATGTTTTGCTGAGCCAGCTTTGATTTATAGAACTAGTGCTTTATGCTGCTTGTTGTTTTTCTCTTTAGCTTTTGCTTGAGTTGCTGTTCTGGCACTCTATCTATACCCTCTAGAATGGTGAAGACTGAAGGAACACAATTGGCACTGTAGTTGAAACGTTTTATAGTTCAGTGTGTGTCTGAGATTCCCTGGAGAAACAACAACAGCAAAATTGAAGGATGGCCCCAGGTAGGCCTTATAAGTCATGACCTTGAATAAGAGATACCAAGTTGGTAAGAGTTAATCATTCAACTGTACTTTTTTCTAAAACCTTTTCTTTTCCCTGTTTCTCTCATCCTCTTGGCTGTTGGTTGGTACTACCATATGGATGAATATCAGCAAACAGTAAATCTCTCAAGATATGTTAGCTTTTTCTGTAAATGCTGAGAAGGGGAAGGAATTTTTAAAAAAATAGTTTCTTAGTATTATTATAAATCACTTTCTAGAAAAATAATATCTTACTTCCTTTATATGGCTTTTCTTATGAAATGTGAATTCTCTCACTTCATTATGCACAATACTAGCTCAGGTTGTAGAGAAACCCAACCATCCTGTGACTGGACTTTCTTCCATATTGGGTGAAGGTGCTTGGAATTTCCACAGTGTGTAGTGTCACATTTTTGTGAAGTCTCCATTTTGGGGGAACCTGTTTAAAAATGAGTGGGCACCGTGTATGTTTGTCTGAGGAAAATACATTGTTGTTATGTATAACAAATGCTTTTGACATTTTATTTTTGTGGAGGATTTTGATGATTTTAGTATTTGCTGCTCTCTCATTTTACTCTAGATTCAGAGTAATATTAAGCTAATTAAATATGAAAAATAGAATAGAACCCAGAAATCGGCTGATTTTACTTTGGGTACAACTATTTTATTGGGGCTAGAAAAAAAGCTTTTTTTTTTTTTTTTTTTTTTTCTGATTTACAGTTCCTGCAAACATAGTGGATTCTGTAGAATTATTTTTGCATCAGAACTTTAGTTTTAGAAATTGTAGACTGGGTTTGGGGATGGGAACACATTTTCCCTTGAAGAGCCTCTATGGTTCCTTAAAAAAAAAAAAAAAAGGAGACATAGGGTCTTGCTCTGTTTCCCAGACGGGAGTGCAGTGGTGTGATTGTGGCTCACTGCACCCTTGAACTCCTTGGCCCAGTGGTGCTCCCTCCTCAGCCTCTCAAGTAGCTCGAACTACAGGCCTACCACCATGCACAGCTAATTGAAATGGGTTTTTTTTTCAGAGGTGGGGTCTCACTATGTTGCTCAGACTGATCTCAAACTCCTGGTGTGGCTCCTTTTCCAGTCCAAGAACAGTGAGACTCATACTTTAACTCCAGCTTGCAGATTGACCTTCTCATCCACCTTTTTTTGTAGATTGGTAGCCATGTTAATATAAGTACCTCTCTTACTGGCATATACAGAGCTGTATGTACAATAATTTATGCTTTCAAGTAACTTTTTTCAGTGAAAGGTGTAAAGTGTGTGATTCTCACAGTGTTTTGAAGGAATGTACTATTTCTAGTGAGATTCCACCATAATTTTGAAGACATAGTGGTGAATATTAGCAACTCTTGAGACATTTTAACCTGGGATGAATGCAGGATTTCATACATAAAATTGCTTGGCAATTTTTTACTTTAGGTCCTGGGAAAAAATCCCTTTTTCAAGTTTTGAGAACATAACTACCACCTGTCTCACATGGGACCATGAAGTAACAAAATAGTCTCTCACCAGCCATTGGTGTTGGTCAACTGGAATATTCCTGTGGCTGCAGAGATCTTGATGTAATGTGTGAGTTGAAGTGTAAGAGAGTGGTTTTAAATTTAACTGCAGAACCCTCTGCTATTTAATCATATGTCAGTTTGATGGTTCCAAGGACAGCATGATATGTTGCTCACAGATAATTACTGTGGAGAGAATGAGTTGGTTATAATAATGAATAACTGAAGAATCTTCTGATAACCTACAATGAATGGGCCTTGGTGAGAAACACTCACTGGGTAATTGCCAGATAGGTGTCCTATCGCCTTGCTGAGTGTGGGTGCTCTTCTGCCACCTAAATACGCAAAGCAGGGGCTTTTTAGGGATTCCTAAGCAGATAAAGAAGCCCTGTTCTAGGATTTCATGTGTGTTGTCTCTCACAGACCTATTATTAGTTTATATTAATATGTCATTCACAGTCCAAGTTATTCAAGATGTTATCTATTGTTAGAACATTCAGTGTAGAAAATTAAATAGACCAGCTCCTGAGAAACAGCATCACCATTGCTATAGCACTTGGGACACAGTACTTCCTGTCTTTAAGCCGATCTCTGTATCTGTAAAGTGGAGACAATTATATTATAGCTTACCTCTCATGGGCATGTGGTCGAGATGCACACTGAGCATGGAGCACAGTCCAGGCACATAGGAGACGCTCAGTAAGTGGCAGTGATTATGTATGTGACGAAGATTTTCGTGCCAAGAGTAACAGGTGAGAGTAGGGAGTTGATACAAGAGAGAAGCTGGCTGCCTCCATTGCTTTTCTAGTTGTAAAAACCTGAGTTTCCAGAATAAAGACTTTAGACATTTTCTCCCAAGCCATTGAGAGATTTTTGAGGAAAAGGTTGAAAACAGCATCCTGCTGCATGCTTCCCCTGACCCCAGGGATATGAATAAGTAAGCATAGAAAAATCAACTTATGCTTATTGAAAAGTAATCTTTATATATAAATATGTGAACTAATTCATGCAATCCTTGTTTGTCCTATATAGGGACTTATGTTAGATTTTCCTGGAACTAGAGATCCAGGATTCAGCTACTGCCTTTCTGTATTCAAGTATAAAAAGATCTGATATTGAGTTTAGAGGATGGGCTAAGTATTTAAGGGTGTTCCTTACACATTTATCTCCTTTATTCATTAACTTATTTGCTTTCATCAAATAGTGATGGTATGTCTGCTCTGTATCAGGCACTGGGATGTAACTAGCACTACACCCAGAAGCAGCATCGTGAGAGACAGAAGCAGATCCATAGTATTTATAACATGATATCTATGCAAGTGGTATAATGTAATTCACACTTTTCTACACCTTGGCTTTTTTTTCTTAGCAAACTATTTTGGAGATCTTCCCATATCCATACCTAAAGGCTTTCTACTCTTTTTCACCTCTGCATACTATTTAATTGTGTCTGTCTCCTCTTGAAGGACTTTTAGGTTGTTTCTAGTTTTTTCCTCTCATGCAGTCTGCTAGAATTAATCACTTTGAATAGACTTAATTTCAAATGTATGTGAATATATCTGTACGATAAATTCCTAAATGTGGAATTGCTAGGGTAATATGCTTATATAATTTTTCTAGATTTTACCACTTGTCCTCTACAGAGGCTAAACCATTTACAGACCCATCAACAATGTGTAGGAATGCCTCTTTTTCCATAGAGGCATTCCTGACAGAGGCATTGCCAGTGCCATGCGCTTTTCAAACTTTGTCTTTGTTAATATGGGAGGTGGAAAATGATATTTAAGTGCAGTTTTGATTTGCTTTTATTTTATTACAAGTGAAAATGGACATGTTTAAATGTGTTTATAATTTGTCGTATTCTTTTATTGGTCTTTTTCTTATACAATTTGTAAAAGATTTTTATATATTAGGAAAATGATATGTTTGTCTTTGATCTGAGCTTTAAATGCTCCCCCTGACCATTTGTCACTTTTCTTTTGATTTGGCTAATGGTGGTTTTTGTTATGCAGATATTTTTTTACAAAATTATTTTACATAGTCAGAAGATGTATTCAGTCATCTCTTTTATGTCTTCTGAATTTTGTATCATACTTAGAAACCCCTTCCACGCTACAAGACTATAAGAACAATTGTCCTGTGATTTCTTTTAGTAATTTCATGATTTGTGTCTTAGTCTGTTCAGGCAACTATAACAAAATATAGACTGGAGAGCTTCTAAACAACGGAAATGTATTTTTCACAGTTCTGGAGAGTGGAAAGTTCAAGATCAAAGGTACCAACAGATTCAGTGTCTGAAGAGTGCCTGCTTTCTGGCTCATGGACAGAACCTTTTTGCTGTGTGAGAACAAGGTGAAAGGGGTAAATAGGCTCCCTTTGACTTCTTTTATAAAGGCACTCATCCCATTCCTAGTCGCCTCCCAAAAGGCCCCACCTCCTCATACCATCACTTTGGAGGTTAGGATTTCAATGGATGAATTTTCCGGGGGCACAGTCTCTTAGTATTTTTATGTTCTGATTTTCTGCATTTAAGTCTTTGAACCATCTGGAATTTATCTTAGTGTAAGGTATGAAGCATGGATATAACTTTATTTTTTTTCCTAGGCCAAGTGAAGTTTCAATGTCACTTTCATCGTTTGCTCTTCACTGGAGTTAGACGGGCCCAGGTTAAGTTTGCCTAAGTTCACGTAGTTTCCCACTTTAAAACAGGACACACTCTTCCTTGCTTGTTCAATGTCCGTCTTTCAGTCTAGAGTAGAACTTTGATCTAGAAAGGACCTGTCTTATCCAACCAGTACCTGCAAAAATAGTAGATACTTAATAAACACTTATAGAAGAAACAATGTGAGTTGTGAAGAAATGGAGTTATAAGGAGGTAGAAATTATGAGTAATTTGAAGCTGTAAAAAAGGCATTTGGAGTGGAATGTGAGTCATCAAGGCAGTGATGGAGGGGAACCAAGTCAACAGGGGGTGAAAGGTGAGCCAGCTTTTGCTTCATGAGACAATAGAACAACCCTGGGTCCAGAGTCACCTTGGACCCAGGATGGGTTTTCCGTGCTCTTCTCTATGAGACCCAGAAGGAATATAATTTTCTTCTTTTTCCTCTTGGGAAAGCTAATTTCTCAGGTTTCCTTGGTTTCCGTGAGACCCACCTGTATAATCGAGATCCCTGGCTAACTGTGGCAGGATGTAGGAACAAGTGTGGAAAATGTGGCCAGAGTTAAGAACAAAGAGATGTTGGCCAGGCTGTGTTTTAGATGCTTTGGGATCGCTAGGTAGCCCTGCCCAGTAGGCAGATTGGAATGAAAATCTGAAATTTGGCAAAGAGGCATTACCCATGGTGCAGGGTGACAAATTCTATATGAATGTCATGGACATTCAGAGGAGCGAAGAGTTGGAAAATTTCTATGAATTGGTGGTATTTGTACTGGACTAGAAAAATGGAAAAGATTTTACCAGATGTAGAACTAGATGGAGAGCCTAAGCAATGGCAAGAGAGGTGGGAAGATAGAAGGCACGCTCAGAAGAAACGGGACTGTCTGTAGCTTAGGCTCTGCAGTAGGGGAAAGAGGGGCAGAAAGGGCCAGTCCAGGAAGAGGAAAGCCTTGAGTGCTGAGATGAAAGATTTTGAACTTTTTGAGCCTGGGATGAACATAAGGAGGAGTATCTTCTGGGAGGATTAATCCTGAACCATCTTTGTGCTGGAGGGATAGGCAGTAGCCCAAGCTAGAAGCAATAATGACGAATAAGAAGAAACAGGTTTAGGGGACGTAGGGATAATTAATGAAAATTTTTAAAAGACAAAAGCACCCAAATCTTCAGCCTGTATCTCTATCCTCCTTGTTTCCAGAAGAACAAGGCCGTGTTTCCACAAGAGCCAGCAAGACAGGAGAAACAAATAAACAAAAAAGCTACTAAGAGAGCAGGAAGAAAATAAAAGCATGGTGGAAGAAACTTTGCCTAAGTAGCTTGCAGTTATTGCTGTTGCTATCATTGCAGCAGAAATAAGAACAGGTTTTGTTGAGTACCTGTTTGTTCTTAGCTCTGGTCCTATGCCTTCTGCAAGGTTTAATTTATGTTTTTTTGTTTGTTTGTTTTTATTTTGTTTTGTTTTGTTTTATAGCAACTCCAAGATAGTAGGTGCTATTACTCAGTCCCATTTTTGAGATCAGGAAACGAAGGCTCAGGGAAGTTAAGTAACTTGTCCACTCTTATACAACTATTAAGTAGTGGAGCCAGGATTCAAACTCAGCCGTTTCGGTTCCAGAGCCAGAATCTTAAACACTGTGTCTGATTCCAAAGTAAGGCTTTTTGTGCTAGTATAAATTGATTTGGCTCAGGCACTCCTGGGACCATAGGGACCACTTTTTAATGTGCTTCTTTTGGGGTGGAAAGCTATTTCTATAATACAAAGGATTCCAGGCATTGATGAAAACCTCTTATAATGGAAGTTGAGAAGCTGTTTGTGTTGGCAGTTCTAGCAGCTTTTTTGAGCTGCTGGTCCGAGTCTTTGCCCTCTCTTGAGCCGGAATGTGAAATTCCTGTTTTTGAAGTGAGTTTGAGTGGGCCTGGTGAGTGGGCCTCCATGGAGGCAGTGGCTTTGTAGACTGGAGACAGTCAGCTCTGGATGCGCTTCAAGGATCATGGACGGCAGAGATGGGGGAAGACCTCGGTCATCCATCCTTCTGCCTGCTTAAGATGGCTCCCGGCGGGGAATTCTGGGGAAGCAGCCAAGAGAAAAGATGTATTTCCAGGAGGGGTTTTCTGCTTGTTCCAGGAATCATTTTTTGGGACAGTTCTTCATGGCCTCACACAGTGTGATTAGAGAACCGCAGCAGCATCAAAGCCGAAAAGAAATGAAGGCCTTTGTTTTGATATATGATGGTTTTCCTTTTGGAAAACAACTCTCCGAAGGAGAGATGGACTTCTCTGCAGCACAGTATCTGTATCTGCCTTGATCTTGTCTGATACAAGTGGGAGTGCTGGCAGCACATAACAAAGACAAGGGCTGAGAACTCAAACCACGTATTAGCCTCTGTCCGGCTAGTAATCACACTGTGGAATCATTCCTTCCTCATCGTTATGTCAGGTCAGAGGGTAGGTATCATGCCATCAAGATGTAGGGTCTTCCTCCTACAGAGCTTAGGTGTTTTTTATTTTTTTCCTTAAACTTTTAAACTTTAAACTTTTAAGCTGTGATGACTTTGTCGGTATGCCTGATAGAAAGGATCTGTGCTGGCTTCTCAGTTCTCCCAGCTGCTGGAGAGAGTGGGATTTCTTTCCTTGTTTTGTTTTTTGGTTTGTTTGGTTTATCTTCTCGTCTCTCATAGACATCTTACTTTTATATAGTTTTCTAAAATTAAAATGTTTGGGTAGAGTGACTAACTAAACTTCCCTGCATTTTAAATGCTATTTGTAGGCTCTTTTTATCATACGATCAACTAAGTTTTGTAAAGTTTAAAAACACATAAGACCTTTCTAAAACCCGATATTAACTCTGTATTTTTAATGTAATTTTGGGGGAAGATAATTCTAAGTGCCTTTCTTGGAAAACTGCACTCTCATTTGTTAAGCAGTTTTCATGGGCCAGTGTCTGTGCAAAACACTGATGTGCAAGAATTTTTCTAATCCCGACAACCCTGGAAGGGTAGTGTGATTTGCAAAGGGCATATGAGTAAACTGAGGTTAGTGAGGTTATTGGTAATCTGCTCAAGGTCACTGGATTTGAACCTAGGTTATCTCAGGAGCGATGGGCATGTGGGAACAGGCACACATGAATATTTCCTTACATGCCATCATAAAAACAATTTTAAAAAACTTATTCTGAAGGCAGTGGGAGACAGGATTGTGTTACAGAAAGACGTCTACCTGTTACTTCCCATACAACCAAAATTGGACTCATCACCACTTATTTCACCCATCCTCCCACTGCTCTATATATTTGGCACTTAGGTGTGGAAAGTGGCACAACATTCACCTGCTTATCTAAGGTAGAAAACTCTAAATGGCCTGTTGCTCATCCCTCACTATATCTAATCCAACAGATTCCATTTCTTTCCTTTTGTTTCCCCACTCTCAATGCTGCTGTCCCATTTGCTAATTTGGCCAATTGCAGTAGCCTCCAGAGAGTCACAATCTGTCCCAGTCTCTGTCTTATACTCCAGATAAAATCAATGAGGCAATAACCTGTGCCTGAAAGCCCCTGTTGCCTCCTCCTCACACGTTAGGCAGAATATCCAACTCCACCTCCTGGCTTTATAAGCTCTTCACCATCTGGCCCTAAGTTGCTTTCAAGTCATCTTAAACTCTATGTACATACAATGTTGCTCCAACCCCTCATTCCCCATTCAGTGTTTGCCTTCACCCAATGTTTTCTCATTGTCTGCACTTGACAGACCATTCCCATCTCTCTATATTGGAGCATACTTTTCCTATTGCCTAAATGACCCTTTCCGTCTATATACCTGCAAACCCCTATACATCTTTGAGGTTCAAATTTAATGTAGCTCCCTGATTTCTCTCAAAAGACAATAGTTCCACCCGGTCTACTATAAAGACACATGCACACATATGTTTACTGCAGCACTATTTACAATAGCAAAGACTTGGAACCAACCCAGATGCCCATCAATGATAGACTGGATTAAGAAAATGTGGCACATATATACCATGGAATACTATGCAGCTATAAAAAACAATGAATTCATGTCCTTTGCAGGGGCATGGATGAAGCTGGAAACCATCATTCTCAGCAAACTAACGCAGGAACAGAAAACCAAACACCACGTATTCTCACTCATAAGTGGGAATTGAACACTGAGAACACATGGGCACAGGGAGGGGAACATCACACACCGTGGCCTGTTGGGAGGTTGGGGGCAAGGAAAAGGAGAGCATTAGGACAAATATCTAATGTACGTTGGGCTTAAAACCTAGATGATGGGTTGATAGGTTCAGGAAACCACCACGGCACATGTGTACCTATGTAACAAACCTGCACGTTCTGCATGTGTATCCCAGAACTTAAAGTAAAATTTTAAGAAAATCACAAATAAAAAGCATTTTGTTATCATTTACCAACTCCATGTTTCTCCCTTTCACTAAACTTTGAATGGTTTAATGATAAAGATGATAACCTCTTTGTTTTTGTGTTCTCAATGCCTGACCCATGGCTCATGTTTCATAAATATTTGTTGGATGACTAGATGGATGGATGGATGGATGGAAGGATAGATGGAATGATAGGTACATTGATTGGCATCAGGGAAGCCAAATGGGAGCTATTTCAGTGTCTGGACAATGAAAGCAAAGGTATGAGCTGAGCTAGTATCAATAAGAATTAAGGGGAGATAACTATTTTGGTAGATATTTTAAATTAAAATGGTAGAGCACAGTGATCTATTGTGTGTGATGTGCTGGGAATATGGAAGACTCACTCCTCTTTGACTCCCAATCTTGGGTGGTTTTGATGAAGATAAAGAGTACATAAAATGAGGGTGATTTTGATTATGAGGAGGCAACAGTTGAGATTTTAATTTTAACATATTGAGATGTATGTAGGATATCCAGGATTGTTCAACAGACATTTGAAAATTTGAGGAAGGTACAGATCCTTGCACCTCCACCACTCAGAGAGTGATTTCAGTTCCTGTCTGGCATTCCTTCTTTCAGCTCCATTGTCTCTCTCCAGCCCCCTTCTTTATGCCCAATCTATATGTTACTGACATGGAAAGATGTCCAAGACATATTATAAAATGTATAGTATTGTCCACTGTATTTTTAAAGGAGATGTGTCTATGCTTGCATTATGCCTAAAAAATTTCTAGAAAGATTGACAGAAAACCCTTAACAGTGAGAGTGGTTTATTGGGGAAGATGGAGGGGCAATATAAGTTTTCTTTTTATAAACCTTTTTGTACCATTTAATTTTTTATTACTAGCATTTGTAATTTTTTAATTAAGATATATTCACATACCATAAAATTCACCCTTTTAAAGTGTATAATTAAGGGATTGTTAGTATATTCACAAGGTTGTGCAACCATCACCACCCTCTAATTCTAGAATTAAAATTTAATCACCCCAGAAAGAAACCCCATGCCCATTAGCAGTCACTCTCCGCTCCCTCATTTATTCCCTCTTTTCCCCAGCCCCTGGTAACCACTAATCTATAATATTTTCTCAGTATTCGAGTATTTGAGACCTTTTGTTTAATTGGGATTATATATTATGTGTTTTTGTGTGACTGGCTTCTTTTACTTTGCATAATGTATTTGAGTTTCATCCACATTATAGCATGTATCACTATCTCATTCCTTTTTACTGATAATATTCCATTGTGTGGGTATACCACATTTTGTTTATCTATTCGTCAGTTGATTGACTTTTAGGTTGTTTCCAGTTTTTAGCTGATATGAAAAATATTGCTATGGACATTCATGCGCAAGTTGTTGCTTAAATATATGTTTTCACTTCTCGTGGCTGTATATCTGCAAGTGGAATTGCTGTGTCCCGTGGTAACTATGTTTAGCTTGTTGAGGAACTGCCAAATTGTTTTCCAAAGTGACTGTGCCATTTTACATTCCCACTAGCAATAAATAATTGTCCTAAATTCTCCACATTCTCACCAGCACTACTTCTTATTTTTCTTTTTGACTATAACAATCCTATCGGGTGTAAAGTGGTATCTCATTGTGGTTTTGATTTACATTTTTCTAATGACTAGTGAGATTGAAGATCTTTTCATGGTCTGATTGGCCATTTGTATATCTTATTTGGAGAAATGTCTATTCAGATTCTGTGCCCATGTTTAATTAGGTTATTTGTCTTTTTATTGTTGAGTTGTGGTATTTATATATTCTAGATACTAGACCCTTATTAAATATATGACTCTTGGTTTTTCTTGTATATTAGTAATTTTATTACCCGTATTACTATAATAATTAGTAATATTGCTAATTAGTCATTGTTAGTATTTGATATGTCCTTTTAAAATCCTGTTCAATACATATTTAATCTTTTTAATAAGTCATAATGGGAATAGTTTTAAAAATTTTGCTCTCAGAGAAAGTAAGTAAAATTATGATTTGTGATTTGTACTATTATAATTAAATATGTTGTTTATGAATAAATTACTAGTTGACAGCTTTATATTGGCACTGCTTTTTTGATGGTTCAATGAGGTACTGCTAGGGACAGTTTGTCAAAACTTTAAAATAAAGCATAACCTTGACCCCAAACATATATGCTCCTGCAACACACATGCGGCCATTTATATGAAATAAATGTTTCCTCTCTTTTGGTAATGTCTTAGCTACCTTTGAAATGGACTCTTACCTTGAATATTCACTTAGTTTTTATGTCTACCAGTGTGACTGAACTTCAAAATTTGAGCTACTTCCAACCAAATAATTTACCCATTTAAATGCTCAGGGTATGGCCTCATTTTATAGTGCCATAAAATGAAATTTAAAAAGCCTCTCCAGAGAGCTGTGATTACCATTTTTTTCTTTAGTTGTTAGCCAAGCTAATAAATATTCTTAGCAGTTCTGTCATCGTATGTCATATAAAACTAGATCTAATGATCAAACCTAAGAGAAGATCCCACACAGCCTTCTGTGTGGCTCTAGAGGAAGAAGCGATTCACCTGATTATTAGATCTTTGGGTTTTCGGAAGCAGGATTTAACACTCAACCCTGAGAAGGATGTGTGGAGGTGCCCTTGCAAAGGTTGGCTTACTGCTGGTCAACTGGCTGCTTAGGGAAATGAAGGTAGAACTGTGTGGCCCTGTGATGCGATGTGTTCCTCAGTTGTCACTGCAGAGACACTTGGCTGGGACTGGAGATGGTCATACTGGCTTCTCTCTTCATGTGTATACAATGGTGAGGGTGTGTGTGTGTGTGTGTGTGTTTGTGTGTGTGTGTGTGTATAAAATTCCTGACCAGCGACTTTCCAGTCTTCCAGCTTTTCTGGCTCTCCAGCATACCATCTTGGGTTCTATAGCACATGATCTCTCTTTCCAAAAGTATCCATTAAAGCTTGGGACCTTTCTCAATTTTTGACAGCCAGTAATTCATAAAGGAAAAATGAATTAAGTCCATTTTACCTTTACATTTCTCCTGTAGGGCAGGAGAGTTGTTTGGAAGTGATTGCTGCAGGCTGTTAAGACAGCTACTTAGCTTTCAGGGCTGGCAAGAGAAGGATGAAAAGTAATGAGTTAACCTGCTAAGAATTTGGCCATTTTAATCATTCGAGTCTGGGTATACTTTGTCTCCATTTATACTGAGTGGGGAAACAGTTATCTTGATAAGCAAGGATTTATCTCACCCTCACCTCTCAGTGGCTGCCTGGATTCAGAGTAGAATAGACCCCTTTATGTAGCAAAGGGAATGGGCATGTTTTTTATGAGTTAGAAAAAGAAAAAAAGCCACTGGTATTTTTTTTAAAGTTCTTATCAGCAAAGAGCATTACTGAGAAATCCAATAGGGTAGTGATGACATTCAATTTTATTTGTACCAGGAATGCACAGATGGCTGGAGTTAGCAGCTATTCATTTTTAGCACATATCTCTCATTATTGTTAGTGAGAATTACACAGACCTATCAAAGGTGGGAAATAGAGGAGAGTCTGTAGTATCAAATAAACGTGTATCATTTTTGTGCAAAGGTCACATACTTTGAATAATTCCTTTCTGTAATTGTAACTTCCCATTGTTAGTTTATTCTTGCTGAATTTGTATGTTGTCATGGTGTTTTTAATGGCCTGAAGAAAAGCATTTCAGCAAACTGCACAGGTCTGAGGCTTATAATTAGTCATTGCAGCCTGTGGGCTGTTACGCAAATATCTCAATCGAGATGTGTTTTTATGTAAAAGTTCCCCTTGATTAATTGCCCAGGAAATGCCTTCAGTTCATAGAGATTTCTAAATCTATATCATAAATATTCTACTCCCAATAATTTGTTCGGTGAGAAAACTATGATTCTTTTTCTGAATCATCATGTTTTCAGGTGTTGCCGGGAGTTTTCTTTTAATTAGTTTCCTTCAAGCAGCAACATAGAAAATAAACACCAGCAGCCAGGGGAACTACTGTTCCTTGTCATTTGACTTCTGCATTTGGAATGTAAACCAATATGCTGATTTTCTAGAATATTCATATTAAAATGCTATGTTAAAAAAGAAAAAAATAGAAAATCAAATAATTAAAAATATAAGAAAAGCAGATTTGAGTTCACTATGAAACAAAAAGTTATTAAGAATTTGACACTCTATTTTTGAATAGTGTCTGTTTTGTGGTGCTATATATACCACAGACTGGGTAATTTATACTGAACGGAAGTTTACTTCTCACAGTTCTATAGGATGAAAAGTCCACGATCAGGAAGCTGGCATCTGGTGAGGGCCTTCTTGCTGCTTCAGCCCATGGTGAAAGGCAGAAAGGCAAGACAGGGCAAGAGAGTACAACAGAGACAGTGAGAGAGGGCTGAACTTGTCCTTTCATAAGGAACCCACTCCCAGGACAACAGCATTAATCCATTCATAAGGATGGTTCCCCCATGACCCAAACACCTCCCATTTGGCCCCCACCTTTCAGCATTGCTGCATAGGGGATCAAGTTTCCAACTCATGAACTTTGGGGGACACATTTAAACCATAACAGATAAAATGTTGCTTTCTTCATGGGTTGGGCTTTGAAGATGTTGATTTTATAGGGGTTTTCAGTTTCTTCAGTTGGGAAAGGGGCAAGTTTTTCTTGTAAATTTCTTCTTTGAAGGAAGAATTCTGATTTTATAAGGTACAACAAGAAATAATTTAGGATTTATACCAGAAATAGGGCCTAATAGTAATCAGAATCACTGCATGGGCTAAGAAATATGAGGTTGAGACCCTATTATCAACAAAACACCTACTTTTTGAAAATCAATTCCTTTTTTTCTGCTTTAGTTTGAATTAATGAAATATTTTTCATATTCATCTAATTAGTATTGGTGTTTTTCTTAAAAAATTTGACTTACTACCTAGTACTATAGAGAAATCCGTCTATACAATATGACTTTAAATTATTTCTCATTTCTAAATTATGCTACAGCTATATTTAATAGTTATCCATACATTATCCCATAGGAATTTTCAAAAACTTTAGTTATTTCTCAAACCTCAGCTATTCACTGATAAACAATTTCCTTAGATGCTGTATGAAGAATATTAGAGTAAGCTTACTCCTGTCTGTTTTCAAGGAGTATCAGATAGTTTTTAGTCTTTGCAATCTCTATGTTATACAGAAGACAAAGCCTACGTGTAAAAGAGAGATGCCCTCACAAGCACTGTTTAAGGATATGTGTGTGTGAGATAAATATAAATATATATGTATGTGTGTGATTGTGTGTGTGTGTTTATCCTCTGATGTGAAAAAAAAAGGGTATTTACTGAGTTTTCTGTGGTGAGAAGGAGAGAAAGCACTTGGAACAGCCCATGGTGGGTGGGAGTCATGTAGCTTTCGATAAACAGTCTTACAGCTGCACAATGAGTTTTTTCTTTTTAGTAGTAGGATTATCCTGGTTAACTCTGATAAAAGGGAATTAGCAAGTATGGTAAATCAGAGGTATTCAGTTAGGAAAATGACATGAATTTTGGAGTCTAATAGATTGGTGTGAAGCCCCAGCACTGCCTCCCTCTAGCTGGATGAGCCCTCTAAGCACGTTGCTTTCCTGCTCTTCCTCATTTTTCTGGTCTATGCAATATCTATGTCATAAGATTGTCATGAGGATTAAATGAGGTGTGTATACAACATGAGCATTGCCTAGTCCAACTAGATGCTGATCAAATGCTACATTCTATGGCATATGTGCTTATGCACCTGAATTGGAGATCCTAGTGGCTGCTCTGTGGATTTTAGATGGGGTAACATTCCTAAATGTTTGGCCCCCCTGCCCCTGGGAGCTCTAGAAACATTGCTGTCCAGGTGGAAACTAGAAAGGGCATGAAAAACTGTGGGTTCCCAGGATTTTCGTGAATCCCACTAGATAAAGATCCTATAATGACTGTAGTGTGGAGGATTATGTACATTGAGGAAATAGGCTTGGTCAAGAAGAGGGAAGGCCTATGTTCCAGGGGTCAGGAATCTGCACATGGGCTCTCAAGACTTATTTGACCCTAGCCCCTTGTTTTTTGCTTTTGTTTTTATTTTTGGTAACGTTATTAACATACCCTAGAGCTAGTACTGGTAGAATGCTATTTGGAAACCACCGGGTTAGGAAAAATATGTCATCAGGTGAAACTGAAACAGGTGGCATTTTAGCAGTGGATTGTGGAAGTGGTTGTGTTGAGGCAATTGTGTGGGGAAGTGGTTTGTTCTGTCTTCTCATTTAATCATGGGGAAGTGGTTTACGCCCTCTTTGCCGATAATTCTGCCACTTTCTTATCCTTCATTGATTTTTGCTTCATCTACCACCCACCACCGATTCTGTTTTACTCATTCACATTAGACTAAGAGAAAAGGTTTGAGTTACGAGAAGAAGAGTGGAGAGATCAGCCATTTATTTTTGTAGTGTGTTGTCATGGGGATAAATACTTGGGAAAGTGTAAGGATGCATAAATTACCATAACCCCTCATTGACCATAAGTTAAGCCTTCCAGATGCCTTAAGTTGCATTAATGAAAATAGTTTGGAAGAAGTTTGGGACAATGGAAAAATGAAGTCTGTTAGGTAGATACTAATGTGAATAGTCCCTAAGAACTGTTTGAAATGGTCAGTAAAAAGATTATGAAACATTTAGAAGGAAGAACACAAACATAAAAATAAAACAAAGGTTTAAGAAGTTTTAAAAAATAACTAACATATAATATGGACATTGGTTAATGTTCAAATCTGTGCTGTCCAATAGGGTAGCCATTAGCCACATGAGACTACTTAAATTTAAATTAGTTAAAATTAAATAATATTTAAAAATCACTTTTACAGTTGCATGGGCTGCATTTTAAGTGTCCAGTAGCCACATGTGGCTCATGGGTAGTCTACTGGATAGCGTAGAAGTAGAAGATTTCCATAATTGCAGAAAGGTCTATTGGATATTGCATATGAGAGACAGGATTCTGACATGGTCCCATGATGATCTCCACCCCCTGGTTTTCACACCCTTGTA
The DNA here is from genome assembly GCF_003255815.1 of Theropithecus gelada. Lineage (NCBI taxonomy): Eukaryota > Metazoa > Chordata > Mammalia > Primates > Cercopithecidae > Theropithecus > Theropithecus gelada. The sequence continues at coordinate 84,180,104 of NC_037669.1, forward strand.
TGATTTCCTCTACTTGAGTGTGGGCGGGTCTTATGACTTGCATCTAGCTGATAGAATATGGCAAAGGCTATGGATGTCATTCCCGTGAATAGGGTATATCATATGGCAAAGGTGATGGAGTACCATTGCCATGATTATGTTATGTTATATGAGACTTCCTCTCAGCAGACTGGAGAGAGATTCTCCTGCTAGCCTCAAAGAATCAAACAGGCATGTTTTGAACTGCTTAGGTAGAAGGCCACATGGCAAGGAACTTTGGGTGGCCTTTCAGACCTGAGAGAAGCCTCCAGTTTCTAGCTAATAGCCAGTTAAAAGCTGGGAACCTCAGGCACAGAGCTGCAAGGAAAGGAATCCTGCCAACAACCTGAATGAGCTTGGAAGCACATTATTCCCCAGTTAAGCCTGCAGATGAGAACTGCAGTCTGGCTGACACCCTGATTTCAGCCTGGTAAGACCATGAACAGAGGAACCAGCTAAGCTGTGCCTGGACTTCTGACCCACAGAGGCTGTGAGATAATAAATAAATGTTGTTTTAGGCTGCTAAGTTTGTAGGAATTTGTTATGCACCAATAGAAATCTAATTCAGTGCTGGTCTAAATTATTTTTGGGTTGGTCCAATAAGCCACACCTCAGATGGACCAGATCCTAAAGAGTGTATAACTTGCTTTATTACAGCTGGTGCTTTGCCTACCTCATAGAAAAAAAAAAGGAGATTGTAACTTCCAAAAGGGAATATCTAGGCCTAGTTAGTATGTTCCATTCTCTTTTGTGGCAAAGGCCTCAGTAATGTACAACAGTATTTTATTATTTTTGTATAGCATAATAGATGCCATGATCTTTGACATCATCAAAACAATGGTTCAAATTCTGCATCCCTAACTTTTTAACTATATGATATTGGGCATATTATATAACCTCTCTAAGCCTCTGCTTCTTCATCTATAAAATGGGGATAAAGTGCCCTCCATATAAGGATGTTGTTTCATTTAACTGAGATTTTAGTTTTACAATGTTTAGCACAGGATCTGATACATAATTCAACATTTCAAAATGGGGGATGCTTTCATTATTTAACAATGTTTTAAAATGGATTTCTGATAGCAAATAATATAAACTCCAACACATTACTTCCATACTCTAATTTGGAAAATCATCATATAAGATTTTATCTTCTTATACCTCCATTTTATTTTATGTCTGGACCACTGCAGCCCAACTTCAGATTGGATGCAATAAAAATAGGTCTTGCATACACGAAGTGCCCCTTGTGCTCATAGGCTGCCTTGGCTGTATATTGTCTGGGCAAATCGCCCTCAACCTCTGGCCAGACTGTGGAATGTTGGTTTCCTCCAGCGTTAGCCCCCAGGGGGTCAATTTTCACAGTTTCCATATGTTTTTATATTGCTCCAAACTGTAAATACAGCTGACACCCTACCAAATTGGCCCTAATGTGCCTGTGTCTAACAGTGGAGTCGTAGGCTTTTAGAATGATACAGTACTCCATGGAATTGTGGTAATTAAATGAATGTTTTGTTTTTAAAGTGTTCAGATTCCATTTTTTAATTTGAAAAGAGGTAAATGATGTGCAAAGAGGAGATATGAGGTGGGAAGAGGGCAGGAGTTTTCATCTTATGTCTTGCCCTGTCTTGGGTTTGCCCCTTTGGTCCTGAAGCTCTGTCCTCAGATCCGTTACCTGATATCTGTATTGTCCTTGCCCTTTTGTCCTTCTCTTACAGAAAGGGAATGTTTTGTTGAGCTTCTGTTTCTATCTTCTCTTATTTTGTTATCTCCAAACTCTTTGTCTCAGATTTAATCTGTTTGTACAGGAAGAAGAATCAGACTCATTATGATACACTTATGTTCTAGAATGTGAAATACAATACAAATTTCTGCTTGTAGGGCTTTATCCATCCATAAAACCTTGTAATTTTTTCAAAAGGTGATCACTTTGAGATTAATGGGTTCAGAGAATGGAAATTAACAGGGAAATTGCAGGGTTCCCTTGTTGGTTTTGTGTTCTGCTTCATAGCTGAGTCCTCATTTCAGTAACTGTTGCTGCCCCGTGGCATTTAAGTTGCTGAGCTTTCACCTTCCATCCTGAAGCCCTTCTGGTGGAAAGCTAATGTTCCCAAATTATGACTTCATCTGTATCTTGTTCTCTAATAGTCAATCAAGCTACTGGCCAGGGGCATCCTATGAAGTTTGGAGTGGTGTGTCTTGAAGTAGCTGAACTATAGAACAGACACAGTATCCTGAGAGTTCCCATTTGTGCTCCATAGAGCTTTGTAGGGTTGCTTTGGGGAAGGGAAAGTGGGACAGTGGTAGGAAGGAACTCTGCAACATTCTGCAAAGTTGGTTGGCATAGCACACAGGTTAAGAGTTGGAGATAGTCTCTGAAGTCAGAATGATTGAGACTCCTGGCTCTGATATTCACTAGCTCTGTAACTTTTGACAATTCCCTCATCTGTAAAAGGAACAAACAAATAAGACCTACCTAGTAAGGCCTTTGCAAGAATTAAGTAAGTTAATATATGTAAAATGCCTAGAGCACATCATGTGATGTCACGGAGTAAGTAATATGAGCATTTGCTGCTATGATGATTATTGTCTCATGTTCTAGACCAGTGTTCAGCAAATTCTGGCCAACAGGCCAAATCTGACCCTGCTACTTGTTCTTACAAATAAAGTTTTATTGCAACACAGTGTATATATTAGTGTATATATGGTTAGTGTATATATTAGTGTATATATTTTCTGTGGCTATTTTTGCACTGCATGAGAAAGTAGAGGCAAAGTTGAGTAGTTTTGACAGAGGCCATATGACCTGTGAAGTCTAAGGTATTTACTATCTGGCCACTTACAGAAAAAGATTGCTGACCACTATTCCAGACTTTGGAAAGGCTTTCTCAGTGGCATAAATGAGAATAAACCATCAGTCTGCTGTGAACTATGTAGATTTTAAAAATCATCTGTTGAATACAAATTAAATTCAGAAAGAGTTACTCAGGCTTTTTTTCTTTTTTGACCTCAGCCTCTTAGATTTCCAGTTTAATTTTAAAAATTATCTTTCTAGGGATGAGAACTCTAGGTTGTCATTGTTACCACCAGCTAATAATACTCAGTATTCATCATCACCTACCGCCCTGAGGACAGTAGGACTTGGCATGTCAGGGTGCAAAAATGGAAGGCCAGTGTGGCTTGGGGGAGGAGGATGAGATAAGACTTGGATGGTAGGAGTTAGATCTGGTAGAAGTCAATGTGAAGAATCAGTCCAGGTTTTTTGTGCCTTTTTTTTTTTTTTTTTTTTTGAGTGGGTATCATTTCATTGATAAGGAACTGACAGTCGCTTTATGAAATTGAATTTTTTTAATAGAAAATGCCTTTCTGAAAACAGATGTAAGAGAGCAAACTTAATTTATGCAAATCCTTAGATGCACATTCCTAAATAATTTTAAGAATTCACATAAAGCATGTGGCAAAATAGGGGGACTTGTTTCATCCATTGACCAAAGTGAGGGTCAGTTCCAGAAATAAATAAAATTAAATTAAATTGTCACCAGCAGAAATCTGTGGGTGACAATGGACTAGGCATTGTGCTAGACCCTGTGTAGAGAAGACAAGAAGATAGGTGTGATCACTGTACAGAGGGTGCCTATAGCAGAACAAGGAAGACAGGAAAGGAGCAGAAGTGTGGTGAGTTCATGGCAAGGCAGGCATGGTGTGATTTGGGAGTTAGTAACAGGAGGACCTAAGTTTCTTGATAGGCCAAGACAGCTTCCAGAGGACATCACGTTTATACTGGGGTGAAAAAATAAATATGAGTTATCAGTGATGAAGGAAGGGGCAGGGTGGGGGTGAGGTAAACAGTTTCTAGAAGAGGAAACTGCTTGTTCAGAGCCGTGGAGGACAGTAGGACTTGGCATGTCAGGGTGCAAATGGAAGGCCAGTGTGGCTTGGGGGAGTAGGGTGAGATAAGACTCGCACAGTAGGAGTTAGATCTGGTACAAGTCAGTGTGAAGACACATGGATTTTTTTTTTTTTTTTTTTTTGAGACAAAGTTTTGTTCTTTCACTCAGACTAGAGTGAAGTGGCGTGATCTTGGCTCACTGCAACCTCTGCCCCCCCCAGGTTCAAGTGATTCTCCTGCCTCAGCCTCCCGAGTAGCTGGGATTATAGGCGCCTGCCACCCCACCTGGCTAATTTTTGTATTTTGAATAGAGACAGGGTTTCGCCATGTTGGCCAGCTGGTCTCGAACTCCCGACCTCAGGTGATCCACGCCCCCACCCTCGTCGGCCTCCCAAAGTGCTAGGATTACAAGCATTAGCCACCATGCCTGGCCAACACATGGATGTTTTTACAGGCAGTGGAAAACCAATGAAAAGTTTTTCAAAGGAGGAAGATATAATCCCTTTGTATACTTTCTGCTGCCCAGCAGAGAGTGGATTGGGTGGACAATTGGAGCCAGCATCCTCGTCCAACTTGGAGATGGCGGTAGCTTGGGCCAGAGAGGACATGGGTGGGACTCATTCCTTCACTCTAGTGAATGTCCTGGAGATGGACTCCTGCTTGTCTGGTGGTGGAATAGTCCATAAGGAATTCAAAATGCAAATAAATATATGATTACAAATTGGCTGAATGCTGTGAAACCAGTGTGTGGGGTGCTGTCAGAGATTCTCAGTGATAGGAGCGGCGTCCTTGCATTTGATGCCCAGAAAAGGGCCTTCTGAGGAGGCATTACCTCAGCTGAGACTTAAAGGGTAAAAGTCAGTTGTGGGAGAAGTGGTGGCTGTGGAGAGGAATCCCAGACAGGGAGAATAGCCTGTGCCTATACTTCCCGGTGGGAAGGAGCTGCTGTGTTATTGCAACTGAAAGGAAACTGAATTCCTGATTCTGGGGCTAACAGTGAGAATGGTGTGGGATGAGACTGATAAGCAAAGTTCACAGGTGTGCAATTTTATTCTTTGGGAAAGGGAAGCCATTGGAAGATTGTATGCCAACCAGTGCATGATCTGACTTACTTTGAAACACCCAGTCTTGTTGTTGGGTGGAGAATGGATGAAAAGAGAAGCAAGAGTGGAAGCAGGGAGACCAGGGAGGAGAGAAGAGACCCGTGGTCCAGGCAAAATGTGATGGTGGCTTCAGCTCTCATGGAAGCAGGGGCAATGTTTCCCTGTTTGCACTCCTGTGCTATTGGCTCTGGGCGGGGCTTTGAGGCACCAGGTGGATATGTGGAGCCACAACATACTGAAGCAGGGAATATTTTCATGCGGGCACAGATGGCAGAGGAACCCTGCTTTGGACTCTCCTGAAAGTGCATCTGCCACCAGCTTTGACCATGTGGGCCAGGAATCCTGAGCATACAGTCCAGTCTACAGTGAGAGGGATGTAGACTGTGACAACATATTTAATGCTTAACAATTTGAAAAATAACCATTCCAGGGCCACTATCCTCAGACCTACATGACCACTCTGTGCTCTCTGGCTCACCAGACCTAGATGGGAGGCCAAGTGATAAGAAATTTATTTGGTAAATAGTAAATCAGAGCCAGGCTCATTAGTTAATCATGTGGCCCTGACATCTGTGTGTGGTCTGCTCGAAAGGAAGAGCATCTTATCATTAGATGCCTGTGGGTTCAACACTGAGTTCTGCAGAGGGTGAGAAAGTTGCCTTTCCTTTCCCCTTGGAGTTTCCTATGGGCTCATGCCAATCCTACCAAGTCCATCAGGAGGGGTAGGAGGGCATCTGCAGTCACCCAGGGTCTCTCTGCCCTCCATCTCTGGGGCCTTCCTGAATAGGCTCGATCATTTCTTAGCATTGGCTTTCAGGCACTGGGTTCCGTTTACATTTCAGGTGGTGTTGCATCCATATTTGGGGGAGGTTTCAGGGCCAGAATACGGGAGAATGTTTGAAGGAATCAGCCCTTCAGAACCTCCACCGGAGTGAAGGAAAATAAACCCTTCTTTTGCTAATTGTGACCTTCTGCTGTGTCACCTGCTAAGATTGCTCCCAAGGTTTTCTTGGCTTGGGTGGGAAAGTAAATGGTAAGTGTAGTGGGGAGTAGATAAGTGCTCTAGAAGAGGGTTGGGGCAAGGGGATCAGGCTCTTGATGGCTGCAGTGGCCCATCTGGAGTGGCTGCTGCAAAGATACTGGCTGCAGTGGGGAGGCACAGCTGGGGTTGCATGCTCTGTGGGTCCAGCGGGATCCAAGAACAGGCCGGAGCCCTGCCCCCTACTGAGCTAGCAGAGCAGGAGCCCTACACTGGCTACAGCTGCCCAGCTGTGGCTCTGGACCCATGCATCCCTGCACTCTCAGGGGCCAGAAAGCCCCCAGTGCCCACAGGCTCAGAAGTGCCTGTTTCTGCTCCCTGTCCTCTTCCCACTCCTGGTGCCTGCTTCTGTGTGGAGCAAAGTTGTGGCCAAGTCTGGGCACTGCTGCAACCTGGCCAGGTGTGTGCATGCTCAAGGCAGCACTGACACTCCAGTTTTCTGTTACCTCGGCCCCCTCTGGACTTTGGGTGCCGACGAGCACAAGTGGGAGGCCAGGGGTGCTGAGGACGGCTTGGCATGGGCCTGCAGGCACCCCTCCACATGAATATCCTGGGCACTGTGGATGGCATGTTGATGGCAGCGGGAGGCAGACAGGTTTCTGGGCAGAAAGGGACAGATCCCTGGTGAAGCCCCACCTTCAAGCCAGGGACAGACTGAAGCCTGGGGACTGGGCTGCCTGTTCTGGGTGGAGTCTGAAGCCCAGAGTGAGAACTTCTGATGCCTTTTCTGGGCCTGCGCATGGCCACCCATGGAACAATCAGCATGCACTTTCTCCGTTCTGAGCCCATAAAAACCCTGGACTCATCCAGACTCACACAGATGTTGGGACTACCAGCTGCAGGAAGGAGCTACCTGCTTCGGGTCTCCTCGACTTTTCAGGACAACCTGCCTGTGGATAGGAGCTACCCACCATGAGTTTCCTCTTTGCTGAGAGCTGAACACTCATTGGGATGACCTGCCTGCAGAAAGGAGCTACCCATTTCGGGTCTCCTGGGAGCTGTTCTGTCACTCAGTGAAGCTCCTCCCCACCTTGCTCACCCTCCAGTTGTCCATGTTCTTCATTCTTCCTGGAAGTGGGACAAGAACTTAGGACCCACTGAATGGTGGGACAGAAAAAGCTGTAACAGAAACAGGACTGAAACACACCCCCAACTCACCATATTGTAGGTGGTGAGGAGAGAAGAGCTGCGGCTCTTTGGAAAGCCCAGACCTAGGGTCTCCCAGAGCCAGGGCTGTGACACCCTCTCTGAGGCTCTGCGGTTCCTGGTGTCTCCAAGCTTCTGGGTACCACCACGTTCCCTGGTGCCTGCAAGGGAAGTCACTTGTGGTACACCTGGTCCAGCTGCAGCCTTACACGGAGCAGGCGCCTGGAGCTGCGCCCCCTGCCACAGCTGGTGTACCTGGCTGTGTGCAGTAGCCAGACTCCATGCTTGCTGACACACCCCTCATCACTCCATGTCTGGCTTGCCCTTGGCAGGCATGGGATCTGAGATGGTAGTGTGAGCTGAGCGCAGCCTGCTGAGTCGAGTGGGTTGAATGAACCCACTTTGCTTGTGGGCTCAAGCAAAACCCAAGCAGGGGTGCTGCTGGCCACAGAGGTTTTCAGCTGGTAGAGCAACACCCTAAGGATCCTGTGACACTGTTATTTATAAAGCACTCACTGTGTGCCAGGAACTATTTTAAGAGCCTTAGGTTTATTAAATCATTTAACATCCCCATCCCCTAATGAGATAACTTGACCAGGGTTACAGACTTGGTAAGGGATGCCGCTGCAATAAGAATGTGGCTGACCTGGCAACAAAGTCCTTGATCTTGGGCATCTTACTGCACTGCCTCTTGGCCCCCTTGGTCACATATGATTCAATCATTTTTTCAGGCTTAGCAAGGAATAGGAACATCTTCCCCAAGGAGGGTTTTGCTAGTGGGGCCTGATGCTACAAGATGGAGGCCAAAATTGTCTTTGCCTGCAAGCAGTTCTTCTTCTCAAGTTTTCAAATCTGAACACTGCCTCTGACACCTTTCTTTTAGCTATCTTATGCTATGTTATCAGGTTCTGGGTGTGTCCTGCTGGTCTGGTAAATGACAGATGTCTTTTTTTTTAAGTATGTTGGCATTGTCAGATTTAACTGAGGGTGGCTTTGTCTCTGGGCCCTTGTGTAGCCCCAAGCACCACAGAGGAGGTGGAAGACACAATGCATGATGGTACTCACCTCCGGGGAGCAAGGAGCATCAGTAGGGAGAGGAGGAAGAATAAAGCAAGGAGGGAAGCCAAGACAGCAAATGTGGGGATGTGGGCTTGGGCATCCTGCTGCATGGCTTTGACAAGGACTTACGCAGTTGACCATGATCAAAACTAGTAGCCAAAAAGCTGGGCTGTTCTTGAGAGGCTGCCACAAGGTGCAAAAGTCCACGAGCTCTGGCTTATCCTGGAGCTAAGTCTTCAGACCTTTCTCTAGCTTTTGGCTCTTTGCTGGGAGGAGAGTTAGGTTCAAGTTGCCACAGCTGGCCAGATCCTTTCTCTTCCTGGAAAGGATATCATGCTCATGACATTCAGCACATTTATGCTTGCTGTAAAAACAAATCCTTAGAATATTTATGAAAGCTTTCTAAAATGTATAACTTTGCTGGAGTACTGAATGGTATTTACAAGCTTCAAAAAAAAATGGAATCATCTCAGTGGTTACAAGTAAAAACTTCTATTATCGGAAATTCTGCTTGCAATGTGCATTGTCAGCTTCCATTGTATGTGTGTGGCCCATCTACTTGAGCAGTCATTTCAGGAGCCCAGCTTACTTACCTATGGCTGTCATGAGCTTCCTGCAATGCTTCCATTAGGATAACCTGCTAGGAATGTAACTCATCTCATTATTAAGGAAAGTGTAAGTGGGAGCTAAATGTGTGACATAAAGCATTCAATAATGCATTCCAAAGTCCATTGTTTGAGGTATTTGGAATACTTGCTGTTCTGAAATGGGTAACAAGGCACTAAATATGTGTGCACAATATTGCACAAGACATGATTACATTCTTCTTACTGTAAGCTAAGAGTGAAACAGAGTGAACATGATGTAGTCCGTTCTAAGCATTTTACCAGTACTAACTCATCAACCCCTCACAATCACCCTATGAGTTAGATACAGTTATTGTTTTCATTTTTATATGTGAGGAACCCGAGGCACAAAGATTAAGAAGCTTGCCCATGGCCACACAGCTAGAAATGGCAGACTGCTGATGGGATTCCAGGCAGTCTTCTTCCAAGGTTTATGCTATTAGCCACTGCTGTCCCTAGAAGATTCATATGGCCAAGAAATAGTCTTTCATGGGATTGCACCATTTTATACTTGCAGTTAAACATACATCTACTTATTTGTCCAACAGGAATGAATGCATATATCCACAAAAAGACTGGTATAAGAATGTTCATTGCAACTTTATTCTTAACAGTAAAAGAAAATTAAACAGCCCAAATATCCATTAACAAGGAAATAGCTAATCAAACTATAGTGTATTCATACAATGGAATAGTACTCAGCAATAAGCAATGAACTATAATACAAACAACAATATGAATAATAAATCTCAAACCTTTATGCTAAGCAAAAGAAGTCAGATACAAAAGATTATGTACCATATGATTCCATATATATAAAGTTTAAGAGCAAACAAAAGAAATCCATATAAATAAAGATTAGAATAGTGATCACTTCTGGGAAGAGGGAAGGGCCATGAGGCAGGGTGATGGCAATGCTCTATATTTTGATTGGTCAAAAACCTTTGACGTGTACACTTAATATTTGTGCATCTTCATGTACGTATTTATACCCCATTTACACACACACACACATGCACACACACACACACCCATACAGTATAAATTGAAGATCCCATTTCCTCCCAAACCCATTCCCTTCTTCAGTCATGACCACTGTTTTTATAGACTGGCGTGGAGTTTCCAGGAGTTTCCATTTATATGCATGTGTGTCTATATACATCCAAATAGACATTCCTATTTTAACATAAATAAGATCAGACTATATGTATTATTTCTATTTCTGCTACCTGCTTTCCTTTTTGAGTAATAATATATCCTAAAGGCTTTTCCATGTCCATACTTCATTTTGCCTTAATCTTTTTAGAGACCCTGATTTTATGTTATGAATATACTTAATTTCTTCAGTTTCCTTCTGATGGATGATTAGGCAATTTTCAAATTTTTACTTTTACAGTTGTAATGGAAATGTTTGTATATATATGTAATATATATATATGGATGTGCACATGTGCAAACACTTTTGTAGGTTGTTTTCCTAGAAGAAGGGTTTCCTTAGGCAAAAGGAAGGTATGCTTTGGTGGAAATTGCCAAATTGATTTCCAAAAATCCTTTTGTTAATTACACTCCTCCTGACCAATGTGAGAGAGCTAGATTCCTGCATTCTTCCCAGCAATGAATATTACCAATCTTTAAAAGTTTTTGAGAGCAGATGGGTGAAAAAGTGGCATCTTTTTGTTTCTATTGAGATTTCAAAATAAGTTTCGATTTTCTCCTTGTTTTGCAAATATGCGCATGCCCTTGGACAAACATATGCATCTCCTGTCCTGCACTCCTAGCTATGTAATTCCAGAGGTCTGACATGTTCTCACTACCAAGTTAGCACTTTATTCTTAGAATTTGACAGATGATTCTAGTGAAAATGGCAGGATTCTGTTCTCTCTGACATGCTTTCTTAATATGGTAGTCATTGTTGACTGACTGGTAGTCATTGTTGACCTGTTGGAAATTTTTAATTTAATGCAAATTCCTTGATGGCAACTGAATTTTGAATAGTGACATCCCTTGCTTTATGAAACTGGTAAATTTAAATTAAACATTGAAAATTAACCTTACCACTATATTTTCCAAATACTTCTTTTACCATAATTGTTTTTATCTTTTTAAAATTTACATTTTGCATATATTCTTAATGCTGCTTTTTTTCTGGAGAAAAAATTCACCCCAAAGAAACCTTTTTTTTTTTTTTTTTTTTAAATAATGGAGCAGGTCAGTCTCTGGCAGAGCCTTGCCAAGTGGTTGGGTGTTTGACAAAGAGTGATACTTGCTTCTGGGGCAGGATAGTAAGAAGGCGTGGCAGTCTCCATGACCAGGGCCCTTCCCGTCTAGATTTTGGAGATATTTGAAAGCTGTACTGAATTTAGCACTTTGATTCATTCAGTGTGGGTGTACTTCTGCAGGTAGGGGAAGATGTGGAGACTAATAGGTCACTTACAGATTTTATTCTTACAAATGCTGAAGTTGTTGCTAGCAAAAATCACTGTGGTCATTTTTTCACTGAGCATCTGTGAGGGAATTTTCTCTTCTCTAAGAGATCTAGTATTTTTAAATTTCATGACTCCTCTGCCTGCCTTCCTCATAAATTGCCATTTTAACCTGTGTTTTAGGTAGCCTTAGGGCTTCCCTGAGAAACACTTGAGAGAGGAGTTCTCTGGTAGTGAGGCTCTGCTCACCTGTTCCACCCCACTTCTTGCTTCTTTCCTACCTGTGCGAGAGCATTCCTTCATTTCCCTTTTGACTTTCAGGTAAGCATTAAGTGAAAGAAGGGCTTCAACTGCTAGAAATATCTTTGAAAACCGTGGCACTACTTCAGGAGAGTGTGGACACTTTATATGTAGCTATTGACAGTTTCATGTACAAATACAAGATGATCATTCTCATCACCTTGCTCTGCATCTCTCTAATTGGCCCAAATCCTGAGCAATGCCATTCAAAACCCGACTTTCCTTTTTCAGTCACTGGTGTCTTAAATAAGGGAGTGTTGAAAGGAGTGGCTAGAGATAGGCCTCCAGCATAATGTCAAAACTTCAGTTCCCCATTTTTCTTAGCCACTAATTCTTGTTTTTTTTTGTTTGTTTGTTTGTTTTTGTTTTGTTTTGTTTTGTTTTGTTTTTGTTTCGTTTTGTTTTGTTTTTTTTTGAGATGGAGTCTTGCTCTGTCACCCAGGCTGGAGTGCAGTCAGTGGTGTGATCTTGGCTCAGTGCAACCTCCACTTCCCACGTTCATGCCATTCTCCTGCCTCAGCCTCCCAAGTAGCTGGGACTACAGGTGCCTGCCACCACGCCCGGCTATTTTTTTTTTTTCCATATTTTTAGTAGAGAGGGGTTTCACTGTGGTAGACAGGATGGTCTCAATCTCCTGACCCCGTGATCCACCTGCCTTGGCCTCCCAAAGTGCTGGGATTATAGGCGTGAGCCACGGCACCTGGCCACCGCTCATTCTTAGGAAAGCTTTAAGGGACATGTGGGTTTAGAATTTGCTTTTATTCTTTGGGATTGAAAAATCGTTGCAGTGTCCCTGAAAGTAAGGTCACTGTGTTCAGACTGCTCTAAGAACTTTATGGGAGTTCTTTCACTATGCAAATGATGTTTGTAATAATAATCTGTATTTGTCACCCATACTTGGGACAGAGGCACTTTTAGCAGTTGGTTCTATTTAATACTATACTCTAAAGTGATACAATTATTTCTTTTAAAAAATACCCTCTAATTAAACAGTCACACGAATCATCCTAACCTCTCCATTATATCCTGTTACTGAGCTCTGGCCTTATTTCCTAAGGAACTGGAAAATATGACTGCCCTAGGTTTGCATGGGCTTTGGAAATACTGTGTCCTCATTCAATTAGAAAGCAAGATTCATTCTTAACATCTTTATACTAACCAAAAGACAGTTTTCTCAAAGTGGATTAGCACGCAAGTTTGACTTGGTGGCTTCATGTGTGTACCTTGCTGTATCAGGTAAAAATGGAGAAATATTGGACAAAAATTATGCAACTCAAAGACTAAGGAGATGGTCATTCTATCATACTTTATAACCTCCTAATAAGTGCTACCAATAATATTTAAACAATGGCTTCAGTTAGTGTAAATATTCATAAGAAGCCAAAATGTTCAGAATATATAAGTGCAGAAAATATTATATATATATATATAGTGTGTGTGTGTGTGTGTGTGTGTGTGAGAGAGTGTGTGTTATTTAGAGATGGGGCCTTGCTATGTTGCACAGGCTGGACTCTAACTCCTGGGCTCAAGTGATCCTCCTGCCTCAGACTCCTGAGTAGCTGGGACTACAGGCATGAGCCACTGCACCCTTGGACTATTTTTATTAGCAGGGAGTACACTGTTAGTGCCAGATAATATTATTCTACTAACTAAACAATGCTCTTGTGCTTTGTTTGCTTGGAATGGGAGAGAGTAGGGGAGTATATAATTTATGGGGACTAGAAATAAGAGTTTCTTGTGGAGAGCAGTTTTCATTTGATTTTACTTGCTTCAATTTCATGTTTGCTGTTTATCATCTAGTTCTTACCTTGTTTACATTTTCAAAAGATCAGTGATTCTCACTATGTTTTTTACTGAGTCAGGGCTCAGTAACAGTGGTTGACGTGGCAATGCTGGGGTATGGGGGAAAGGGATCCGAAGGGGCCCCAAATGATTCTGCTGCTCATCCCTCCTCTTGTGGTCAATACTCCCGAGCCCTCCGTACTGCCCTCCTACCTCCTCATGTGTTGGATTAGATTTATTACAGCTGCTGTGGACATGGTTGCCTAAATCTGTGGAATGTTTTGCTAAATGCTGCTGGTGCAATAGTACACATTAAGCTTATAATTCCCATTGTTGTTTTCTTGAACCCGTTCTTTATACTAAGTCTTTTACTCACTTGATCACTTTATGATTTTGCACTTTGACATCCTGTAGATTCATTAAGAATTTTTACTCCAAGCCCCAGAACTTTGTTTAACATTATGATTAGCCAAATTGTTATTGTGTTTGAGCTAAGTGATGACAATGTATTTGATTGGAGCCTTGTAATTGTTATTTTAAAATCAAAGTAATGGATTTTGATCTCAGAATAAAAACATGATCCAAAAGAATAATAATGATAATAATTAGAACAGCAACCAATTAGAAGAAAATAAATGCCCTATCATGGACCAGAGGCCCTATGTGCCTGGGCCCTGCCTACCTGTGCAGTCCCATCTCCCACCCACATCTACCCTTCCCTGGATTAGCCTCACTGCAGCCTTCCGGTTTCTTCTTTCCTGTCTTGGGAATTACATGCATTGTTCTCTCTACTTGAGAGCTCCGCCACTGGTGTTTCTCTTGGTTAGCTCCTTCTAGTCTCACCCACAGTCTCACTTTGCTAGGGAGGCTTTCCCTGGCCACAGCATCTAAAGTCGTCTCCTTCCACTCCACCTGTCCACACAAGCACATCACTGTCTCTCACAGCATGCTGTTTGTTTCCTTCAACGTTAAGAAACCTAACTCGTGTTTCCTTGATACTTGTCCATCTTTCCCACTGGCCTCTAAGCTCCATGAGGGTGAAGATTATACCTGCCCCATTTGCCATTGCAGCCCCAGTGCTTTCCTGGGACCTGGTATTAAGTGGATGCTCAATACATGTTTGTAGTTGAATTAATGGATTATTTGGAAGTATCATCTTTTTCCCAAGCCCATATCCAGATAGCCTATGCTTAGTACTTCCTGAGTCTATTTGTGATAACATATGATCTTCCAGTGGTAGAATTTAACCAAGCTGTGCTGACTTTTCTCAGGCATATGAAAGATCAGAATAAGAAGGTGGCCAACCTCAAGCACAATCAACAGTTGGAAAAGAAGAAAAATGCTCAGCTACTAGAAGAAGTCCGCAGGCGAGAAGATAGCATGGCTGACAACTCACAGCATTTGCAGGTAAGCACGGGCTTCTCTTCTTAATCCCTAAATAACTAGAGATGGACTCTCTCAGAAATGTCACCATTGCTGCTGGAAGATATTCACAGAAATGGTGGACTTTACCTTTGCCTGGGTCTAGCACTAACAAGGAACCCAGTAGGTCTTTCCCAGGGAGGGTCATCATTTTCAGAACGGTGGCCATGAAAAGCCAATTACGGTAGAGCCTAGAAATACAACGCAGAGTCTTTTGGTTCCTGTAACTCACCTTAAAAGGTAAGGGCTGCATTTATACAGTTGGCAAGAAACTTAAAACATAGAAATGTCTTCATTTTCAATTTATATTTAAATTATTTTGGGAATAGAAGAAGGCAAATGTGTGTGTATTATCACAGAAGGTATTTGGGTGAGGATGCATTCAGCTGATCCCAGACAGTTTACAAAACCAGTTTTGTTTTGTTCAAGACTGCGAGGCTCAGGCACAGATCATTATTCTGTCTTCTCCGTGAATATAGTTATCTTTCAGTGGACAGTTCTATCTTAGAAACAAACCAACTCACTGGAAACACCAATTTTTCCTCATTAACCACCCTTATTTTTGGCCAAGGAGTGCTCCCCATGTACTCAATAAAACATTCAAGTTAAAACAGGGCATTTGCTTTGAAGTTTCTTTATTTATTCCAGGGTGCCTTTAAACAGAGCAGTTCAAGTTGGCTGGAGTTCATGTTAAATTTTGGTTATTAATTAGTGTCTTTCTCCAGTCATATATTAGGTTTCCTCCTTGGAGATAGGAGAAGTTAGATAATTTCAATATGTACTCATAGTTCATCTTTTTAATTGGCCAAAAGAAAAATCAATAATTATTCCAGAGTAGGAAATACAAGGAAGTACCTTGCATAGGGCATGGCACATGGGGACTCGTTAGTCAATATTAGTGTTTTTTTTTTTTTTCTCTCTGTGTCCTAGACATGCCTTCTGGTGTGACTGAAGGCCCTTTACATTGATGCCTGATTTGGAGCATTCACTGAATAGTGAGACAATAGTAGGTGGGCCCAGAACTTTTTTTTTTGTTTGAGATGGAGTCTCCCTCTGTCACCCAGGCTGGAGAGCAGTGGCGTGAACTTGGCTCACTGCAAGCTCCACCTCCAGGGTTCATGCCATTCTCCTGCCTCAGCCTCCCATGTAGCTGGGACTACAGGTGCCTGCCACCAGGCCCGGCTAATTTTTTTTCTATTTTTAGTAGAGACGGGGTTTCACCATGTTAGCCAGGATGGTCTCAATCTCTTGACCTCGTGATCCGCCTACCTCGGCCTCCCAAAGTGTTGGGATTACAGGTGTGAGCCACTGCACCCAGCCAGGTGGGCCCAGAACTTTAAAGAGGACCTGACGCTAGGGGTCACCTTGCTATGGTGTATTCTGTAAAAGAAGAATAATAATTGCATCTGCTTCAGAGTAGTTGTGAGACTTAAAGAGTCAAAGCATATAAATAACTTAGAATTGACTATGCCCAAAATAAGCGTTCATGACTAACGGTTGTTATAACAAGGAAAAGGTAAATGAAACATTAAAAACGATTTGTCTACTATATGCAGAGGTATTTCTACAGTTCTAATCTGATATGCAATGAGCATCAAAGTTTTTATCTTTTCTATATATAGTAATTTCTTCTTTCCTAAGGGCACATCTAGTTATGGAAATTAATGTCTTGTTTTGGCCCATGAACTTTTGTAGAGCAATATTTTCATAATGGGCCTTGATAACTACCTCATAGCCCTATTCATAAAAGATAGCATGGTCTGGAATTGCTTAGTTGCATTCCTGACCACCCGAAATAAAGGATAGCATTTGAAATGCAGTAAAAAGTAATCACGATTACTTTTGATGAAAATGTCTCTGGTTAAGGTTAATAGAGAGTAAACCTCCCACTTCCCTGGATTGTTAAGCAGACGTGCTCAGATGTAGTAATTACTGCCTTCTGAAAACAAAACTTTCTGGAGGCACTTGACTTTTTTAATATTGTTATTGTTTTGAGCATTTCTCGTTTACAAGTTAGCCTGTTAAGCCTTTAAGTGTCAGTCAACCGGGATTTAGCCTGGCTGGTTGGTGGTTGTGGCAATGGCACCTGTTAATTTTTATTTATTCTACACAAGCATTTGGTAACAACTGGATACACTGGCTTCATGATTTCAACCAACCCAATAGGTATTATATCCAGAAAAATATAATGTAGTGTATTGCCTACAACAATAACAGCTAGTGGATCAGGCTTCAAAGAAGAGCACCAAGAGATTCAACTAGTTGGTATGAAAGTTGGTAAAAAAGTTGAATGAAGATAGAGTGACTATGTTTTTTATTGTTCAAACCAGAACACAAAAGGCATAGACAAAATCTGCGTCACCTCAGTCAAACCTAGATACATAGCACAGTACGAAACATTTTACAAATCCAGTCTTCTTTATTTCATAAGTTTATAGTTTTCCGACAGAAATTGCAAACTCAAATGCTTTCAGAGTCTAGGCTTTTAACATAAGAAACAGGCTTGTGTGTAGGAAAAATAATGATGTCTGGTTCTTTCTACCTGTTTTTTATGGTTTATTTTTGGTAGAGATGTGTCAGTTAGCAATTGCCATAATAATGCTGTGCTGTGCAACAAATCACCCCAAAACCCAGTGGCTTTATAGTACCAATAGTTTATTCTTACAGATTTGCAGGTTGACTAACTGGCCCAGCTGCTCTAAGGTGGGTTTGACTGGGCACTTCTTCTACTCACTGCACGTCTGTGGTGGTGTCTGGGGCAGCTCTGTTACATGTGTTCATTCTGAGGCCGAAGAGGTGTGAGCAACCCAGGGAAAACTCTTCTAGTGACAGTTGCTGAGGCACAAGAGAATAAGCAAAACATGCTAGGCCTCACAAGGCCTAGTCTTGAACTGATATTGTGATTTTCACCCTTTGCATTGGCCCAAAGCAAAGCACATAGCCAAGCCACAGATTGGAAAAGTACACTCTACTCACAAAGACAAAAATGTATGGGAGTAGATACGAGGAGAGGTGAAGAATTGGGGCCAATTATTCAGTCTATCAAAAGAGACAAGCCCTGGAGAAGTATTTCTCTATTATAAGAAAAATAGCATATGCATAATGAAAAAGTTCAGCTGTGGGTGGCCTTAGTGTGTGGATATACTTGAGGGTGGTGGGGAGCTGTAGGGAACTCAAGAACCCTTACTCATCTAAGGGAGTAGTGGCCACTACGCTCTGGTTGAACACTGCTGTAAAGGTGGGCCTAGGGTGGTGGGTGGGACCCCCGATTGTCCAAGATAATCCATAAAATGGGAATTTGTATGTGAAATCTGTGGACTTTAGGAAGTTAGTTGAATTTTTAAACACTCTGGGATCCTGTGAAGCACATGTGCACATGAGTTGCCCACTGGCTTGTGGCCTCTGCTGCGTGGCTTGGCACTTTGATCCCTGTGGGTCTACATAGTGTAAATAAACTGACTAAGAATACACCCTAGTTAGCCGAACTTGACTCATTGGAAAGGTGGCAGTTTAGTATTTGTCCTGAGTCCTCATTTTGTTTGAAGATACTTGAATTATTGTTTCTTAAAGGAAACCATCCACAATCTACAGGAATAGGGAATGTTCTTGATTTAGCTTCTCAAATCATTTTTTGGAGCATTGACAAGGAGAACAGGAAGGGAAGGATGCAGAACTATGGAGTTGAACTAGCCAGTGTTCAAATACTGGCCCTTATTATTATTAGCTTAAGGCCTTGAGTATGGCAGAGAATCTCTCTGACCCTTACTTTTTTCATCTGTAAATGGGGATTGCAATCTTTACCTCCCTGGGTGGGTTAAATAAAATAAGGTTTGTGAAAGAACCTAGCACAGTACCTGACATATGTGGACTTCAGTTACTAGAGTTTTCTCCCAGAGAGACTGATAATGAGCTTTTAATCATAGAAGACAGTGACCATTGGGAGTATCAACCAACAAATTCTTTGCAACTATTTTACACTGATGAGTAATACAGATATAGAACACACACCAGTAAATGGAAATTCCCAATAAAGCATTAAAAAAACATTTTGGGCAATAAGGAGGAAAATTAAAACATTCTTCAAGTTAATGTTGAATTGTGTGTGAAAGGTGGATGTGAAAGAGCGTGATTTTCTTGTATAATTCTGCAGAGCTTTTCCCAGAACACAGATTATAGGGCATGATATTTATGTCTGACCTTGGGGCTTTGGGCTTCTGTGTGTCCCATCAGAGCCCACATGGAGGTTTTTCAACAAGGTGTCTTTCTGGAGATTCACACTAAATCGTCATTTCCAGAATGGGATGCTTTTTTTTTTTTTTTTTTTTAAAGCTCTACCTATTTCTCACTGAGTAAATATGCCAATTTGAAACCCCAGTGGATATCCTTGTAGATTTTGGCTGCATTTTTCCATGTGTAGCTTATCGAGTTAATAAACTAACTTTCTAAAAAATGCACAAGCCAATGTTTTATGCTCCTTTTCTGTTACATGTCTGCAGAATTCTCTTCAATTTATTGCCTGAAAACTAAAGTCTGTTCTTGTGTGCTTCCGTTTCCAAATTATAGGTTCCCAGGGAACCGTAAAGTTTCTTCTCTGCCCGTGGTTAAACCCAAGTGTGATCACTTTAAAAAGCAAATGAATGTTCTCATTTATTCTTGTCCTTTTAATAGAATTCTAAAAAAAAAAAAAAAAAAAAAAAAAAAAAGCTAGAAAGACAATTTTATTTTTTAATTTGTGTAACCCTGTACAGCCAATATCTTTTTTCGAAGGGGACTTCCTTTACTTTCCTCCTCCAATTAGAGTTGGAATCAGCTAACAGAGGAAGTGTAACAAACAACATAAACCTCAAAAATGCATAGCTTTCAGCAAAACATATAGTTCATTATGGAGTTCCCAAGGTTTGCTAAGTTGTTTCTTTGCAGAAGGTTGTGTATATCTTAAGCAGCAACTTTTTAAGCTTCATATCTATATGTTCATCTCTCCAAATCACTAAGTTAAATTCATTTCTTTTTCAATTCCCTGAACTTAAAATTGTTACTTTGACTGTGATCTATGTTCATGTGTTATGGTACACTTACCTAAGTACTGCCTGCCATTAGAAGAAACCTGACCAGCAGAGTTAAGAGATTCATCATTGTCAAAATGAGTTTATTTAGTTCCTAGTTTTCCATGGCTGTTTGGTAGGCATGGTGTAGAGTGATTTAGGGAGGCTCCATTTCAGCCATCATTTTCAACATATGGAAAAGATGAGAAAGGTCATCCTAACCCAGGTTTAAAAAAGAATCCACATTTGTTTAAATTTTCATTAGAATTTAACATCATGATTTGTTTTAAGCACTGTGAAGTGTTTTATTTGTTTGTTTTACAGTTTTCTACCTTGATGGGTAGAGATTGGGAAGTTCCATTAAGTTATAGATGAATCTTATCACATTGTTGAAATGTGAACTGACCCTCATGTAATTTTTTCAGACTCTGTTCATGGTTTCAGACGAAGAGAAATACTCAAGTATTTGTTAGTCTGCAGAGGACAAGGAATGTTGACGAGTAGGACTGAGGGTCGGCACAGGAGTGCTTTCTTTCCTTGGGGATTTATTTTGACATTTGTTTTTCTTTCACACTATAATCCCCCACGAGCCAAAAAAACGACTTTTGTTGTAGCAGGCCCCTGTAGGCAGTCTCAGAAAATCTTATTTGACAATCAGTTTCAGGTAGCCTTGAGTTAAAGTCATTACTCTTTGTAGTAACTCATCGACTGTCAGGGGTGACAAGACATCCAGTGCAATGTATTTGGGAAGTAACTATTTGTTAGAAATGTTCCAAGAAGCCAAGTGCAATCGGGTAAATAAAACTGTTATATGTGGAGTTTTTCTTCTTTCCTCCCAATAAAGTATGACTTGTTTTTCCAAATGTGCAGTAACTTGCATATTTCTTCTGAGAAACGTCTCCTGCTTTTTCCTGTGGATTTCTGACCTAATCCTCCACTTCATATAGCCCTTCTGTACAAACACAATATATTTCTATGGAAAAGAGAGGTTTACCCTTAATCAAGTGTTGCCTAATCTACCTACTAAATTACCCCCTGAAGACAGAGTGGGGTTCATTATTCTTTTCCAAAGGGTTTTCAGGTTTCACCCCATTAGTGGCTCTTCAGCAGTCCTTGGCAAAGTGAATGTTTGTTTGCTGAAGGCTGAAGATCCTGCTGAATGAAATGCAACATATTTCTCAGATGTAATCATTGTTGTTATGGGGGTAGAGTTTGAAATGATAAACTTTGGGGTGGGGGATTTGGAAAAAGAAATCTTGCTTGAATGGTACAGTAATCTCTTATTTTGAGGGGGCTTTCTAAGGAAGCTCACACTATTTTTTAGATGTTATCCTATTTTGTGCCTTTTGGTCCCTGAAATAGAAATCAATAAGGGAAAAATCAATAAGTGTTCATCCTTTTGTGAGCTCCAGTGAAAACTAGAAGCAGACGTGGATCCTTTCCTAAAAGAAATGCCATGTTCCATTCTAAGGAGAAAGAAGGGCTAGGTTTGTAGAGTCTGTCTTGCCTCTGTTTATCCCTGACTCTGATCTATGGGCTTATTTTGAGGTGAAGCTTGGACTATAAACTGGAGACCCCATTTTTGTATGTTCATTAAAACCACTGCTGATGATTTGTTTAGTCAATAATAAAACAACTGCCCATCGAAGCCAGAGCCGTGTGTGCTTTCTAAATTGCTTTCATGGGGGTGATCTTCATGCTGGATCCTTTTTCTGGCCTTGAGGATTGGTAGGACCAGTTTATCTATCTTTATTTTATAGATGAGGAAACTGAGAGTCAGACAATTGTTCCGTGACTGGTCTGCAGTTGTGAGTCTCATTGAAGATAAAGACTTAAGGAGGTACCAAAAGTTTGGGAGTTCTTCCTGTGAAGATTGGACTAAGCCTCAGCTTTCGTACACTGAAAAAAAAAAAAAAAAAAAAGCTTCCTCAGGCAAAAGATTCTGAACCAGAATCATGCTTCAAAAACCACTGGGAAGCGAGACCTCTGAGGTGTGTGCTTGGGAGCATCTATATCTTCTTCTATTCCATTTCACTCCATAGCACGTGCAGTATCATTTTCAAAGTAAATACGGTGAAGGCATTACTGAAGAACCCATACATTGAAAGCAAGGGGACTGGGAGAAGAAAAAAATTCTGACAGCACACCTTCTTACTTTTTCCAAGGTAGAATTTATGTAATAACTCACACACAGGACTTGTGTAATCCCTAGGGTGCAATCTTGTTCAACATGCATCAAAAGGGCCAGTCTAGTTAAACCAGCTCTCCCTGGCCAGGATAATTACCTCAGGTTTACCCTGAGTTATCGCTACCAGAGGTTAGTCAGGGGGGCACCTGCAAATCACGGTGCATGACACGCTGACATCAATAACCTCTTTCCAATAGCTCAAATAGATGCTGGTATTTCAGCACATCGCTGCCCAAGGCAGAGATCTGGGCATGGTTAGCTTCTTAAAATGTTAACTTTGACTTATGGCTTGTCCAAAGCATTGCCAAGCTATATATTCAAACACTCCAGATTAAGGAAATGACAATCAATGACACAGGCAATGATTTAGATGGAAATCTTGCAAAAGGAAAATACAACTATTAAATCTGTTCCTATTCACTTAATCATCTCTCCTGTAATACACATTTGGGAAGTTGGTAACTTGAATTTATGGCACTTTTAATTTCTTCTCTGCTATTACACTTTCCGTCTACATCTTATTTATGTTGCCTGGAAAAAGCCCTACAAGGTTTAAGCAATCATAAGTTTTTCTTACTAGAAAGGACCTTAGACTTCATTTAATACAAGTTCCTTGTTTTGCTGATGAAGGAAGTAGGGCCCAGCAAAGGGAAATGACCTGCCCATGATCCTAGAAGGAGTTATTGGTGGAGGGGAGACCAGATCCCAGGCCTTCTGCATCCTTGCCCAGTGCCATTTGTGCAGCCCACTGGTTCCATAAGGTATGACTACCTTTGGTAGGATTTGAATGGTTAAAATCTTCAAGCCTATACCTAAGGCTTATTCCCCTCAGCAGTGGGTATTAAATTGAGCATCTAAAATTACATAAAATTACTTGGTTATTATGAATAAACTAAGCTTTATGTATATTTTATAACAGGATATTCTATCATTTCCTGTGCCTCTCTTATGTCTTTAAAACTAGGGTAACTAAAGAAGTAGTAAATCGGTGGTGGAGATAATTACTGTGAGAACAGACTGCAGAGTTTAGGACTCTTTAGATGATAAATAAAAATTAGTTTAAGTTATTTATATCTTTGCCACTTTTCTCCGTCCATAAAAGGATGTCACCCATAAAGAGAGTCAGGAAATCTCTTGTGATGGAAAACAAGTGTGGATATTTTGGAAAATTCAACCAAAAGAATGATAGCTGCTTTTTATTAAACAATGAGTTAGGCCAAGGATAATGTCTTCAGTTGTGTTCCCTGGGAAATTGAGACTCTGAGATGAACATGCAAGAAGTTTATTGAGAGTACTCTCAGAAAGGGAGGGAAGCAGGGTTAGGCACAGGGAAAAGCCAAATTGTAATGTTGCACCAAAGGCCTTAGCAGTCCCTGTCAGTTGCTCTGTAGCTGGGATAGCCATTTGGAGGGTGTTGACCCCAATTGAGTCAACGGAGGTGGGCAATGCCAGGAGAAGGGTGTAATCTTAGACAAGGCAGCTCTCAGGGAAAGCACATCCCTGGCACTTGGAGACAGTGTCTTGGTCCTAAGGGGTATCAGGGCAGTGCACCTACATCTACAGCAAACACCTGATGTGTCTGTTGCACATTCTTCATTGACACCCATGGCAGATACATGCCACTGATCCCAAGACAAGTCTTACCCACCCAGCTTCATAATTCTTTTCAATATAAGCAGCCATTAAAAAGCAATCATAGTTGGCCAAGTTGCTGTGTACACACAATGAATTGTTTAATTGTCCCAACAAACTAATGAAGATGTTACTATCTTTGAAACCATTTTACAGAAAAGAAGATTGAAACTTGGTGATATTAAACAAGAGAAAGAGACGATGCTGTTTCTCAGGTCTCAGTCATAAACTGGACACCTTTCTCTCTCCTGAGTGGGGCTGTTTCTTTGCTTGACTTTTATTGGGCACAGTAACTGTATCAACAGTGAAGATGCTGGTCAGGACCCTCCAAAAACAGATAGAAAAATTAGGTGGCATAAACTTGGGTAATGGAGCTTTGCATGGATTTTATGGAAAGGGATTAAGCTTTCTTTTAAGTAGTGAGTTAGACTTAAATGCTTCTTAAAGGTGTACAACACTCTGCCTTCAGTTCATCAGGCATTCCCAATGATGTGTTTTGAGGACTTTTTGTGTGCTAGGCACTGTGCAACCTACTGAGCTGTAACAAGTAAGACAAAATTCCTTACATTTGAATATCTCAAGATCTTTTCTTTTGACGAAAGATATCCTCCCCCCAGCATTTGATTTGCAGTAGCTTCTGAAAGTCAACCAGAACATGCATTACTGGGCTGCTGTGTGCTCTGAGACAGAAGAGCATTTGAAAGAGGTAACAACGAAGTTGTGGCTGCCGCTGGAGCCTTGGCTCTCGTGAGCCAGAACAGAAGCTTCTGGAAGGCCTTTTGGACCTCAGGTCATCCGTGGGTCTCTGAGCTTGAGTGGGTGAGAGATGACTGTATCAAGCAGGAAGTGAGGGGATCTGGTTTTTAGTTTAGACTCAAGTGATTTTTTTTTTTTCTCTAAGCCTCAGTTTTCTCATCTACAAAAGAGAGGCTTGTATTGAAGTAAGGTCCTTTCAACTCTGAAATCCTGGTGTCTGGGGACTAATTGAAGGGTGCCTATATGTGGTGATTTAAAAGTACCTTCCAAGGGGGAGGCTCATGGGCCAACTGGAGAGGCTGCTGCCAAAAATAGAACATGCAGGTCAGGAGCAGAGATGTCCTCCTGTTGGGAATCTAGGGAAGTCAGTCTTCTTGGCACCATCCTGGTAATATAGAATACCTGGCTTTAAATGTAAGTCACTCTAAGAACTCTCTCTGTTTTCTATCTGGAGTGTGGGGTCTGCCATTTTGAGACTTTCGTAGTGTGCACCAACACATTTTGTTTTCTTTAGAGCAATCAGTTATAATAATACATCCACCAGTTGTTACTTTTTTGGTGTAAGACAGATTAGAACTCTGACAGTCGGGACACAAGATACACAGTGCAGGAACTTCTCAGAATTGAGCCACCTGGCTTACAGACATTTCTCAAGGGAAGGAACTATGTGGCCTTAAAATGTAATTGTTTGTGAAGTAGATTATTGTTTTAATAAGCCACTATGTCAGCAGGGGCTATTTTTCTCCTAATTGTTCAGGTCATAGCGAGCTGTGGGAAAATAGAATAGAGACTAATTTGACTAAAAGAGGGTTGATATTATCTAGATTCACATTTCACAAAACATGTTTATCAGAGTGATGGTTCTATGGAATACTACAAGGAAAAAGGGTTTCATTTGTCAAATGCCTCTGGAAAATAATATATACTCTTTTACTTTAAGAGTACTGTGCATATTAACATGTTAAAGACTCTGAGAAGTCCTGCAGTCAAAAGAAATGTTTGATATTCTTCAATCTAAAATTTCTCTAAATCACTTGACAAAAGGAGCCCTTTTCTTTCCCACTCGAGCATTCATTAACAATGCAAAGTATTAGCATTTTATGGAACTTGGGCAAATGCTGATTTAGGCAATTCTTGCTGATGATAACAGACATATGCAATTACTTCTTCGATTAGAGTTTGAGTTTGGACAAATTCTGCAGTAATACTTTATTAAGCATAATATTGTCTTTGCTGAATCAGAATTCACCTGGATTGCCCCTGCCACTTTGTTGAAAAACAGCTCTGTTATAATGACTGGCCAAGAAAATTCTAATTCTGATGTACTTTTAAAGAATTGTACCTCATTAAGAAAGCTAATATAAAGCAAACTGAAAAATGTTTATGAAAGGTACAGTAATATTTTCATCTATTATTTCTTGATCCTGGAATCCACATTGATTTCTAATTACAAGCTCACATTATGCTATACTCCAAATCCAAATTTGATAAATTTTTTTAAAAAATTGATGAATGTTTTGGGGGAAGATGTAGACATTTTTCCAGGTTTAAAAGATAAAATTGAATTTTTTAAGTATCCATTGTTAATTGTCACTTGGATGCAATTTTACCTCTTTTTTCTGCTAAGGCAGTATGGAATATAGTGCTCTGGGCTCATGTTATGCTGTCCAAGTCAATTATATGGGTTGAAAATGAAGCACAGAGCGTCCCTGTGTCATTACCAGCAGACTTGTTTTTATTTTGATTGTACTTTTTTGGCTGTGAAAGGATCCTTATAAGAAATCAGAAAACCGCACATTTAAAAATGTTAACAGTTAAACAATATGACCTTAAGTGTACGTCTCCGAGATGCCCGGGTCTGTTCAGAAATGGGCCCATGATTTCTGAATGAACCGCACCTCTCTTAACCTGACTTAATGACGGCTTTACCTTTTACTCATCTTGCAAGGTTATTTTCCTCCTAGTTGAAATGAGGGATTAAGGTCATTCTTGACTATTGCTTGGTTCACCAGAATAAAGTTTCACTTCATGGGAATTACCACACGTACGTTAGAGTCCAGTGGTTGAGACCAGGG
This sequence comes from Theropithecus gelada, assembly GCF_003255815.1. NCBI lineage: Eukaryota > Metazoa > Chordata > Mammalia > Primates > Cercopithecidae > Theropithecus > Theropithecus gelada. The sequence goes on from NC_037669.1 coordinate 84,206,604, forward strand.
TAGTAGTTAGAATGAGATCATAGTTAGATATGAAGTCTGGGAGATAGATGGCAGTTGGGCGAGGACATTCTTTTCTGTAATGCTTTTAATTCTCGAAGCTTATTATTTCGCATATAAAAATAAGGACATAGCTCTATATTTTAAATGCTTCTGAAAAGAACGTTTTGATCTATTCATTCATTCCACATCCATCATGTTAGGCTCTGAACGAACCTCTTGGCTTTTCGAGGCTAGGTTCTTCTCTCTCATGCCCTGTCTAATGGACAGACAGAACCATGAAGACATAATCATAAGACATACTAGGAAATGTGGGCGTAGGGCTTTTTGGTAGATTGGACTAAGCAGCACTACGAGTTTAAAAGATGAACCTTCTAAGTAAAGGCAGCTTGAGTTTTTCCACCCAAGTCAGCTCCTACAGCATTGCTGGGGCTCCCTGCATGTGTTTCTAGGCTAAGGGCTGGGCCTCTATCCCTGGTTCTGATGACTTCTTCTTCCCATCATTTATGAGTCAGTAAATATAATCTCATGTACCCAAATGTAAGCCACCCTGAATACAAACTCATCTACTATTTCTCAAAGAGAAATTTTCAAGTTTCAATATAGAAACTTACAGAGATATAGATAAAATAGTCAAGGTATCTACTTATGATATTTATATTATCAATTTAGTTACATTCAAAATCACTTATTACACAACATGTGATCTTTTTTACTCTTGTATTTCATGGAACAATGTCACTTGAACTCTTCATAAGCCTCCTCTGCCTAACAGTGACTCCCTGGAGGTGCTTTTCCATTATGTGGTGCAGCCTTCCCTGCACTTTATCTTCCCCTCTGAGAGGTCTGACCCCCGTACCTTAGGAACCCATGTGTGACCCACTAGCTGGAGTCTTGCACAAAGCCACAGCCATCTACTCACAGATCATTAGCTTGTTTTACAGGTTTTGACTAGGTGTGAGTATTTTTTTATCTTTTTACCAGGCCGGGCTGTAATTGCTTTTTTTGTTTTATTTTGTTTTTGAGACAAAGTCTCACTCTGTCACCCAGGCTAAAGTGCAGTAGTGCGATCTTGGCTCACTGCAACCTCCACCTCCTGGGTTCAAGTGATTCTCCTGTCTCAGACTCCCCAAGTAACTGGGATTAGAGGCCTGAGCCTGGATCATCTACTAACTGGCTCATTTTTGTATTTTTAGTAGAGATAAGGTTTCACCACGTTGGCCAGGCTGGTCTCAACCTCTTGACAAAAAGTGATCTACCTGCCTTGGCCTCCCAAAATGCTGGAATTACAGGCATGAGCCACTGCGCCCTGCCTGTGGTTGCTTTTCTAAGGGATGTTTTTACCACATGGGTTAAGATCGTTGACTTCTACATTGACTCCTGATGCTGTCACTTACTAGCTGTGTGTTGTGCAACAAGGTTGTTAAGTTTCAGATGATGGCAGTACTTGCCTCCTAGTGTTGTGTGGTCATTTAGAAAACAGCATCTGGCACAGAGTAAATGCAGGTTGATGCCATGATGATGTTGCTAGGATGCTGATGATGTCATGTTATTGTTCAGCATTTACACTGGTGAGGGCTCTATAAAGACCTTACTTACCATAGCCTATAGCGCCCTGTGCCCTCGCTCTCTTTGGGACCCCCTGTTGTCTTCCCATCATTTCCCTCACTGACTGCTCCAGCACTCCAGTCTCCAAACCCTCCCTGCCCTTGGAACAAGCTGGTCCCTTGGCTAGAAGGTTCTTTCTTCAGGCATGTGTGTGAGTTACTCATTTCATGTAGGTTTCTGCTCCCATGTCATTTTCTCAGAGAGGCTTTCTCTGAATGCTCTAATTGATAGTTCTTGTCTTTCTTTATGTTTCTGTCTTTATCTTTCTTCATCATTTATATCACAGCCTAAAATAATAATGTACAGTTATTTGTAGACTTGTTTATCTGTCTTTCCCATGAGCACATAGGCACTTTGTCCATCGTCCCTTCTCCTAGAATGTAGGACTAACGTGTCCAAAGCAGAGTTGGCCCATGGTAGATATTCAATAAATACTTTTTGACTAACTGAATAAATGAATTATTATAAGTGAGCAGAGTTGCAAATAAGCTTCCATAGCAGCTCTGAGGATTGGTAGTGGCTCCTCAGCATGCAGGAGAGAAGGGCTGAGGCTGTGTCTGTGAGGGAAGAGAAGAGTGCCAACGCCAATCAGCCCGTGCCGGGGACTCGGCAGAGAGCAGGAGTGTGTGTTCTGCCTGAGGCTCAATGGAGACCTCCTTCAAAGTGAGGACCTATGTCTTTTCAGTGTCTGATAGGTAATAAGGCAGTAATTATTAATTATTCATAAAAGTGGGATACATGAGTAACTGAATAATCAGATAGGCCAACCATGAATAAAGAATGCACCATCTAGATTTTGTCGTGAAGTTTGTTTGAACAGAGATTCCTCTAAGAGGCCTTCTTGTTGGCATTTGAAGATGTGTGTTATTGTTGATCTACCCTAGCTGTTTTTCATTTCTCCGTGAAGCTGCAGAGGGCACCTTTCTCATTAGAAGCTGCTTGGAATAGCTGTCTGGAGAGCAGGGAGGGCAGCGTAACAAAGGGGCCAGAGGAAACCTAATTTCCACCCTGCCCTCAGAGCAATAGCCTTGTGTGGCGGGCACCCTGTATGCACACATCTGGGGCACATGGCCTGCTGACTGGAAAAATGTTCAGAAAGATGGCAAAATGAGCCATCTGGTTCTCAGAGCAACTTTTTCTTTGTATTTTGGTTCTCTAAGTGAAGCCATACTTTTTCTGAGTGTTTAGGTCTTGACCAATAGCAGTTATGTAAGCAAGGAATTTTCTCACTAGCCAAGAGTTTGTTCATTGTCTAATTGACAGATGGATGGAGTAATTGAGCTATTCAGCAAATGCGCCGTGGTCACCTGCTGTGTGCTGGGCTCCATGCAGGGAACACTAAACCTGTGTAAGCACTAGGACTACATCACAGCCACCATCTTCAATAGTCTAGTTTTTGGCACTCACATTACAAATGAATGTTTTCCTTCTCAGCTATCACCCTGTGGAACTCGTATTCACTTCCCAGCATGGCGACTATTACTCAAAAGCTTTCTGGAACTCCTCTGGCCACCTTGAAAGCCATGCAAGAGATCTTACTCTTTTGTAATCACAACACGTTCTTACCTAAAACCAGCATTTCCTATTTTGATCAGCAGCTTTATTCTCCAGACTTGGTTCTAAAAAACATGTGGCTATAAAGTTATGCTTCTGGCAGGGTGCTGTGCCTAACTTTAAAGATGGTTCCAAAGCTGTTTCCCAAAATGTCATGGAGTAAAGGCTACATCTTTGGAGTAGGTCACAGCCTCCGAGGTCACTGCTTAGAATGGGGATGGTGTGCACAGAGATGGGAACAGTCTGGCATGTTTTGTAACTTTATCTTTTTTTTCCCCAGACCGCATGATTTTTTTATTTGAAATGAAGCAAGCTAATTTTTAAGCATCATATAAATAATACACTGATTGGATTTTGAATTTTTCAAATGGCTCCTTCTATACTGCAAAAAATTCAAAGTCATTTGTAACCACACAAAAACTTCATATTGCCAAAATTATGTAGACATTGTGGCTGATGTTGATTCCTTGGAGGCCTAAATTATCCAGAAATTTCCTGAGTTCTTCCCAATTTTATTTATTTGTCTATATCTGGATTTTGTTTCTTTCCAGTTCCTCATTTCAGCAGGGAGGCTGCATATCAGTGGCCATCTCCTTTCATTCTTCAATCTAGAGTTACATACGCCTGGAATCCATTCCTTCTTCTACAACTTCACAGCTGTGTGATTTTCAGATTGCTTACTCTTGATGTGCCTCAGTTTTCTTATCTTTAAAACAGGGATAAGACGACTAGCTACCTCATCAGTTTGTATGAATCAATGACCTCTCAATGTAAAGTCATTATCACAGTTCTTTGTGCATGGGAGTGTACTCTGGAAATGGCAGTCACAATTACTTTTGTCATCATTATCATTACTACACTTAGCATTGACCAAATATTCAGTCATATTCTGATATGTTTTGTGGAGGTCATTGCTAATTTCAGGTTTTCTGTTAAACTCGAAATTCCTAGGGTTAAGCTGTATTGAAGATTTGCATGCCTGTTCGGATAGTTTAGCACTGATTGGGAGAAAAATGCGAGATTTATGTCTTTGTATACTTTTTCCCAGCATCATAAATTTTTAAAACTTTTCTTAATGTTTGGCAGCAAGCCATACCCTCATTGAGCACACATGCACATATGGTATATATGCATTTATATATATACACATACACACACACACACACACATATGTATATCCATTTTCAAATGGTTTTATTTTCTTGCCATGAAACATCATGGCCTCCTTAATTTTGCTTGCTAGAGTTAGATGGCTGTATTTTCCACCTCTAAATTAAACACCCGAAGAATTTGACACATAGGCACCAAAGTGGCCACTGACTTCACACAGACAGATACTTGAGACAGAAAGCCCTTTCTTCTTTGTGCTCACTGGTGTCTGGCTTCACCTGGTTGGGTAAAGTGAACTATGCGTAGGTTGAGCTAAATATGGCCTTGCATACCCACGCACTGGAGGTGGGCAAGGGGTTCCCGTAAATTGAGAGGCTGGACACCGTCTCCAGGCCGGAGGCCACAGGAGTGAGGTGACTGAGGAGGAAATGGCACGGCTCCTGTGGCCACGCGGTTTGCCTGCAGTTGGTTTGGGCCACATAGGGCTCTCCAAACGGACTTTGACGGCTACTTGGTTAATTTGATTGATGCTATGGGGAGGCAGGATCCCTGAAGAGTATTTATAAAGCCCTGCACATATAGGCTGCAAAGTCAGCCACAAAACCAAGCTAAACAAAAATTTTAGCTATGAAATAAATTTCAGAAACACTGTACACTTCCCTGTTGGTTTAAGTGCATATAGCTATCGTTATTCTTTCTTCTCATGGCTGAAGAATTGTGTTTGCTATCTTTATTGTTGCTTATATTTTGCAATTAAAACTTGACTAACCAAAACCCATGTATAGCTGTTTCAATGAGAATTTAAGATTCTTCTCTTTGGTTTCATTTTTGCACGGAGGGTAGGCTTTCTCACTTCTCAGCCTGAAGATTGGGCACGGTTACTTTCTTTATTCTGTCTCCCTTTATTTTGAGACAAAGTCTTCCCTGTCACCCAGGCTGGAGTGCAGTGGCGCGATCTCTACTCACTGCAGCCTCCACCTCCCAGGTTCGAGCTATTCTCCTGCCTCAGCCTCCCGACTAGGTGGGATTACAGGCACTCACCACCACACCTGGCTAATTTTTGTATTTTTAGTAGAGGCAAGGTTTCACCTTGTTGGCTAGGCTGGATTCAAACTCCTGACCTCAAGTGATCTTCTCTCCTCGGCCTCCCAAATTGCTGGGATTACAAGAGTGAGCTACCACACCCAGTGCTTTCTTTATTCTCTAAAGTAATTAACAAGACTATTTGTCCTGGCCAAACCTGTATAAATTGCTTTCTTTTTTTCATGGCTCATTGTTAAAAGGTATGTATCTCAAGATAGTTTGCCTCATTCTACCTGAAAAAAAATTCCAGGATGACTCAGTCATCAGGGTTATCTGTTACTTTTGGAAGATTTTACTGTAGTTGTGTCAAGGAATAAATAATCCCATTGGACCCTTGCTTTTATGAGTGGTGAATGTATTGGGAATATATTTTAAGGGGTACCAGAAAGGAAAAGAAGGCTGATTGTGAATTGAGAAGTGTGCAGTATCCATGCTAAGATCTGAAGGCAGAGCAGAAGCCAGCCATGCAAATACTTGGGGGCAGTGCATTTCGGGTAAAGGAAATAGCATGTACAAAGGTCCAGAGGTGAGAACGAGCATAGCCTGTTGGAGGAATAACAGTATGAACCGGGCAGAATTACTAAGAAAACATGATATCCATCTCTTAGGGTTGTTATAAAGATTAAATTTGACGAAGTGCATTAAATACTTAGCCCCAGGCATGCCATAGCAATAGATGTCATAATAATAACATCATTATTGCCTTCATCTGCTTTAAAGTTCTTCTCTGTACATAATAATTCTTAAAAATACTTTAACAGACATCAAAGGAAAGAGGCATTATACTTTTAGTGACTACGCAGGCCTTTTAGACCCTAGGTTGTCCATCATGGAAGGTTTTCTCTGGCCGAGCTTTGCTTAGACCTGCTGTCTGTCTTCAAGCAGATCTGCTTTGATTCATGAGTAGAGACAACCAAATGGAAGTTGGATATGAAATAGTTATTGCAGCAATGAGAACTTATGAAAACATAGGAAGAGATTTGTTAGTTTCTCTATTTACAGAACAAATTCTACACAAATCCAGTTGGTCGTTATTCCATAGTTAAGTTATAGAGTCCAAAATGATGAGAGTTGAAAAAAGAAGTAAAATTTTAATATACGATGCAAATGCAAACAGCTTAAACACATGCACAGCAAATGATTTTTATAAGATGAACACTTTTGAACCAACACTCATGTAAGGACCTTGAACTTTTTAGTTACCCCAGAAACACTCCAAGAGGTCTTGCTCAAACCAGCCCACTTCCTCCATTCTTTTTTTTTTTTTCAATTATACTTTAAGTTCTGGGATACATGTGCAGAACGTGCAGGTTTGTTACATAGGTATACATGTGCCATGCTGGTTGCTGCACCCATCAACCTATCATCTACATTAGGCATTTTCCCTAATGCTCTCCCTCTCCTAGCCCCCTACATCCCAACAGGACTCAGTGTGTGATGGTCCCCTCCCTATGTCCATGTGTTCTCATTGTTCAGTTCCCACTTATGAATGAGAACGTGTGGTGTTTGGTTTTCTGTTCCTGTGTTAGTTTGCTGAGAATGATGGTTTCCAGCTTCATCCATGTCCCTGCAAAGGACATGAACTCATCCTTTTTTATGGCTGCATAGTATTCCATAGTGTATATGTGCCATGTTTTCTTTATCCAGTCTATCATTGATGGGCATTTGGGTTGGTTTCAAGTCTTTGCTATTGTGAACAGTGCTGGAATAAACATACGTGTGCATGTGTCTTTATAGAATGATTTATAATCCTTTGGGTATATACCCCGTAATGGGATTGCTGGGTCAAATGGTATTTCTGGTTCTAGATCCTTGAGGAATCGCCACACTGTCTTCCACAATGGTTGAACTAATTGACACTCCCACCAACAGTATAAAAGCGTTTGTATTTCTCCACATCCTCTCCAGCATCTGTTGTTTCCTGACTTTTTAATGATTGCGATTCTAACTGGCATGAGATGGTATCTCACAGTGGTTTGATTTGCATTTCTCTAATGACCAGTGATGATAAGCGTTTTTTTATGTTTGTTGGCCACATAAATGTCTTCTTTTGAGAAGTGTCTGTTCATGTCCTTCACCCACTTTTTTATGGGGTTGTTTGTTTTTTTCTTGTAAATTTGTTTGAGTTCTTTATAGATTCTGGATATTAGCCCTTTGTCAGATGGATAGATTGCAAAAATTTTCTCCAATTTTGTAGGTTGCCTGTTCACTCTGATGATAGTTTCTTTTGTTGTGCAGAAGCTCTTTAGTTTAATTAGATCCTATTTGGCAATTTTGGTTTCTGTTGCCATTGCTTTTGGTGTTTTAGTTGTGAAGTCTTTGCCCATGCCTATGTCCTGAATGGTATTGCCCAGATTTTCTTCTAGGGTTTTTATGGTTTTAGGTGTTATGTTTAAGTCGTTAATCCATCTTGAGCTAATTTTTGTATAAGGTGTAAGGAAGGGGTCCAGTTTCAGTTTTCTGCATATGGCTAGCCTGGTTTCCCAACACCATTTATTAAATAGGGAATGCTTTCCCCATTGCTTGTTTTTGTCAGGTTTGTCAAAGATCAGATGGTTGTAGATGTGTGGTGTTATTTCTGAGGCCTCTGTTCTGTTCCATTGGTCTATATATCTGTTTTGGTACCAGTATTATGCTGTTTTGATTTCAAGAATAATCACTCTCCTGACTTTTGTGGTAATCTCTGCCTTACTTTCTGTATTAGTCTGTTCTTGCATTGCTATAAAGAACTATCTGAGACTGGGTTATTTATTTATTTATGTTTTTGAGACAGAGTCTCACTCTGTCGCCCAGGCTGGAGTGCAATGGTGCATTCTCAGCTCACTGCAGCCTCTGCCTCCCAGGGTCAAGCAATTCTCCTGCCTCAGCCTCCCAAGTGGCTGAGATTACAGATACCCACCACCATGCCTGGCTAATTTTTGTATTTTTTGTAGAGATTGAGTTTCACCATGTTGGCCAGGCTGGTCTCGAACCCCTGACCTCAAGTGATCCACCTGCCTCGGCCTTCCAAAGTGCTGGATTACAGGCATAAGCCACTGTGTCCAGCCAAGACTGGGTAATTTATAAAGAAAAGAAGCTTAATTGCCTCACAGTTCCACAGGCTGTACAGGAAGTATGGCTGGGGAGGCCTCAAGAAATCTTCAATCATGGCAGAAGGGGAAGGGAAAGCAGGCATGTCTTCTTACATGGCTGCAGCAGGAGGAAGAGAGCGAAGGGGACGGTGTTATACACTTTTAAACAAGCAGGTCTCCTGAGAACTCATTATCACAAGAACAGCAAGGGGGAAGTCCGCCCCCATGATCCAGTCACCTGCCACCAGGCCCCTCCTTCAACACTGGGGATTACAGTGAGACATGTGATTTGGGTGGGGACACAAATACAAATTATGTCACTTTCCTTTGTAATTTTTATTATCCATTTGCCTATCCCTATATATATTATAACTTAGCTTTGTCCACTTTTTTCTTTCCTTATTTGAAAGCAAGCTTCAGTTTTTTCCCATTGGAGGAACAGGAATGAAATAAAAGGGGGCATGCAAGGAAGATCAAAAGTAAATGAAAAAAATATGCAAAACTTGAACTCAGCTAGGGCTAGCAGGTAAGAGGAAGCTGCTTGGAGAAATTGAGGAGGGCAGGGCAGTACCTATGAGGGGTGTGGCTGGCTCAGAGCCCCTTGCTTCTGCCATGTGAGGGAATCTCTTTTGGAGACTCAGAGACAGTGGACAGCCAGATGGCAATGCTGAGCAGGAAGTTTTAAGGGGAGCTCTGTGTTTACACTATTCTGGAGCTTGTCCTCTGAAGGAGTCTCAGCCATTTTCCCAAGCCCTGTGGTGTAGGGGAGGGGGCCCAGCAATCTGTAGACAGAAAAATTGAGAGAAAGTTCAAACTGGGAGCCTCTCTCTACTGGTTAAGGAAGAGGGACCCTGGTCAAGGAGATAGGGAGTACTCCCCAGCAGAGAGGTTCACTCCCCATGTCAGGAACAAAGCAATGGTGGATAGTAACCAAAACAGTATGATTCTGACATAAAAAGAGATACATAGACCAATAGAACAGAAGAGGGAACCTGGAAATAAATCCAGACATCTACAGTGAACTCATTTTTAACAAAGGTGCCAACACCTTTGGGGTGCCTTTCCCCAACAATACACTGGGGAAAGGACAGTCTCTTCAATAAATGATGCTGGAAAAACTGGATGTCCATATGCAGAAGAATGAAACTAGCCCCCTCTTTCTGCCATATACAAAAATCAAATCAAAATGTAGAAAAGACTTAAATCTAAGTTCTCAAACTATGAATCTGCTAAAAGGAAACACTGGAGAAACTCTCCAGGACATTGGACTGGGCAAAGATTTCTCGAGTAATACCCCAGAAGCACATGCACCTAGATAAAAATGAACAAGTGGGATTACATCAAGTTAAAAAGCGTCTACACAGCAAGGGAAACAATCAACAAAGTGAAAAGACAGCCTACAGAATGGGAGAAAATATTTGCAAACTATCCATCTGAAAAGGGATTAATAACCAGAATATATAAGGAGCTCTAACAACTCTATAAGAAAAAAAATTGAATAATTCAATTAAAAAATGGGCAAAAGATCTGAATAGACATTTCTCAAAAGAAGACATACAGATGGTAAACAGGTATATGAAAAAAGTACTCAACATTATCGATCATCAGAGAAAGGCAAATCGAAACTACAAGGAGATATCATCTTATCCTGGTTAAAAAAGGCTTTTATCCAAAAGACAGGCAATAACAAATGCTGGCAAGGATGTGGAGAAAAGGGAACACTCATGCACTGTTGGTAGGAATGTAAATTAGTACAACCACTATGGAGAACAGTTTGGAGGTTCCTTAAAAAAACTAAAAATGGAAATACCATACAATGCAGCAATCTTACTGCTAGGTATGTACCCAAAAGAAAGGAAATCCATATATCAAAGAGATATCTGCACTACCTATTTACTGCAGTACTATTCACAATAGCCAAGATTTGGAAGGAACCTAAGTGTCTATCAACAGATGAGTGGATAAAGAAAATATGGTACCTATACACAATGGAGTACCATTCAGCCATAACACAGAATGAGATCCTGTCATTTGCAACAACATGGATGGAACTGGAGGTTATTATGTGATGTGAAATAAGCCAGGCACAGAAAGACAAACTTCTCATGTTCTCACTTATTTGTGGGAGCTAAAAAAAATTAAAACAGTAGAACTCATGGAGATAGAGAGTAGAAGGATGGTTACCAGAGGCTGGGAAGGGTACTGGGGTTGGGGTCAGGGAGTGGAGATGGTTAATGGTTACAAAAAAATAGTTAGATAGAATGAATAAGATCTAGTATTTGATAACATGACAGGGTGACTAGAGTCAACAATAATTTATTGTATGTTTTTAAATAACTAAAAGAATAGAATAGAATTATTTGTAATACAAAGAAAGGATAAATGCTTGAGGTGATAGATACCTCATTAACCCTGATGTGATGATTGCACATTGTGTGCCTATATCAAAATATCTCATATACCCCATAAATATATACATCTATGTACCCACAAAAATTGAAAATAAAAATGTAAAAAGTACAAACATCCCCTCCCATAAAAAGCAAAAAAACAAAAGGATGGTGCAACTTTGTGGGGTGGATCATTCCCTAGGGATTTTTAGGGAAGGAGAAGAATTGAGTGGGACAAGGCTTAATTTTGAGAAGTTACCCTGAGATTCTGCTTACCTTTTCAACTTTCCTGGTATGTGCCATTTCATGATCAGCCTCTTTATGGTTGTTAATGTAAAATCTACGACAAACCTAAATGGGGTTTATGTTTCCTTTTGGAAGAAAGAGGAAGCTCTGGGGAACAGTTTAGGAATGTGGACCTTCCGATGGGCGAGCAACCAGTTACTGGGAGAGCTTCTAATGAGGCAAGTCCACAAATGATCTGATAGCAAAAATGGAAAGGACAGGGGTCCAACTTGGAACTAATTTGCCTTCCACTCTCAGGGCAGTATCAGGGATCTGAACTTCATTTCTGGGGTTGCTAGTAACTAACTACGTAAAAAAAAATGAATAAAAAAAGCTTGTGGATGTTCCTGGAAGGCAGTTACTTGAAAAATATTTATTGAGCCCTTCCTGAGTGCCAGGGACTGTATTAGGCATTGGGTATTCTGAAGTCAACAAGATTACATGACCCCCATCTTCATAGACTTGTCTTCTAGCCACGGAGACCTGAAACAGGAAATTAATGAAAAACTTGTAGAGTGCTGTGGAGGACTCTCCAGGGGCTGCCTCGCTGGTGGACCTGGCAGGAAGGGGCCATGATGCTTGAGTTCACCCTCCTAATTTTTCAGATGTAGAGACAAAAGGTGATAAAGGAGGATGCCTTATTCGACGGAATGCAATTTGTTAGTGACAGACCCAAGATTCAAACCCGGATCTTACTTGTGTTCAACTGTTCTACAGTCCATGGAACATAGGTACATTTCACAGGGTGAAACTGAAAGACCAGGAGCCTGTTTCTGAATATTATTTATTTCAATCCTTGATAAATGATATAAAATCTTTGTATGTCCTTCAAGGTGTAGGACTTTTGCTCTTTTAGTTTTTTGTTTTTTTTTTTGTTTGTTTGTTTGTTTAAAAAAAAAAAAAAAAAAAACAAGCTCTGTTAGGGCAGCAGGTGGAATGTAGAAGCCAGCGTGCTAGGTCTTGGTTTGAATTTAGGCACAGCATGTAGACCTTGAATTTACTCCATGGGAACAGATTTTTCCAAGCCTCTGGACGTTTTGCTGTTCTTTTTTGTCTTTTTCTATCCTCCATGTCTTTTTGAATTTAGTTACCCATGACTGGTAGTGCTTCAAATCTTCAACAATTCCATGTCATTTTCCCATAATCATTTGACATCTATTTAATGATGTATACACTATTTAAGACAACTTGAAAATATTTTAAAAGTTGTAGAAATAGCAATAATTTGTAAACCTAAATAGAAAATGGGTGCCCACCCACTCAAATCTCTTTTCTGGGTGGATCATTTGAAATATGTACTTACTAAAATTCCCTCCATTGTTTAAAGGTGCTGTGTCTAATGAAATACTACAGGACAGAAGGTGTTCATCTGAGGCATGGCCTGGTTGTAAAACACACAGACACACGTGTGATATACATTTTATAGCTTTGTGTATTTTACAGGAAAACATTGAAACACAGTAGAAATACTACCGTGTATAGTAAAGCTAGCTTTAATAGTAGCATCATATAGTCGTTTGTCTCTGCTGGCCTTTTATTTATGCGTCCGTAATTATGATTTCCAGTACTTGTTACTAGGATATTTCCAAACTTGGTTTTGTCTTTAAATCTTTTCTTCTTGGAACTTTTTCCAGATTTCCTGTTTGCTGGGTGCATAGTTCTGTCTGTAATTTGGAAGATCATATTGGGGTATGGCTTGGTCTGGCTTCACAGGGACATAGCCCAGGCATCTGCCCAGTTGTCCAGGCCAGAAATCTAAGCCACCCTTAGTTCCTTTCTGTCTCTGACATACCCTGTTCTCACATCTAATTGCTCACTGGGTCCTGCTGATTTTAGCCCCTAAATATTTCTTGAATCTGCAACATCCTCCTCATCCCTTTCATACCCTGACTTTGTTGTGATCTTCATCTTCTCTTGCTTAGATTAGGTGGTGGCTTCCTGACCAGTCCCCCTGCCTCAAGCCCTGAGTCTGTTTTGAGTTACTCTCTACACTTTCTCATCACTGTCCTACCTAAGATTTTCAATAACCCTACCATTGAATGCAAGGCAAACTCTGAGATATTTATTGGGACATTCAAGGCCCTCCATTGTCTTACCCTGGCTTAACTCTCATCCCCATTTTGCACCAGAATCTGCCTCCAGCTTTAGGATCTCGTAACACTGAATAGATCCATTCTCTTTACAAACATACCCTGCTCTTTCTTTCTCCTGGCTCAACCTGCTCCACGCTTACCCTGCTGTATGTAATTGTGTTTGAGCAGTTTGTGGGAAGTGGCAACAGATTAAATAACCTTGTTTAAGCTTTGAACCTACTTTGCACCAGTCTCCAGAGAGATATGAGGATATAATTCTCTGTACTGTCCTTAGCAAGGTAGTGCGAGTCAGATCAAGCTCACACATGGAATCCAAGAGCATATCCACACAGGGTTCATTTTGAATAGATCTGAATCCTATATTTTAAAGCATCCAGCTTCTGGATGGCTAGAAATTGAGGAGTGACTCCCCTACTCTGCTGATCCATCTTTCAGGCTCCCACTGGGAGAAGGCCTTAGTTCTTGGCTTTTAGTTCTAACTCTAAATGCTCCCTCTCCCCACAACATTTCTGTGCTCTTGAATCCTTTCTTTGTGCCTCACTCCACCTTCTGCTTGGAGCTCTGCCTTCTGCACTGGGTCTTCATTCAGCTATATCCGGGTCCACAGGATTTTTGCGGAGAGAGGAAGGTGATGCTCAGGTGGGACTAGAAATGGCTTTAAAATCTGAAGTTACATGAAAAGAAAGAGTAAAAAGGCCCCTACAGAGATCTGGACTGAAGATAAAATATCTAGAACACTGGTTGGCCAACTATGGTCTGCGGGCCAAACCTGAACACCTCTTGCCACCTGTTTTTATGCATAGTTTCATTGGAATGCGGCCATGCCCATTCATTTGTCTGTAGCTGTTTTCATAGGACAGAATTGAGGAGCTGCAGCAGGGGCCATATGGACCACAAAGGCCAAAATATTTACTGTCTGGCCCTTGGCAGAAGACGGTTGCCAACCCCTGCTCTAGAAGACAGTGAGGCCTTTCCTGAAGGATAGCTTTAATTCTACTAGTATATTATATGTACCAGAATCTCTCTCTCTCTGATTTTTGTGTTGTTTTATCCAAGGTGCTTTTCTATGGTATGTGTCAGAATCCCAAACAGTTGAAAAGGCATGAACAGAAAGTGGGGCAAATCTGTTCCCTTGCATCTGTAATCTGGTGTCCCTAGCTTAATAATAACTGGTTTTTAATATGTAACATTTTAGTTTGGCTTAAAATAAATAGATTGCCACCTGGATCACTACAACAAATAGATTTCATTTTGGGAGATAGCTCTGATTAATTGGTGGCTGCTTTAACCCTATGCTGGGAAAGATTATGAGGTCCCAGGAGACTCAGTGTAAGGCAGTGCTGTAATTGATTAGTGATGTCTGTTAGGGCTGGTGGATAGAAGAAATGAGCTCCATTTGTCTTAAGCTAGAGCCTTCTTCCTAAAGCAGTAGAAAATTTAAAGGCATGAATTGTTGTGATTCTGTCTATCACAACCTAGACTCTGATCTGAGGTCACTAAGAAGAGAGCCTCTACAACCCAGATTCCCTATATTTGTAGCCTATCCTGGAGCCGCAATTGAAGAGGCAGATTTATAAAAGCTATTGCTATTTATAAAAGCTTTTATAAATGAATTGAAAATAATTCCTTGTTTGCTATTATATCTTCTGAGTCAACTCTTTTTTTATTGTGGCAAAATATATATAACATAAAATTTACAATTTTACCGGTGGCTTGAAATACATTCGAATTGTTGTGCAACTATCACTGTCATCCATCTCCGGAACTGAAACTCTCTATCTGTTAAACAGTAACACATCAATAACCTCATAACCCTGGTCCCTGGCAACCTGTGTTCTATTTTCTGGCTCTATGAATTTAACTACTCTAAGTATCTCAAATAAGCAGAGTCATACAATATTTTTCTTTTTATGTCTGCTTTATTTCACTTAACTCGATGTCTTCAGGGTTCATCCATGTGTAGCATGTGTCAGATTTTTTTTTCCTTTTTAAGGATGAATAATGGAATATTTTCCATGACATGTATATATCACATTTTGTTTATTCATTCATCTATCAGTAGACACTTGGTTGTTTCTACTTCCTGGCTATTGTGAATAATGCTTCTATGAACAGTGGTGTATACGTATCTGTTCAAGTCCCTGCTTTTAGTTCTTTTGGGCATCGACCCAGAGTGGAATTGATGGACTGTGTGGTAATTCCATTCCCAATTTTTTGAGGAGCTGCCATACTATTTTCCACAGTGGCTGCACCATGTTGCTTTTTCATTGGCAGTGCACAGGACTCCAGTTACCCCACATCCTCACCAATACTTTTTGACAGTAGCCATCCCAATGGGTGTGAAGTGGAATCTCACTGTAGTTTTATTTGTGTCTCCCCAATATCTGGTGATGTTGAGCATCTTGTTCAAGTGCTTATTGTGTTTCCTTTTATGAGAGTTGCCCATTCAAATTGAGTCAACTTTTATAGTTAATTCATACTGCTGTTTTCTTTAAACAGCAAGAGACAGATGCAGTTTCAGCTGGGAATTTCCCTGTGGGAGACCTGGAAGGTCTTGAGGATAGTTACGTAGGGTCTCTGTTTGATTGTAATTACAAGCCAGGAACATCTGAGAGGAAAAAGATTCTAAGTAAAATGGGGATGTTTTGAAGCAACTGTAGAAATTAAGACAAAGAAAGAAAGGGGTAGAGGGGAGAAGAGCTGCTTGATGTTATTCTTCTGGCATCTTTTCTTCTTCCCAAGAGTGAGAGAAATGGGAGGGGAGACACAGAGAGACCCCAAGTGTGTTGCTTCTGCTTGATTTCTGTTTAAAATAGTCCCTTGAAGGGCTCCAAAGCCTCAAAACCCACAAGTGACATTTTTAGGACAATTTTTTTTTTCAGTGTGGAGGCCTTTGATTATCTCACCATAATTACTATCTTTATGATGTTGTTCCCCTGGGTGGTTATATTTTAGTGAAGCAAAGTTTGAGTTGGTTTTGTTAGAAACGTCACTCTGGGAGCATTGAATTTACCTTGCTTCCAGTAATAAAAATAGTTTAAATTAAGCTTTAATGTACTTAAAGTAACTGATTTGAAACTATGTGGGTGAGAAGTATTCTGAGACAGTTGCTAGAAAGTTCTAGTCCACTTGTTTAGTTTGAAGACTAAGTGACTAGAGGAGGGTATGTTTGGGAAGACTTCTGAATGAATACATTTCCCTGTATGAGCTAATGTGTAGGGCAAGGCAGTACCTCTGGGTTGATATTATACAATCGTTAGAATTTAGCAAGAGCAAAGAGGTAGACAGAGTCTGATCTCATTTAACAAAGCTTCACTTAAATTAGGGAAACTATTAGTTATGTTAACAGTAGAAATTATCTGAAAGAATTGATTAACCAACAATGAATTTGTTTTTAAGATGTCCCATTAAATACTTTTTAGATGTTCCCAATTGCATATAATTCCTAGAGAACATGATTTTTCAGTTATAAGAATTAATAGTCTCTCTATATGGACTGCATTCATATTTAAATCTCCTATTAACACAAAACTAGTAGAAAAGTGATATGCTAGTTCTTTTTCATTTTTGTGGCTAAAACTAAAATAAATTAATTTGCATTTTCCAACTTTGGCTTTAACGATCTGTGATGCCATTGCATTGTATTCATTGTCTCAGCATCTTGTTTTTTAAAAACCATATTCAGGTTGATTGTTCAATTTGCAATGACAGAATTTTGAACTGCCATGTTGAGAATTCCCAGGAGCGAAGCAATCTCCAAACCTTGCCTCATAAAACTCTGTAGGACTGATATGTGTGGGAATACAGCCTTCAAATAAATGAATGAGGAGTTCAGTGAGAATCAGGAGGCAATTCTCAGAGCTAGATAGGACCCTGCCCCCTCTTCCCCAAACACCAACACCATCATAAGGATGATAGTGTTTGTAAGAGTTTAAAGGGTCCTCACTATTTTAGGTGCAGTTTTATTGGTATATTTTTATTTACCAGAGTTAGCCAGATTTCAAATTCATGTTGGTGGGTAATTAAGGTTCACACTGATTCAATTGAAGTCTTTAATCCTGTCAATTGAAGCAAATATGAACCATGTAGTTAATAATTTATTGCCTAATTGCACAAACACATTCACAGTTAGTTTTTACTTTAGTACATAAGCAGCAAATTGTGAGAGAAGTTTTAGGGTGTGCTCAGAGGTTTCTGCATTCCCAACAGAGCTGAGTGGTTATGATTCAGCCTCTGCCATCAAACTTAGCTCCCCGGTTTGAAGCCCAACGTCATCACTTTCTAGCTGTGTGATCTTGGGCATGTCACTCTCTGCCCCTCCATTCTTCAGTGGTCAAATGGGATAACCTCATAGGGCTGGTAGGAAAAAACAATGAGCTAATACAAGATGGGAATTTGGAAAAGTGACTGACAAATACTGAACATCCAATGAATGCCATACAATTATTGTCATTGTTATCATTATTAACCTCCCCACTTCCTGTTTGGTTTTGCAGAATCACATGCTCTATTATTTAGAATGAATTTTACATTCAAGTGCTTCTTTGAAATTGTATTAGAGGCAGATAAAGAAGCACTAAAGGGTTCTAGTAGAATCCATGTTGATGTTTGCCATTATTAAAATAGAATTAACTATATATGGATTAAATCTTATATAATATTATGCATGAAATATGTTGACTGTTACCTCCAGGGAGAGATGATGTCCTTTTCAGTGAAGCCCATCCCCCAGATGCCTGTTGAGTTTTTGGACAGTTAGCAAAAATCCTTCTCACTTGGAGGGGGGAGGTGTGTGTGTGTGTGTTAGTGTGCATGTGTGTATGTGCAACTATATCTTCTCATTTAAACAACAGTTGCTGATTGTTGATGAAATATTTATTAGTTTAGTGCCTTTTTAAAACCAATTATGAAATATTTCAAACATATTGGAAAATACAGAAAATAGTGTAATGAAATCCATTAACCCAACACTCAATACAAATTAAATTTTACTTAATAATTTTTTCATATTTGCATGACATTTTTAAATAGATAAAATATTTTACTCCATTCTGATTCCATTAATCTCCATTTTTCTCAAAGAGAATCCTCTCCCAAATGTAATGTGCATCCGGCCATACTAATTTTTATACTTATTTGATATATGTGTGTATTCCTAACCAATGTAGACTATTTTTGTAATTTTACTTGATGTTATGAATTCACAGATAATATGTGCTATTATTTTCTGCGTTCTTAAGTGCAACATAAATGGCTTCATACTTTCTTCTTTATTCATTAACTTTACTTATTAGGCCATTTACTCAGTGGCCTCCTCCTTATTCCTTGAATGAACCGGGGCCCTTCCACCTTGGGGCTTTTGCACTTGCAATTCGCTTTGCCTAAAATGCCCTTCCCCTGATAGCCACTGGCTGGTTTCCTACCCACTCAAGTCTTTATTTACATGGCTCTGCCTTAGGGCCTTCCTGGGCTTCCCCACCTAAAATTGCAAGTCGGTCATCTCCTTGTTCTGCTTTATTAGTCTCTTTGGCACTCTTCACTGTCTCAGTTATTACACATTTTACTTATTTTCTTCTTTACTGGATGTCTCCTACCACTAGAATACATGTTCATTGAAGATAAAGTTGTGAGGTTGTGGGGGTTTATTCCAGACACCTACAAAGTGTTCAATAAATATTTGTTGATTGAATAAATGTGTATCACTGGGCAATTCATTTTAATTTCTTAATAGTATGTTTTTGAAGTTTATCCAATTGATACCTGTAGCTCTGTTTTATTTTCATTGCTGCATAGCATTCCATTGGCATCATACTTTTTTAAATGATTATTTTTAGAGACAGTCTTACTATGTTGCCTAGATTGGAATGCAGTGGCATGGTCATAGCTCATGACAGCCTCAAACTCCTGGGCTGAAGCCATCCTCTCACTTCAGTCTTACAAGTAGCTAGGACTACAGGCACGTGCCACTGTGCCCTGCTAATTTTGAAACTTTTTGTAGAGATAAGTTCTTTTTATGTTGCCCAGGCTGGTCTTGAACTCCTGGCCTCAAGCAATCCTCCCACTTTGGCCACCCAAAGTGTTAGGATTACAGGCATGATCCACTCCATCCTACCTACATCATACTTTAAATATCCATTTTTTGGTAATGGTTGCCATATTAGTTATTTTTGTATTTTTCCTTTTGCAAACAATGCGGGGGTGGACATTCTTGAGCATTTCTCTTTGAGAAAACATATGAGAATTTATCTTCAGTGTATACTTGAAGATAAAATTCTTGTTTACAGCAGGAATCTATTGCTGCATAACAAAACACCCCAAACTTACTGGCTTAAAATAATGATTTACACAATGCTGTGTTTTGGCATGATTCTTTAGCTAGTCTTCTTCATCTAGTTGCAGTCAGGTGATGTCTAGAATGAGTGAATTGTCTGATGTGGCCCCACTTACATATCTGGCTGGTGCTGCCTGTGGCTAGGGCACTTCAGATCTCCATATGGCTTCTTATCCTATGATAGGGTGGATCAGCTTCCTCACAGCACAGCATTCTTGAGACGGTGTTTCAAGAAGAAGCTTCAAGGCCTTTTAAGGCTTTGACTCTGAAATGCACACAGTGCATCATTTCCACCACATTCTTTTGGTCTAAGCAAGTCCCAAGACCAGCCCAGATTTAAGGAATGAAAAGCTGAAAAAACTCGTGGTTATGTTTTTCTAATCTAGCACCTTGGGCCATAATTTTCACGCATCTTTAACTTTATTCCATATTGCCAAATTTCTCTGTAAGGGAGTTTTACCAGTTTATTCCCTGACTGGCACCAATTACTTGTTAAGAACGAAGATATTTGGAGGAAGAGTGAGACAAAACAGATGCTCATAGATCACCCTGCCCCCACCTTTTTATTTTTTAAGACAGTAAACCTTGAGGGAGTAAGTCTCCGCTAGCTATACCTTCAACAAAACCTAATTCCTCTTACCCCTAGATATACTTTACATTTCCCAGATTACTCTGTAGCTAGAAATGGCCATATGACCAAGCTTTGGTCAATGGAAGTAACTTATCCTTTTCCATTTTCAGACCTGGCATATAAATAGCTTTGGTGTGGTCTATCCTCTTATCTCTATTGATGTCTAGATATAGATCTAGTGATCTACTTCACTAAAGGATAGTGAAACCACTATACAGAAAAAATTTGAGCTAGAAATAAACTTATAATAAGCCACTGAGATTTCAGAGTTTCTCTGTTAGAGCAGCTAGCATTTTCTTAATCAAGGCAACTCTCAATGAGCAGATAGTGTCTTTATTTGTAGACTTTAGGTCTGGATGAGAATTAATCATCTAGCTCCATTCTCAAAGATATAACTGGTATCCACACAGCATTTGGAAAAATATGCAGCAGCCTTATTGAGATATAATTCACATACCATGCAATTCACCATTTAAAGTGTACCACTCAATGATTTTTAGCATATTCACAGAGTTGTGCAATCAATTTTAGAACATTTTTGTTACCTCAAAAGGAAACTCTGTACCTGTAAGCGGTTATTCCACACCCCTGCCCTTCATCAAATCCCAGCTTCCAGTAACCACTAATCTGTTTTCTGCCTTTATGGATTTGCCTATTCATACGTTTCATATAAATGCAATTATATAGTTTATAGATTTGCCTATTCATATATTTCACATAAAGGGAATCATATAGCATATGGTCTTTTGTATCTGGTTTCTTCTTCTTAGGACAATGTTTTCAAGGCTCATCCATGTTGCAGCATGTGTTAGTATTTCATTTATTGTTAGAAATAATGTTCCATTGCATGGCTATATGGATATACCATATTTTATTTATCTGTTCATTGGTTGATTTGGGTTGTTTCCGCTTCTGGCCATTATAAGGAATGTTGCTATGAATATTCATGAACAAGTTTTTTTTCCACCTGCCATTTTTTTTCTTGCAAAAATCTTGTTAGAAAGTGTATAAGGGTATATAAACTGATTTAATAGAAGCAAGTGGGTTTGAAAAGCGTTTTATTTCAAACCATTGGCATGGAAGAAAAACTACAACAGGGGATCTTCATGATGGAATTTTGGGAACTAGTGAGTTAATGGAATCCTCTTCATTCTGCAGATTATGACCTAATTTTCATATGGCTTGTCTCAAATATATCTTGTTTTAAAAATAATGGAATACTTACAATACAATACAAATGATATCTCATGGCTTTGCACTTTAGTGCAAAAAAAACCCCTAGTACTTTTGATTAATTAAACCTTTTACTCATTTATTTAGCATATATTTCTTGAGTGCCCACCCCTGTCCTAAATACCGTTCCAGGTACTAGGAACAGAAAAGCAAGAAAGACCAGGTCTTGCCCTCATTAACAAGAAATACATGTTTTTAAAATGAACAAGAGAGATTGTAATATATGCTATGAAGGAAGTCAGCCAGGCCATATTATATACAGTGTAGCTTGGAGAGAGGCAGGAGGGCTACTCCTGAAGCTGAATAACAGTCAGGAGCCAACCTACAAACACTGGAATGAGGGAACTCTAGGTGGCAGGAACAGCAAATGCAAGCCACCTGCAGTGGGAACACGCTCAGTGCATTTGCTGAACAGAGAACATACCAGTAGGCATGGACCTTACAGAGTGAGGGAGAGTGAGAGGTGTGGTCGGTGTAACTTTTGATGGCACTGTACTAGCTCACATGTGATTATTAATGAAGAAGTATTTTTACTTGTCTGCTTGTATATTCTAGGTTCTATGTGATTTGACACCAACTGGAATCTTAGAGATAATTTTTGCCTAGTGTCCTGGAATCGCATTTTGGATTCCTTATGGTGTGAAAAATCACCTGTTACAAGCACCAGTCTAAAAATCTGTCAGCGAGGCAATAAACATTTGGAAACCCAAGAGTAAATCTTTCCAAAAACCTAGATTTTTGTGTAAATGAGCCTAAAGTCAATTGGCATGCCAAGCATTTTATGGGAATAAATTAGGTGCTTTGTGAAGTACACTCATTCTTCCAGGCCACTGGGACTGAAATATTCTTACCACGCTGTTGCCACAGTGAACTGAATGGGTCTGCAGTGGTTGAAGGATTTAGCACTCCTCTCAGAACGGCCTGGCTTGACCTCACAGCAGAGTTCATGCTCTGGGACTTTGGGTCAGCAACTGTGTGTGAGTTGGGACGGCCTTATTACAAATACTATGAATATGCATGTTCTATTTTGAAGATATTTATTACTAGGAAGGACTTAAATGATTTTTTTGTCTTATAATCTGTCATCATTTTTTAAAGATTCAAATAATTTTTGGAGTCATCTGTAACTTCTTACATTTTAGGACCTTACTTATCCAGAATTCTTACTCTCTACAATACAGCAATAAATTAGGAAGCGATCACCAAGCCTCTGGATAGGCATCCCCCCAAATTAAGTCAGCTCCCCTCAATGACCTTAATTGAGCCTATTGTCTTTCTGCATACATGTACTGCTAATGAGAGTGGTTATCTTGTTTCCAATCCTTCAGCCAGTCAGAAGGTAGGAAAGCTGTTACTTGTCAGGTGTATTGACATCCATAAGGATCAGTGGGTTCTTATTGTACCTCCCCATTAGCTCAAATGTTATGTGTCTTTCATGAATCCAAACTCACTTTTCTCATAACCAAATGTATAGCTGTCATGTCACAGAATTTTATCAAAAGGCCTAAAATATTAAAAACACAGCCATTTCTTTCTGAAACCAAGGCGTGTTATGAATTAATATAAGTGATTCTTGTGAGTTTGATTTTATATACTACATACCTCCATAACAGCCCTTTTTGTACTGCATTCAGACTTTTTTTAATCAGCTAAAATTACCCTTTCTGTCTGTTCTATGGAAATGCCTTCTGTAAGCCAACAGAAGCATCATAATCTTTGTTGGTACAGCAATGATTGTATAATTATATGAATTTTTAAATCACTTTATTTTATTTTTGCTTTAAAAATGCTGAAATAATATTAAACAGCATAGGGTTTATATACTTGGTAAAGTTGAGGCAAATATGGAAATTACTAATGTCCTGACAAATGTCCATCCTGAGACTTACTCAGGACACTGTGGATATGAGCATTTCAACTAAGGTGGATCCAATTAAAAAGTGTGTATGAAATATGCAACAACTTCATAGGTTTTATAAAAGACTGGATCTGAAAGGCAAGATGCTTCAAAATTAGATTCTTTTTAAAATCTTTGGTTCTATCTTAATTGTTTGCTTTTTATATGCATTAAAACAATGAACTATGTTCCCAAACAGAGGACTGCAGGAATGATTAGCACTTAGAAGGAAGAATGTCCAGAAAGAAAGTACACGTCTAGCTCCTCTCCTTTCATCTTGCAATGGTTGGTGTCTAGTTTTGTGGGATAAAGTTCAAGAGATCATCAAAATCAACTTAAGAAGTAGCTGCTTCCTTTGTGGGCCTAGATTTCATGTGTTTACTTCTGCCAGTTGGAAAATGGTGCAATGCATGGGCCAGTTGTTTCTTCTGGCCTGAGGTGAAGCTTAGCCAATAGGTCGCCTGGATCAGGGGAGTTCATGAATTCTCAGACCTTGCATCCAGGGATAGGACAAGCAGCAGGGTGATGACTTTCTAGAAGTGGTAAGAATCAAGTTGTGTGTTTATCAACAGAAAGAGGATTTTGGTAGGAGTGGGTACCGTGTTAAAGTGAAAAGCTGGCAGTATTCTTAAATGTTAAACATGACCTCTGAAGTAAGCAGATTCATGGCCTCTGAGTTCTCTGAACTTCTGTTTTATTTTTAGCCAATAGAGAGTGTTAAAAATAATGTAATAGTTAAATATAAGAGACCCAGTCTCCAGCCCCCAGTTTAACCAGGTTTGACATTAGAGGGAGTGAGACTAAGAGTAGGAGGGATTCGGAAGCCCATGACTCTGGTTGGTGGGAAACTAGCCCATACAGAAAGAACCTCAGTTGTTAACTAATGTCTGTGTATATCTAGAGATTTCAGATACATCTTTGCATCAGAGTTAACAAACTTCAGGAAAATAACAACTGAAAATATTTTTTATATTTATCACTTTTGGAGACTTTTCTCAAGATGAGTATCCAGTCTCCTTGTTCCGCACCCCTGGTTCAGTTGGGCTGTGTTATCTTTAAAAAAAAAATTTGTCATAAAGAGGCAAGAATATTTTATTAGTTTAAGGATAGGGAAGGAAATTCGAAAGTCCTGCTTCAGTCTAAGGTGGATTCTTTTTAATCTCTACCTTCAAGGGAGATACTACTAGAAAAAGGGTACAGAATGGTCTTTTACTGATGCAGTGTTAGCTAGAACTATGTAAAGAGTGAATACTGAGGCTTGCTCCTCACTGCGTTTCCTCCTGTAGATGATCGTTTGTGAAAAGTCTGGATGATGGGCATGAGCAGGGGGGTGAGGTGGTGAGTTTAATGGACAGTAGTGTCAAGTCTTGTGTCCCCGTCTTCTTTCTGGGAAAGTCCTGTCCCGTAGGTCAAAATTCTCCATTGGAAAAAGGCATCTTCCAATTGTCCCTTTTCTTTTTCCATAAAATATATTTTTTTTCCTTTTATAGAAGCAATTTTTAAGTATAATGTCAGCAAAAAAGCAAGTTACAAAAAATAGAGGAAAACAAAAAGAAGAAAATAAAATATGCCTCTCTTTCTGGATTTGTGTGGTTTTTCAGGAAACCAATTTATAGGTATGTGTGCTAAACCATAAAGATGTACGTGTCCTTCGAACCAGCAAGTACCTTTCTGGGAATTTCTCTTAAGTAATCACCAGGTCGTTGGCAAAGAAACTATTTAAATATGATTTATCTACTCTTATTTATAAATTTAAAAATTTGGAAATAACCACAAGACCCCCAGGAGGTGATTCTTATAGATTACACTGTGACCATGAAAAAATGAACTAGATCAATATTTATCAATAGAGAAAACATCCATGTTATTTTGTCGAACTAAAAGGAAGGACCAGACTGGACAACAAAGCAAGACCTGTCTCTAAAAAAAGAAAAATAGCCAGGCGTGGTGGCATGCACCCATAGTCTTAGCTACTCAGGAGCTGAAATGGGAGGATTGCTTGAGCCCAGGAGTTCAAGGGTGCAGTGAGCTATGATCACACCACTATACTCCAGCCTGGGCAATAGAGCAAGACCTCATCTCTAAATAAATAAATACAATAAAAAAAGAAAACCATAAAACAGTATGTGTAGCATGTCTGACTTGTTGAAAGAAGGGGCGCTGATGCAAAAAAGTTTGGAAGCCTATAAAAATGGCCATCAGTGGTCCTCTGGGTCCTGGGTTTGTGCTTGTGATTTTTGTTTTACTTTTCTTTCTTTCTCTCATACTTTCCTGTATGTTTAATATTAATGATACATAAATATGCATTATTTTTATAATTGAGATCAAAGTATCAATAAAGCTATTTTGGGTTTGAGTAATGAGAAATAGAAAAAAAGCCCATGATTCATAATCGAGGGAAACCACTGTTAATTCCCTGATATATTTATTTCCAAACAGCCTTCTCTACTATGTGTACAAATATGTGTATATGTACATTTAATTTTGTCTCAGAAAGTTAGAATGGCTCTTTATTAGTTTAGAGTGATAAATATGACTATCAAGAGGGCTGGATTTTCACATAAAAGTAAATATACACTCACATGTGCACACACACACAGTAGGGTAATAATAAAGACAGGGCATTTGACTGTTCTTCAACTGAAGTGCCTTTTCGTTTTTTCTTGCTTCATTCTTAAACTATTTCAGTGTGCTAATGTCATCAAATGAATGCTACTATGTTCCCTATAAAATGACGGGTTGATTTAATACCCGTTGGCAACCTTCATGGTCATCATTATCTTTCTCACTCGCATTGGCAACCATCAGGTAGCATTGTAGGGCTGAAATACCAGCTCTGGGATATCTCTTCTGAGATTTCTTCTCTCTCTCCTCACCTGTGGGTAGGTACCACCACCTCTCACTCCACATCCCATGCTATGCCGGTTCTGGTGTAGTTTAACACAATATTTATACTGGTTCTTTAAAACAGATGTCTGATCGATCCCTAACACCACCAATGAGGAACCTTGTACAGTCTTCCTGATTAACTGGTTCCCTTTGGTAGATCACTCCAATGTATGGGGGTTCATTTGGATTTCAGCTGTCTGCATGCCCCTTTAAGCATTGTGTCCTTGCTGGTAGAAGGGCCATTCTTCCTCCTGTCTGTGGTCTGTATAGAGCACCCACAATCAAATTGCTCCTTTGACCTTTCAAGTTTGAGTGGAACAAGGAAGACCATTCAGCTGGAAATACCTGAAAATTTGCTTATGTCTACATGAATGTGGCATTATGACTTATGATATTTTCTACTTTCAGTCCCTAGTGGTGATTTTATTTTGTGGAGGCGTTAGCAAAGAAATTCACCTCATTGAAGAAAAGGAATTTTAGTGTCTTAAATTTTTCCTTCTAACATATGAGAACCTGAAATCTCATTCATGCTCTGTGAAATTGAAGAAATTGGATATTTGGGAATGCAAATTGGTGGTCCTCCAAGCAATATGGGATCTAAAAGTGTTAAATCCTTTCATAAATAAACCTTGATTCAGACTGGAATGTCTTGGCTTGATCTTAAAGGTGATATTATAGGAGACATATAGCCGTTGACTGGCCTTAAAGATAATTATCTGCACATTCCAGTCTTAGTCTGCCATCAGCAGCAGACTAGCCACTTATGATGAAGTCAATGCTCTTTCCCTTACTAGAATATTACCTTGAGACAGGCCTCCAATGTTACATTTAGACAGGATGTTTATGAACCACTCTCTGCTTGTGGACTTTGAAAGCACTAGAAACCTCTCAATAGTGGCAAACGTTATCTTTCAGGCCTTCTAGATTTTAGTGCTGTATGTGTCTTAGCAATTTGGGTTTATTTCCCATTGGGCCATGTCCTCCTCTCTTTGGGTTGGTGATTTTCTTTTTTAAATTTGTAAATTTGGGGTTTTGTTTTTTTTTTAGACCTGTTCAGTTACATCATCAGGGTATGTGCATGTGAGTTTTTAGATGAAGTTGTGAAATAAAGTCTGTTCATGTGGATAATTTCCTTGGGACAGAGAGAGGGATGGAGCATGGGGAAGGAGGGAAACGGGAAGAAGAGAAGTTCTCTGCTAGACTGTGAGCACCATGAGTGCAGGGATTGCGTCCCTCATACCTGGCATAGTGCCACAATAAGTGTGTTGAATTAGTGAAAGAATTTCTAGAAAGCTTGAAACATGATACATTTTTACCTTCAATCCTTACAACAGATGTTACAAAGCAAAATATTCTAGTAGTTTTCAGACTCTAGAGCCTGACAGCCTGGGTTCAAATCCCGGCTCTGCCACTCATTAGCTGTGTGACTGTGGGCAAGTTGCTTAACCTCTTTGTGTTTCAGTTTCATCATCTGTAAAATGGTAATGAAAACTCAACAGGGTGTTGGGAGAAATAAATGGTGTTATAGACAATTGTTCACACTCACAAGATTTAGATCCATGCCTGGCACAAAATTAATGCCATGCAATTGTTAGTTAGTATTAATACTTATTAGTTAATTAGTTTTGGGGTATTGATGTTGGGTCTTAGGGAAACCCCTAGAATATTTGGTTTCTCTCTCATTTCCAGCAGAGTTAGAAACATATATTTATATGTCTACATATATATATATACACACACACACACATATTAATGTTTTGTTTTTCTTGCTTTTTTTTTTTTGGAGACAGAATCTTGCTGTCACCCAGGCTGGTGTGATCTTGGCTCACTGGGCTGACTGCAACCTCCAGCTCCCAGGTTCAAGGGATTCTTGTGCCTCAGCCAGCCTCCAGAGTAGCTAGGGTTACCAGTGTGCACCACCATGCCAGCTAATTTTTTTTGTATTTTTTAGCAGAGACTGGGTTTCACCATGTTGGCTAGGCTGGTCTCCAACTCTTGGCTTCAAGTGATCTGCCCCCCATCCACCTCCCAAAGTGCTGAAATTACAGGTGCAAGCCACTGTGACCAGCCCAATATTTTCTTAAAATAGAGTTTTACCTTTATCTTATAGACTAGCCATTGATTCAACCTAAACATAGAATATTTAGAGAAAAAAAAAAACCTGAATACATAATGTATATGTATGTGAGAGAGGGAAGGCTTTTCGTATTCACATGGACAAAATTCCTCAAAGAAATGAGGCCTTCTCAATATAAATATTTTTCCACGTAAATAATTATCATTGACTGAATTTATCCTATAATATTTGGATGCAAAACCTAACATCTTGTGTTTTCTGAGTCAAACTAAATGTTAGTTCACAACCCCTCCCCTCATCTATCATGTTTGATAGAAAATTAAATCTCAGATTTTATGAGGTTCCCTCTATGTCCCTCAGGGTTCTCTTAGTTTGCCCAGAGTGCTTGAGGGAAGGCCTGTGGTCTTTGCCCTGGGGTGGCTGCCTCTGGGATGCTCAGGGTCCATGCCAAAGATAGTGGCTGACACACTCCCTCCCATGGCTCCCATGGCTGCCTGAACCTTTACCCTTAGGTTTCAGTCCTCTGCTTCTTGTCTCCCTACTCTGGGGAGCTGCTTGGGATGGAATGCACTTCAAACCCCTGCTGTCTGTGAGATCTACACAGCCACCGCAAGTAGAAATCCACATCTCTCCAAGCCCAGCTACTCCCCACTTATTCAAACTCATTCTGACAATTTGACTCCTTGGACTAACATCCCAGGTTCTTGGGAACAAAGACCTTTTATCTCTCCTCTGTCTCAAAAGAAGTACAAAACTCCCCAGGACTCAAACTTTTGGCCACCCTCTGGAGCAGGAGAGGGAACTCTGGTTTGTAGTCTGTCCCGATGTGGCCAAGGAATGTTCCCAGTTGAGTTATACCGACACATAATTTCAGACACCATTGTGAAAGAAGTGCCGCACTGAAACATGGATATGAAAGGATCTAGAGGAAGGCAGCTTGACCCTGGCATCAGACTGACTTCCTGTTTGACTGCTGGTCCTACCGTTTTCCAGCTTTTTGACTGTAGACCTATTTAACCACCCTGTGCCTGATCTGTAATGTGGAAATAATAGTGGGACCTTAGACATTATTCTGTCCAGTAAGTGGGCCAGAGTCTGGCTCCAAGTGGGTATTCAATGAAGGTGAATGTGTTATTATTTGAGCTAGAGCTTCACCTCAGGATTGACTCTATGCTTATGTCCCCCAGTTTTTTCTGCATTACCCAAGTTAGCTTGTCCCTAGGCTAGAAAAGGTGGTCTTTGGGGCAGACATGTGACCCTTTTCTTCCTTGATGGTGAGCTACAACAACATCCCCCAGAACCTAGAGTACAGGAGCTGCATATGGCAACCCTGCGTGTAGGAATTGTGGTGACCCCCCTGAGTGTTATGGATGGGGCTAGAAGAGGGCTTAAAGCTTATCTAATTCATGAGCTCAGTTTATAGCAAGGAAAACTGAGTCCCAAAGAGGGAAAGAGGGGAAGAGAGTGACCGGCCAGCTGGCTGCTCTTCTGTCATTTCTAACTCCTTCCTTCTCATGTCAGCATTCTTGGACTTACCTGCCAGCCCAGCCCACATCTCTCCCTGGAAGGCTTCTCCCTCTGAGCATTGCTCCCTGACTCTTCCTTTCCTCCTCTGTTCACTTTCGGTCTCCTGGAGCAGAATTCTGCTTTCTGAGCGTTACCTGGCCTTTCCTACCTCCCTGTCCCAGCCCATACTGTTTCCTTGCTAGAATGCTCTTTCCACCGTCCCTGCTTGACAAAATTCTAGTCATCCTTCAAAATAAGGCCTCAAAACTGATCATTCATGATCCAGATATGGCCTATAATGTGTGTTTCAATTTAGGCAAGATATTTTTCTCTTTGATTGACACACTACTTAAAAAATAAGATTTTTCAGGAAAATTCAGATATGTTTGCTTCTTTTGATAAATCAGAGGATCTGGCCATGTAGAACCTGCATGTTTACATGGTGGAAATTAGCAGCAGCTGAAGGGCATTTCCCTTCCTGGCCAGCATCAGACCATGACGGTAACTGCTTCACCCTACAAACCTTTGAGGTGGTGACCCCTGTCATTTAAACTCTATCACTTCTGGGAAGCCTCCTCTCCCCACGTGTTGCTTTTCCCAGTGTATCGTCCCCTCTTTGTTTTTGCCTCTAACACTCTGCTCCTCCCCGTCTGCCTCTTCTGTAGCAGAGGTGGAATTCTGCCCTGCCTATTGTTGGTTTTAGTAAATAATACTTATCGTTTATCAAGTGCTTACTAAGGGCTAGGCACAGGGCTGAGTGTTTCATGGATATTTTAATCTCCAGTCCTCACTATGACCCTGAGTGAAGTGTGTTATTATCTCCAATCTACAAATGCAGAAGCCCAGAGAGTGTAAGTGGCTTGTTCAAGGTCACACAGCTGGTAAGTGGCAGAGAAGGGATCTAAGCCTTCATCAGTCCAAACTCAGCACCTGTGTTTCCTCATGTTTTATACTGATGGATCTCTCCCATCACACTGAACACTATGGGGTGGGCAGGAATGCCATTCTGTAACTCTCTTACATCAAATGTTTACAGAGTACACATTACATCAGAGACACAGACCTCTGATTCATTTTCTCCAGTCAAACAATTAAGCAATAATGCTAATATGGGTCATTACAGCATCTTGAGCACTGAGTATGTACCTGATGCTATTCTAGACACTTTATCCTGCAATCTCATGTAATCCTCACAAAAGCCCTGTGCAGCAGGGCATGATATCTCCATTTATAGTTAAGGAATCAGAGACTCAGCAAGGCCAACTACCTTGGCCAAAGACACACAGGAGCAAGTGGCTGTGATTTGAACTGGGATCTTTCTTAACTCTAAGTCCTGCATTCTTTCTCTACCCACCATGTTTTTGAACCACTTTCCCATATAAAAGCTACTAGCCCACTGATAAATCCAGCAAGCAAAGCCCTCTTGCACGTTTTCTCCCAGCAATGCAGGTGATATCACCACTACTTCAGCTACTAGTTCTTTCCCAGATACTTTCTGATTCACCACTGTGTGCTAGGTGTTGGGTGAAGGCCAGGGTGCATAGATGACAAGGCAGTATCTGTTTTCAGAAAACCTTACCATCAAGATGAAGACTGGGAGGCAAGCACCACTATCATCTGGGCCATAACTGCAGAGAAGGCAGGATTCCCATGCCAGTGATGTGGCTGTGGCATCATCATACTCAGCCTGATCACCCCCTGATTGAATGGAAATGAGCCAGGGAATCCTTTGCATAAATTGATTCCTTTCACAGAGCCTCCCCCAAACACAGAAATACTCATCAACATGGAGTCTTTTCCAGGCTGAATATTCACAGCCTCTTTGCCTGTAAAGATAAGTCTCCTGCAAAATCATGCTCACTCTTCCTTTCCCAATTAGAGGCAAGCCTACATCTGTGTTTGAATGCCCTTTGGAAAGTGGGCAATATTGTGTGAAGCGGCAGTTCTCGAACTTGAACATGCATCAGAATCAGAATCAATCAGAAGGGTTGTTAAAACACATATTGTTGGGCTGTATCCTCAGTTTCTGATTCAATAGGCAGAAACATGGGATGAGAGGATGCTGAGAATGTACATTCAAACAAATTTCCAGGTGAGGCTGCTGCTGCTGCTGCTGATTGGAGAATCCCCTGCCCCCACTTTGACAACCACTGGCATAAACATCAGGTATGATTTTTGCTAATTCTAGTTATGAGTCAGGTGAGTACTTACAAAGTGTCAACCATGTGCCAGGCCTCAGGATGGGTATTACAAATACAGGAGGAGTAAGATAGACATGGAGCAAAAAGCCTTGTGAAGGAAATGGGAAGGTACGTAGAAGGAAATTCTTAAGTAAAGTCATTTAAAATTGTGACACATGCTATGAGGAAAACCGACTTGGAGCTGAGATGAAGAATACCAGGGACAGGTGGGAGGCAGGCAGCTCCTTTATCTAAAGGGACTCAGAAGGGCCTTTGGGAGGTGGTGACATTTATGCCAAGACCTGACAGTTGAGAAGATGCCTGCTATTTGAAGAGTTTGGGAGGAGGGGGTTGGAAACAAGGCATGGTAAGAAAGAACAGATTCTACATGGACCAGGGTTGCGAGGGGTGTAGTTGAGTAGGGGGCTTGACAATACAGGGCCCTTGTCAGCTGCAGGAAGGAGTTGGGGTTTTGTTTGCAAGGCAATAGAAACTATACTGCCTCTTTCAAAACTGTATTTTGATTTTGGAAGTCAATGCTTATAGATGTGAAAATTCCTTAGTCTGCTCTGTTGTAGGGTTTTGGCTTCCTCTGCCTATACAAATGGTGACTTACCCTCAGAGTTATTGCTAAGTGGAAGAGTGTGTACTAGGGCCTATGGAGGGAGGGGGCAGGAGGGATGCTGCACACCCACCACTGCCACCACCACCACCACTGCCACCACTACTACAAACTATAAGGTCCATAAAAAAAGTAAAAAGAAGAACGTGTGGCCAGGTGTGGTGGCTCACGCCTGTAATCCCAGCACTTTGGGAGGCCGAGGCAGGCAGATTGCTTGAGGTCAGGAGTTCGAGACCAACCTGGCCAACATGGTGAAGCCCCATCTCTACTAAAAATACAAAACTTAGCTGGGTGTGGTGGTGCATGCCTGTAGTCCTAGCTACTCAGGAGGCTGAGGCAGGAGAATTGCTTGAACCCAGGAGGCAGAGGTTGCAGTGAGCCAAAATTGCGCCACTGCACTGCAGCCTGGGCAACAGAGTGAGACTCTGTCTCAAAAAGAAGAGTGTGCAACACCTCAAGACATAGGCAACAAGCTTGGTGATTTGTCTCCTTTTTTGTTCATATTTGGAAACTGGAGCTGCTTTTGTTAGACTAGAGAAGTTGCGTCCGGGGAGAAAATGCTCTTCCCATGCTCATCTTTGGCTTTTAAAAGGTCAGCTCTGTTGCCAAACATTGTAAGTTAAACCTTAGCAGGAATGACTGTGAACATGGGCTGAGTCACACATTGAAATGGCAATGTGGATTATTAACTGTCATGCTTTTCTTTCTCTCTAAATTGAAGGAAAAGATGCCACGAGGCCAGCTGGCTCTGTCCACACCTCAGTGATCTGGGGTGTTGAGGAGTTCACATGGCTTTCTAGTTCAGAAATGTGTTCCCCCCAGACTCTTTCTTCACTGAAGAGTTGGAGTGAGTTATACTTTATTAGACTCATCCAGATGAGAACATGTTCATGATGGTTTCTGCAGCATTAGGAATTCCTGCTTTTTTTGGTTGGGTCTGCTAGAGTTGTAAAAGGAAGCTTTCTGGACATTACGTTTGTAACAAAAAGGGGTAGAGTGAGGTTGGCAAGGGAAGAAACAATTTTGATGTAATAAAAATAGAATTGTTCAAAGCTGAGATGAGGGCTTTCTTACTATTTGGTATTCAGATGAAATTTAGTTTGGAAGTCACATCAGCGAATATTATATTTCTTCAGAACCTCTGCTGTATTTTCGATCAGGGGGCATCTTGATTTTGCTTTACTTGTAGGGCATCTTGATTTTGCTTTACTTGTACAGCAATCAGAAAAGCCATAGATGGTTTCAACTTGTGTGTGTGTGTGTGTTTATTCTATTTTTACCTACAGGTACTCTGGCCATTAAAATATGATCTGTATCCATTTTGAAGCTTTAAAGAAATGATTTTGGATGAGGGCAAAAATGTCGTGCCACCTATTCCACACAGTTCCTTTCTTGTCAGTGCTCACTTGCACTGGCACTTAATTTGTTGCTGTACATGAGAACATTTCTCCATCACCTCTGAAAATGTCTCATAGGCAAGGCTTTTAGAACCTGAATTTTTAAACACGAAACAGGATTATGGATTAATCTCAAGCAAGAAAGTCCCTGAGGGCTATGTAACCTAACAAATAAGCCTCTGCTCTTGGCAAGTCCCTTCCTGGGCTGCCCTCTGTTCCCACTGTTGACCTAGTGGGCGAAAAAGTGGATGTGTGTGTGAGTCTAGGCATGACTTCTCTAAAGATCAACATTTGTACACACTGGAGTCACCTTTTATACATAGTGCTACTGACATTAACCAGAGGAGTGGGCCTGACAGCCCTGGCCTCCACGCCAGTGAGAAAGTGGCCTGGCTGTGCGCACACAGTTATCTGAAGGGATTCAGCACAAAATTACACAGCCTAATTGTTTTTAGTCCAAAAGGAACTATTGCCCAGATAGAGGCGCCTTTAAGGTTTCTGAATGTGACCCATCAAAATGGGGTGTTCATTTCGATATATGTATAATTATTACTTATTTTAAATATTGAGGCTGTTTTTCCTCTTGAACTCTGGGTATCATGGTTTTATTATAGCTATACATTCTTGAAGAAGTGAGAGGAAAAATAAGAAGAAATATTTTTAAACAAAGCAATTTAAATATTTCAGAAGCTGTACAAGAAAGAAAAAGTCCCAGCTAAAACAGTTAGATCCTTGAGTGAACATTTGGCATTTACAAAGCAAGGAATCCAATGTTTTCACTTTTATTTGTCTTGAGACTATTTGATGTCAGAGTTACATTTGATGCAGAGTTATGTTTAATCACTCTATAGGAGACTAGACTATAATCTCATATTGGTAATGAAAATGGTGATTTTTTTTTTAATCAGAGAAGAGCTACTAGGGAAAAATCATTTATTTTGAAAATATAGTTTAAAGACATACATCGTAGAAAATGTGTCCTTTGGGGGAAAACATAGATGTCTATTTCCAAAGCATGGTACAGGTATTTGGTGAAGCTTGGAGTTTAATATGTGAATATAAATGGTACATTCTGGCAGATAGCTTTTCATCCCAGTTGTGAAAGTGTCACATGTTAAGATTTGAGTGTGTTTTGTTTCTGCTCAGATAAACAGTAAATGTTTCCATGAATCAAGATAATCCAGAAAGACAAAAGTTGCTGATTTTAAGCATGAAAATTATGCACAGCAGGATGTGTACTTTGGTTGTTTTTATAGGAGTGGGCTGAATTTGACCTTTGCCATCCACCCACTCTCTGCCAGGCTCCCTTGGGACCAATACATAGCCCCTGGCAGGGGCTAGGGGATAATTTCTGGTGTGGAGCAGGTGAGAAGCAGAGTAACTGGTACTGGGAGCCCAGTGTCAAAACCCCCACTCTCATTAGTTCAGCTGGACAGCCAGAAAGCAGTCTCCTTTTCTGGGGTACAAGGAGGATGCTGAGCAGCACGCTGATAATGGGAAGAGAGGCAAGGTTTAGTGGATCTGCTGTTGTGGTTGCGTGAGTACTTATTCCATTTGGAGATGGAAGGAAAGCATAGGAACCCTCTATTTAGCTTTAAAATGCAGCTAAGTTCTGTCGGTCAGCCTTGCTCATGTGATGCCTCTCATACTCCTCACCAGGAGCTTTGTACATGGGAAGAAGTGACTGTTTGGGTGGGCGTTCTTTGTTCTGAGTCTTCCCTGTATGAAGTGATTTTCCCAAGGTTAACCAATTAAGAATTTTTTCCATGTCGCAGTAATCGCTGAGAGGAGGGAGCCAAGACACTGTGGGGGATGCTGTGCCCTAGGGACGCATTTGGGAGGATTTCCTTCTCCTGAAGCAATAGGGTCAACATAAAGCCCCTATAAAATGTTTTAAATAAAGGAGAAATTGAAGCGGAAGACTTCTTTCTGGCACATTATGTCTGGTTTTTGCTTTCCTCCCACTGAAGAGCTAACCAAGCCAGCAGTCTGGAGGATATATTTAGTTGGAGGATGATAAAGCTTTACTGTGATTTTTTTAACTTACCTGGATTATAATAATAAGGAAACCAGTACCTGCTGGTGGTACCTATGGATTAGCAAAAGAGGCACTGGTAGCTGTTGCTAAACATGACACTTAAAATGTATGTGTCTGTGTTTGTGTGTGACAGTTTGTTTTATAAAAAGGGAACACAATTATGACCTTTTTATCACATGACTCTTAAGAAAGTCAATTTCATTTCCTGATTCAGTCAGTATCAAGTCATTGATTTGAATGTTGCTTCACCTAGTGTGTAGTCATCCTTGGGACTAGACAGCATTTACAACATGAAAATTATCTGCTGAAGTCTTCAAAGCTATGATATTTTGTGGAGGGATTCTTCCTTCGGAGTATGGGAATGGCCTCATCGACCTTATGGATAGTGACTGTGGATGTGATGGGATGTCACTCACATGATTAAGTGTGTTATTTGGCACAGTTGACTTTAAGAAAGGGACATTATCTTTGGTGGGTCTGACTTAATTAATCCTTAAGGCGAGCCCTTAAATGGTGCTGGGCTTTTACTGAAGAAGGAGAGTTAAAGCATGAGATGGATTTGATGTGAGGGAGATTCTCCATTTGCTAGCTTTAAAGATTTGAAGGGACAGTGTGGCAAATAATACAGGTGGCCTCTATGAACTGGACATGACAAGGTGACCTCAGACCCACATCTGCAAGGAATTGAATAATCTTTCAACTCCATGAGCTTGGAAGAGGACCCTGAGCTCCAGATGAGAAAGTAGACTGCCAATATCTTGATGGCAACCTTATGAGACTCTGAGTGGAGAACCCAGTCACACCTTGCCTAGACTTCTGACCTGTAGAACTATGAGGAACCAAGCTTGTGATAATTTATTGTACAATAATGGAAGACTTAAATAGAATACAAAAGTCATCTAAGGCATTTTGGAACCGTGCTGGGATCAAAACAGATAATGACTGTTCTACTCCAGTGAAACAAAAGGGACCCAAGATCCATCACTAATTTATGTTCATCCATGCATTTGTGGGTGCTGACTATGTGAGAGAAGATGAACCAGGGATTTGCTTGCCCTTGAGGGTCTTGTGGTCCAGGGTTTCCTCCCAGAGCCTCTCAGTAGAGTCCTCTCTGACAATTCTCCTATTATGTTTGTATTCAACAATCAGTCTCAGATCCTGGTAAAAAGTAAACCACCCGAAAATCTTTTACTCTTTCTGAGCTTAAGTTATCCATCATTTAAATGGTCTGCTTCTTTGGGAATATGTGAGAATCAAATAGGATATTATCTAAATCACCAGTAATGATTATCTTTCTACAGTATGGCTCCTTCTCTTCTTTTCTCCCTCCCAACCTCCCTCCCACATCGTTGACTATCTACTGTGTGTTTGAGAAGAGGCTGTGCCAGGTGGAGGATGCAAGGGTGCATTGGATTCCATGTGCTTAAAAGAACAAGGTGACATACAGGGAAGCCACTCCCTATTGCTCAAGGTAGATCTTGTGATGCAAGGATCCAGAGATATCAGGCTTGGAGTCAGGCTTGATTTGAGCTGATTGAAATTTGTCATCATCAATAGGTGTCTCTTCCAGAGCCAAGTCAGTAGGGGAACTCAAAGTAAAGGAACCCCATTTTCTTCTCCTTCCTTGGAATTGCCCCAGCACTGATCCTTGCATTATAAGAAAGTGGGTTTGTTTGAGAATACCACCCTGATTTGTTGAATGGGAGTGAACAGACTCTGCTAATGGAGATGGCCAAATAGCCTCGACAAATGGTTTTGATTTTCTAGGGACTCACAGCTTATTTTGAGTGCTGCAGAAACAAAATGATAATAACAAAATCAGACAAAACTAAACAAGCACCAAACAAAACAAGAAAGAAAATGAACACATTGGACTTCCAAAACCCATAGGAACTTTATTAGAGAACAAGGTGAAATGAGTAAAGTGCATTGTGGGGCAGGGTGGAGGTGGCAGGAATTACTGGTGACAGCTCTAGAGTCACTAACACTTGGGCTCTCCCTAGTGAACCGGGATTATAACCAGTATAATTGAAGGGACTCTCAGAACCAAAGTACCTCTGCCTTAAAGAGTAGCCCGTCTTAACGTGCTTTTGGCTAAAGTTAGCTACCATTGTAACTGCCGCCAGAGGGCCCATCTTTTTCTGGAGGCCTGCTTCGTACCTCTCCTTTAGAGGCTATGGTTTACCTGCAACTGCTTATTCCGTGGGATCAGAAATATTTTCTAGGCAGATCTTTCTTAGTTGAAATTGGTTTAATTACTCTTTTTGTAAACATTTGTAATATATATTTTATCAATAAGTACAAAGAAATATATAATGAGTATGAAATCCCTAAACCTGAAAGCAAAGCCATCGTGAATAGTTTGATACATTTCCCTCTTTTTGTTTTTCCTACAAATATACAAAAATCCCAACACATAGTTGAGATTGTATTGTATTTACTGTTTACCGCCTGCTTTCCTCACTTGAGATTTCATGAGCATCTTTCCTTTACCTTAAATCTTTTTGCTTAGTGTTTAATATCTGACCAACATCTCAACAATATGGTGCCCATAATTTATTATTTAATTTCTTTGTAACACTTTTAAACCACACACACACACACTGTCTCTCACACACACACTCACACACACATACTCCATAATTTTTGTAACTAATTTTTTTGAAGATATGTATACATATATATGTTTGTATATGTATGTATTGGGTGTTTATATGTAAATATATCTATACACATACAAGCTTTTATTCTGATTTTTATAAATAACATTGTGATGAATATGTTTATTATATTCTTAGAGTAAATTCCTCTGGGAAAATCCCTTATTATATATCCTTAAAATAAATCCAGGAAGTAGAACCACTGGATCAAATAGTAATTCATTCTTTATACTGAATTTAAAAGAATTGAAATGTTTTTTCCTATGACCAAAAAAGGTAAATGTTCCACAAAGACTGAGATAATTTCTGAACATCACCATTGGACAACAAAGCTGTGAAAATGAGATGTTCTGATATTACACTTTCTAATGCAGTAGCCAATAGACCTGTGACTATTTACATTTAAATTTTAATTAGTGTTAAATTTAAAAGAATTCATTTCCTGGTTTGCAGCAGACACATTGGAAGTGCCACATGTAGTTAGTGGCATACATATTGAGCAGAACAGGTTACAACATTGCCAGCATTGCAGGAAGTTCTATTGGGCAATGCTTCTCTATTTTCTTCTCCAGTTCCTTCATCTTTATGTTTGGAATTTAGCCTAAGTAAGATTAAAACATGAACAATGCATATTTTGTATATGATTAATTTGGTTTATTACAAAGCATGTTTCATGGTGAAAATTTTCACCTTTCCATTGAAGATGAAAAATGTGATGCATATTTTGGAAAATGTTAAAAAATAGGAAATCCAACCTGTTGTCTTGCTTATGTATCCTCTTATAGGCTGAAAATTAAGTACTAGTGTTTAAGCTAATACCACTGTTAATGACAATCTCGGGTGGTTGCAGGCTTACTATGTGCCAAGCGTGTTGCTGTTGTAGTGCCCGTATTCCTCACAAGGTCTCCGGAAGGTGCAGTTATTATTCACATTTTGCTGAAGGGGAAATTGACGTACATAGAGGTCAAGCTCCTTTACTAAAATCACGCCGTCAGCATGTAGCTGGGGCCTGATGGGGACCCAAGCTTTCTGACTTCAGAGTCCACATCCTTCACTATGTCTGTACTGCTTCTCAAGAATGTCCCAGGCTGTTAGAGAGAAGGCCATCTCTTTGCCACGCTGCAGAACTGTGACAAATGTATAATAAAGCCTCCCAGTTGCTCGAGATATACCTACACCACATATCCAGAAGCACATCCCCACA
Source organism: Theropithecus gelada (assembly GCF_003255815.1). Taxonomy (NCBI): domain Eukaryota; kingdom Metazoa; phylum Chordata; class Mammalia; order Primates; family Cercopithecidae; genus Theropithecus; species Theropithecus gelada. The sequence continues at coordinate 84,246,460 of NC_037669.1, forward strand.
GCCTTTTTCTCGAGGAAGTTCCACTGAGCCCAATCCCATCTGGAATGAAGAGTGCTCAAGCGCATTTTGGAGAAAGTGTCATTCATTTGTATTCTGACACTTTCTCATTTAACAGACTCTTAAGTCAGATGTATGTATTTTTGCACATTTCTTCTCTATCCTTCTCTTATTGTGGTGTGAAGTTTTGTTAATAAGCCTGGGAAGAGAAGAGGAAAGGCAGAATGTAAAATGTTGTAAAAATCAAAAGAGTTTGAGCCCAAACTCTTGATGTGGGCACTTGTTTGCAGGAGAAGGGCGCAACCAATGTAAGCAAAGCTCCTTGATGCTTAAACTTCAGTGAGAAGAAAACAAATCACAAACACAGTCTTAAGAATGGTCAGGTCCAGGCCGAGAGCAGTCTGGGGATTTTCAGTTTCAACCTTTTCCAAAAGGTGTCACTCTAAGGCTGCAGTGGGGAGGTGGGAGGGAGGAAGAGATAGAAATGTCAGATAAGGGTAATTGGAAAAATAAGATTAGTAGTCCTTGTTTTAACAGATCCTTCAGCCTCCAGCATCACTGTCAGAGAAGTTGCTGCTGCTGAGGAGGGGGTTTAAGCGTTTATCTTCACTTTTTGATCTCAGGGTGACCTTCTGTGCCCAGAGTTGAGCTGGGCCAAGTCCAGCTATTCCCACAGGACCAATTCACATTCCAGATTTGCTGCAACCTGGGATGTGGGGGTTTCACTGGCTCTGTGTTCTGGTGCAAACTGAAAACTACCATCCTCTTGCACTCAGGATGGAATGAAGACAGGAAACCAGGATGGATGGTGGAGCCTAACTCAGAAGAGCCTGTCTGTTTTTAAAATATAGCTTTAAAAATTCCAAATCATTAGCACAAAATACACACCAACTCCATGCTGACATGTAATTTAAGGGGAAAAAATAGCTTTATCAAAATATTTGAGGATCAGCTCTTGCCAAGCAAGCCTCTTGAAAAGCACAGGAAGCTGCCACGCGTCAGGAGGAGATGCATGGAACCCGGAGTGGGGTCCTGGCAGATAACTGAGAGAGAGGCTGGTTTTCAAATATTTAGTTAAACAACACAAATGTATGTGTAAGTTTAAGTCGACACATGTTAATGATTTAAGGTCTTAAACGGGTTTTTTATTTTATTGTTTTAAGGCTCCACTGTTCACTTTAAAAGATCCAATGATTTCTCCAGAGCCATGCGTAAACACTGGACGTTTTAGAAAGCCAGGTGATGACTTCATTATTCTGAAAGTGAACAGTTATGAATTATTCAAATACAGTTGAATATTTCCTGGTAACAACTATTTTAAAAGAGAGTTTTAATGATCTGCAACATAGAATGACTAATACAATCAGAAATGGACACAATTATTCAGGGGTTTTTTTTCTTTTTTTGTAATTGATGAGGCCAAATCAACATCTAGTTTGAAGAAACTTTTATTATGTTCTAGATATGTAACACTAAGCCAATGTATTTTAAAAATGTAATCTTAGATATAAAATCAGAATTCCAGTCTTGCCACATTGAGGACCTTTTAGGAAATTATTTTAAGTGAAACATCTGGAATATTCTAGAAGACTTCTGAGGTGGCTTTGAATCCTGTTTTCACTGAAAATGACATTTTAGCAATTAAACACCTTTTCTAATACTTTTTTCCCCAGGAAATATTATTGTCTGGTGAATTACTAATAGATGTACTTCTAGAAGAAGCACATGCTGTGTTAAATAGAGACAAGTGGGTTGCTTTCCTGCTAGACTGTCAAAAGCTTTTATTGTCTCTTAATTACTGTGATTCTCCAACTAGCATTTTTCTAAAGAATGGGACCACAGGGCCTCCTCCAGCCAGGGCTACCACCTGCACTTCCCCAGGCTACTTGAGTTGCCTGCCTTAGGGAGGCCAGTCACAGTGCCTAGTGCAGGATGGGCTGTTGTTTTATTCTTTTGCACCACCCAGTACTTTTCTTTAAAGTCACAATTGTGATTAAGTAATTTGTTGATTCCCAACTTCCCTGTGGAAACCCTTCTGAAGACAGACCTGTGGCTAGTGTCCAGCAGAGTGCCTGGCATGTGGGAGATGCCCAGCAAGGTGGTGGAATGAAGGAAGGGAGTATGTATCTCCCAGGTCCCAGGACAGAGCCTGTGGAATGCATAGCAGGACTAAAAGCCACATGCTTCTGTGCCAGCACAGAACCTGAGACATCTTTTTTGTGTCTCTGTGAAACTCACAAGTTCCTGGGTTCTCCAGGCAGCTGCTGAGGTGGCAGGGAACACAGGGCCTCCATCCTTTCAGGAGCCAAGTAACTGAGCCCCCTCGTCCCCATAGCAAAGAGAAGGTGCTTGAAGCAAACAGAGAGCAAGAACTTGAAGGGCATTTGTTGAGGATGGCGAAGGGACCACTGATTTATGGGGTAGGAAAGTATCAAGTTTGGACTTACACTTCATCCATCATTGCACTAAGTGGGTCAAAGGAGGGTGTTTCAGAATCACGTCTTTGTGCTCCCCTTCCTCCCATTGCACAGGTATTTATTGAGTGTGGATACTGGTGCTATGTCAGGTGCTGAAGGGACTTCCAAAGAAGATGGAGATACAGTCTCTGCCCTCCAGGGATTGTAATCCAGTTGTACTATAGCAACTAAGCATAAGTATTGTGCAGAATGGGTGCAGGCAATGAAAACTGAAGGCACTCAGGTTGGGTGAAAGTAGTGTGGCTAGGAATGGGCACATGCTGGTGCCTTCCAGGGTATTAGGCAGGGTACTTGCCATGCATTATTTCACTTTACACTTATGTCAATCCTGTGTGGCTGCTTCTGCCCCCTCTCCACTTTATAGGGGAGGATCTGTAGGCTTAGAGAGGTCAGTAACATCTAGGGTTCCCAGACTTGGCTGCACTTTGGAATCACCTGGATCTTTAATAAAATACAGATGCCTGGCTCCCACCCTCAAATATTTTGATTTAATTAGGAGCAGTGTGACCACGGCATCAACATTTTTAAAAGCTTCCCAAGGGATTCTAACGTACAGCAAAGTTTAGGAAACATTGGGTTAAGACTGGCCTAAGGTCAGAGATCTTATAGGTGGAACCAAAACTTGACCCAGATCTGACTGCTTCTAGAGCTCCAGCTTTTGATCACTGCAAGCTGTGAAGGAGGTCAGGTGTAGACAGGGCCTTAAAGAATGGGCAGTTTTGGTAAGCAGAGGAGTGAATATAGGGCAGTCCAGGGGTATATGTGCATGTGTATGTGTGGTTGAGCATTGGTGAATGGAGCAATATGCAGACATAGATGGGCTGAATACTTACTGGGCACTGCATTAATAAGAGCTGACACTTCTGTGGCACTACTGAGTACTAGGCATTGTGCTGAGAGCGTTGCCCATGTGAACCCATTTAATCATCATAAAAACCCTTTGAGCTAAGTTATGTTATTAGCTCCATTTCACAAGAGGTACTTGAGGCTCAGAGTTTTATAATTCATTGTTTAGCTGCCACTTACACGTGAGAACATGTGGTACTTGATTTTCTCCTTCTGAGTTAGTTCATGTAGGATAATGGCCTCCAGCTCCATCCTTGTTGCTGCAAAGGACCTGATTTCCTTCTTTTTTATAAAGCAGGGAGGGAAGAAGGGGGATGAAGTTTGAAGAAGTACCTATTGGGTATAATGTTCAATATTTGGGTGATAGGTACACATAGAAGCCCAATTCCCACATGCAGTATACCTATGTAATAAACATGCATATGTAGCCCCTAAAGCTAACATTTTTTAAAAAGTCAATTCTATTCTTATATTGTCCCCAAATAATCCATATTCTGGGCATTTTAATATAATTTGAGTAAAAATTACTATAACCTAATTTTCACATAGCAATGGTAATAATTAATACATATTTAAAGCAAATTTTGCCTCTGAGTTTAGTTGAGAAACCTAGAAAATTTTGTCTAGGTTCTTTCATGAAGGTAAACAGTGTATTCTATAATTTTGTAATAGTCCTTATTGAATATTATTTATTAAATGTAAATACTATTTTATTTTTCTTACATGAAATCAATTTTTCCACCTGGGAAAAAAAGTTATAATTCACTTAGAGTGAATTTATACATCTAGTAAGTGGCAGTCTAGCTCCTGAATTATGTTTCTAAGTCACTATGCTGCTCCGCCTCTTGTGTTAAGAATATACTAAGTGTTTTCATCTTTGCCAGGCTCAGCACTAAGAGCTCTACAATCATTGCTTCATATAATACTGGAAGTACTATTGTTACAGATGATCGGACAAAGCCGTGTCCTCACTTAGGGGTAAGGGTAGAGACAGAGGCTAGGGATACACACATGAGCATATGTATATATATGTATGCATGCATAATTATGTTCAACCTTATTATACATGTGGGAGGGGAAGCGACCTGAGCTTGGGGTGTCAAAAGTAATGATAGAAGGGAATGATGGATTCAAGAAATATTTCCAAAATAGAACTCTAGGAGTTGGTGATGAACGGAAAGTAAAAGAGGAAGGAGAAGATAAATGTGGCTCTGAGGTCTTAAACATGAATGACTGAGAAAAGGTCAGGGCCTTGGACCAAAATGGTGGATGTGTTAGGGAGCGGCAAGTTGGGAGGGTGAGGACAGGTGATAGGGGTTTGGGTTAGGCAGGTGTATATGGATCAAGAGTTGGATTTTGGTCATCCTCAGTTTAAAGTAATATTAGGACATCCAGACGGAAGTGATCAACAGGTGGTTAGGTACATGTGAAAGAGGTCAAGTGAGGAAAAAGGAGTTAAGGTTTGGAGAGGTATCTACGTAGAGGTGAGAACTGTGGAGACAGACCTCATTGCATTCCCTGTATTTCTATGTGGATGGTGGAAATGCCTCTAGGACGGAGTCACAAGGAGAAAGACCCAGTTATGGGCTGCAGGAAGATGAGTAATTTGCAAAATAAACAGGGGAACAGGTTCCTAAGTGTCTTAGTCCATTTGGGCTACTCTAACAAAATACCATAGAGTAGGTGGCTTATACATAACAGAAATGTATTTCTCACATTCTGGAGGCTAGGAATTCTAAGACCAAGGTGCCAGCATGGTCAGATTCTGGTGAGGGCCCTCTCCTGGGTTGCAAACTGCTAACATCTTGCTGTTTCCCTACATGGTGAAAGGGAATATACAGATTCCCTTAGGCTTCTTTCATAAGGTCACTAATCCCATATAGGAGGGCTCTGCCCCCGTGACCTAATCACTTCCCAAAGTCCTCACCCCTTAATGCTATCATCTTAGGGGTTAGGATTTCAACATATGAATTGTGGGGGTACATAAAGTTTCAGACCATAACACTAAGAGAAGCATCAGTTTCAGGAAGATGAGGAGTGGATAGAGCACTGCTCACACATTAAAATTGTATTTCTAAAAGACAATTTAATTACAAAAGAAAAATGCTCATCATTTATCAGTTATATACAAAATTATGTATATATTTATATGTAGCATCTCAATTATGTATACACAAATACATAGAGAAATTATAACAATGTTTATAATGTTTACCTCTAGGTGGTGGGATTTGGGAGAATCTTAACTAAAAATGGTGTTATTATTTAATCTTAAGAAGAAAGATTTCATCCATTTTCATACCTGGATCTTTCATATTTTTTACAATGAATATACTTTATTCTTTTTTTTTTCTTTGAGACAGGATCTCACTCTGTCACCCAGCCTGGAGTGCAGTGGCATAATACAGCTCATTGCAGTTTTGACCTCCCAGGCTCAGGTGATCCCCTTGCCTCAGCCCCCTAGGGTAGCTGGGACTATAGGTGCATATCACCAAGCCTGGCTACATTTTTTTTTTGTACTTTTTGTAGGGATGGAGTTTTGCTATGTTGCCCAGCCTGGTCTCAAACTCCTGGGGTCACCATTTGTGATCAAGTGATCCACTGGCTCTGGCCTCCCAAAGTTTTGGGATTACAGGTATAAGCCACTGTGCCTGGCCACACTTTATTCTTATTATCAGAAAAAAAATTAATTTCTTGGTATCAGAAGAAGAGGAATAAATGCCTTATGGGCTACATCATCTCACTTAATGTGCCCACAATCATCTGATAGGCAAGCAATAGGGTTCCCTATTTACCTCTTGAGGTAAATGTGGATGAGGAAATGGAAGCTGAGAAAGATGAGGAGCTCATCTCACTCACACCATAATAATGCCATGGTTCTAATCTGGTGATGAAGACACAAACTACATATATACAATCAGTCAGTTAAAATGGTATTTCAAAAAGGGATAGAGACTTGGGGATGTGTTTAGCTGTGCAAACTACACATTAAGAAAAGACATTTGGCAAGAAGGGAGTTACTTGTGGCCTGCAAGAGTAGAAATACCATGTGACAGCAAGAATAACAAGCACTTTCCTCTTGATGAGAGATGACTGTGGTGGGGAGATGGAGGCAGGCATAGAGAACTTGATAAGAATCAGGCAGTTGGCTCACGCCTGTAATCCCAGCACTTTGGGAGGCCAAGGCGGGTGGATCACGAGTTCAGGAGATTGAGACCATCCTGGTCAACATGGTGAAACCCCGTCTCTACTAAAAATACAAAAATTAGCTGGGTGTGGTGGCACGCGCCTATAATCCCAGCTACTCGGGAGGCTGAGGCGGAGATTGCAGTGAGCCGAAATCATGCCACTGCACTTTAGCCTGGTGACAGAGCAAGACTCTGTCTCAAAAAAAAGAAAAAAAAAAAAAGAATCAGACAGTTCATCAGTGAAGACAGGCCAGGTTATGCTGGGAGTAACGACCCCCAATCTCAGTGGGGAAGCACAACAAGGTTTATATTTTACCTATGTGATGTGGGTTTGCCCTGGGCTTCATTGTGGTCACTCGGGGACTCAGGCTGAAGATGATGTCATCTGAAACTTGCTTCCATGGTCACCATGGCAGGGAAAGGGTAACGCTGGAGTTGAACGCTACCATTTAAATGTTTCTACCTGGAAATGACAGTGGTTTTAATTGGCCAAAGCCACAGCCAATTCAAAGGGTGAGGGGAAATGTAGTCCTACCACGTGCCTGTAAGGAAGGGAACTAGGATATTGTGAAACCACCCTAATGATCACCACACCAGGGGACATATTTTTTGCTTTCTAAGGCTCTTGTTTTGGCAGCAAAGGAAACAGCTTTCAGGTCTCTAGAATATTAAACACAGGAAGAACTCATGGGCATCATCTAGGAAACTGAGATTCCAAGGGTATAATGATTGTTTGCAAAAAGTCACAGAGAGAAACAGTGGTCATGCTAAGACTAGAAGGATGTATTCTGAGGCCAGTGCCCCACATGGTCCTCGGTGTGCAATACTCACTGTCCAGGGCCACACAAATTAGGAAGAGTGAGGAGCTTGGCCTGGGAACTTATTTTAAAACTCTGCTTCCAAGGTGTTGAGGGGAGCAGTTTCGTCTCATCTGATACTAGCATTTACTGATGTTTGAGGCCAGTGGCATCTCCATCACTTACAACTCTGGATTATGTCTCCCAGGTGCCTAGGTTTCTCCATGTGCTTGTTGCTGAAATGGCTGGAGCAGCCTGAAATCATTAGGTTAAAGTGTCATTTAAAGTTGGGTTAGCCGGGCGCGGTGGCTCAAGCCTGTAATCCCAGCACTTTGGGAGGCCGAGGCGGGTGGATCACGAGGTCAGGAGATCGAGACCATCCTGGCTAACATGGTGAAACCCCGTCTCTACTAAAAATACAAAAAACTAGCCGGGCGTGGTGGCGGGCGCCTGTAGTCCCAGCTACTCGGAGGCTGAGGCAGGAGAATGGCGTGAACCTGAGAGGCGGAGCTTGCAGTGAGCCGAGATCGCGCCACTGCACTCCAGCCTGGGTGACACAGCGCGAGACTCTGTCTCAAAAAAAAAAAAAAAATAAATAAAAAAAATAAAGTTGGGTTAATGTAGAACTAGCTAGTGTTTGCCCTAAGTGGTCCGGTGGCAGGTGATCTAAGACTTGGAAACCCAGCTGAATAACTCCGTGTCTACAGATTGCAAATAGGTCAGCTTCGATGAATGAGAGAGATTGAACAAATGAGAATAATGGAGACCTCCCACTCCTCTGAAATCAATATTATGTTTGAAATAAAGAACGATTTATGACAGAAAAGGAATCATGAGGACACAGACCATCTCATATGGAGGGTCAGGCAGACTATCTGAATTGGCATATGGAATGATCATAATTCTGAGTTTTTGGGGGTCACTGCTATTGGGTGTATCAAAAATAGAAAAAGGGAGGAAAACTTAAAACTCTGCTTTAACTTCATCAAATATTGCTTTGGGTTTCTAGTCATATTTGTGATGTTCTGTGAACTTCTATGAGAAACTAAAAAGTTTATTAATACTTTTTAAACTGTATAGATTTGTAAAGTTAAAGAGTAATGCAATTTACTCTACAGTTAAATAGGGGTGGTTTTGTCACTTTCATAGGTCGTTCTTTATATTCCTTGCTTTTTAAACTCTTTTTGGTTTTGGCTTTGATTTAAATTACATGATCATTAAATTTCCTCTTTTTATCAGGGCAAAATGAAGGGTTTTCTAAATCTTAAAAGCATGTAATTTACCTTGGATGTAAACTATAATGCTTATTCTGAATAAATTCCATGTAAAACTGCAGAAATTGTGTAGAAAGTCTTTATGAATTGGAACTTAACATGTCATTGACACATTTTGAAGGGCGTTCTGTTGACTTTAGTGATGGATGAGCCTATTCTGCCAAGTTCAGCTGGAAGGAGTGTATTAGAAAGCCAAACATCAACTCGAATCTAGAAACTTCCTGGAATCATGATTTTGGATCAGCAGGGTGGACACAGCCTACATCTGTGCAAGGGATGGCATTTTACCAGCTTGCTCCACGGAAGTCTTTGGAACGGAACCATAAACACGAGCCTTTTTTGTTGTGTGTTGCCTTTTAAAAGTCCCCAAAGGTTTGGGGAGGATAAGGCTTTGCCTCAGGGTTCCCGGGTCTCATTTTTTGCGACCTGGCTGAAAACCCTGGATATTTGATAGTCTGGCTTATTTCTATGGTGTATTAGCACCCTATAAAAGTTACATGTCATTTATTTCAAGTTTAGAACCCTCTCAAACTTCAGGGGCAAACCAAACTTGAACCTTTTGTGGCTGGAATTCTGTTTACCTTTGACCAAACCTTGCTTCCTGAATGTAAGGCTGGGAGGTGAGGTGAGAGGGACTCCTGAGGCTCCCTGGACATCGAATAGCTTTTACCAAACACGGCTTTGATAGGTTAAAATGTGACTGAATTTGAAACACATAGATTCTTTCTGTCAAAGTACTCTGGGGCCTACACACAGAAGTATATTGTGCTGGGCAAAATGCCTTTTGAGTGTTGCCTTCCTTCAGTGGTGAGGAAGTATCTGAGACTGTTGCCAAACAGAGGTTGAAATTGGGTCAAGCCATTCACCCCCAATTCTAATAAATACATTAAGTAGTTTTTATAAAGGTTATTGGGCAATCCAATTGAACAAGGACCTTGGAGAAATTTGGACATTTCTTGTGTTTGAAACACTTTTTAAGGATTTTTGTTCTGTTTTGTTTTAATTTTTTATTTCCATAGGTTTTGGGGGAACAGGTGATATTTAGTTACATGAGTAAGCTCTTTAGTGGTGATTTGTGAGATTTTGGTGCAACCATCACCCAAGCAGTATACACTGAACCCAATGTGTAGTCTTTTATTACTCAACCTCCTCCCAGCTTTTCCCCACAACTCCCCAGAGTCCATTATATCATTCTTAGGTGTTTGCATCCTCATAGTTTCAATGACAAAGAAAGAAAGGGCTCCAAGACACAGCGGCCCAGTTTGAGGATCCCTATGATTCCTTTGTGTTTATTCTTGGAACACAGGCTAGCAAGGGATGTCTTGTGCTTGAATGAAGGAGAAATAACACACAGAGCTCCATGTGCCTTTCAGATAGAGGAACTGATGAATGCACTGGAGAAGACCAGACAGGAACTGGATGCCACCAAAGCACGCCTCGCCTCCACACAGCAGTCCCTGGCCGAAAAAGAAGCGCACTTGGCCAACCTCCGGATTGAGAGGAGGAAACAGCTGGAGGAGATCCTGGAGATGAAGTGAGCACCCATTGTTGCTTTTGTAGCCTCTCTCTTCTAGCCTCTCTTGAGAGTGGGAAAGGGGAAGGGCTAGAGAAGATGAAGAAAGAGCTCAGAGAAAGAATAATTTAGCTCACACTTGCCTGGTCATTTCTGAAAGTACATTTCTTATGTTTTAATTGTAACTTTGGTGTCTCCGTTTGCACATTTCTCACATCTGTCACTGAAAAAAATATAGATCCAGCTCTAGATTTTGGGTGTCTGTGTTTTGTGGATGGTGCTGGGATTCATAGATCTGTTGGAAAGGTCTGAGCCAGCCAAGAGACGGAGGCCTCGTTAAGCACAATGGTAATTTGAGCGCTGCTCAGAGTAAACTGGAAACTTTTCCGAGGAGGTATTTCCTAATTGTGACTATAACTTTGCTAATTATATTCTTTTCACTTGTGTACAATGCCTGGTTTGTGTTGGCTCTTGCAGAGTCTCTAGGTTGGCACCTCTTTGTTTAGAAAGTGAAACTCTGATTTGCTGGGCTTATAAAAATAGGTTGGAAATCCCACATCCCTGCCACACCCTACCCGGGTGGGGGCTTGGGAAGCTAAATCAGGGAGATTGGATTGGAACTAATCACTTCCTTTGATTTAATCAATGACGTGGGGCTGAGTGCTGGGAAATGGTTGTCCTGTGGTCCTGTGACACACCCACCTACACCTCACTCTTATTTCATTCTCACAATGAAAGAGCATCATCACGGAACAACATAGAAAAGAAAATCACTGAGAGATTTTCATAAATATCAATTGCAATAGGTCTGTTTGTAAAGAACTAGTCAACAAGGAGCATCTCTGTGTTTTTAAATGAAATAATCACTAAGTTATAATTTAAATCGAACTTCCCTCCACAATAAGGGGAAACATACATAATTATGGCATCTTAAGCCTGTAACACAGACTTTGAAATTGGTGGCTAGGTATGGAAGTGACCTTATGGTGACCCAGCAAGCCTTACACATGGTTAGCATTAAACGCAGAAAGCTTAAATCATGGAAAACATGGAATGAAATAGTTTGAAGGATTTAATAATGAGGACAAAACATTTATTCCTCATCAACTACCTCAGTTTCTCGAAGACCAAAGAATAAGTAGGGTTTTTTTTTCCACATATAAACTAGCATTTTTTCTAATCAAATATAATATGATAAAAACAGGTATTATTATATTCAGTTCAGAGTTGAGGGAGCTGAGACTCAGAGAGATTCACATAATTTGCTTAAGGCCATCTGGCCACGACAAAACCAGTTTTCTACCTCAAGCTCCATTTCTGCTACCTAATTTTCTCGAGGAATTTATGTGAACTCATTAAGACTGGAACTTCTGTCTGTTTGAGTCACTGTAGTCATCATGCTGATGAGAGCAGTGCCAGGCACATGGGAGGTGCTCAGTGATTGTTTGCTGCCCATGACAGTGTCTTGAATATGATAGGTGCTCAGTGGTTTGTTGAGTGAGTGACTAGATTGAATACTGGAGGCTGAATTTGATGTAGCTAAGAAGAAAAGTATTTTAAGTATCTGTGATATTATCACCTTCATCAATAATTTATTAACACTGTTGAAAGGATACATATTTATAAGCACAGCATACATAAAATCTTGATGTTTGCCAATATTTACTGTTGTTTAAAAGATTAACTTATGTAATTAGTTGTGGAATATGTGTATAAATTTAAATGACACCCAGAAAAATTATTACGGTCAATATGTGTATAAACACTCAGCTGAGAAAGACCAAAAGTATAGTGTAGTATTAAATAATTGAAGAAACAGCAATATGCAAAATGGAAAGTCCATTTATGAATATATTCATGTTAGAATCTAAAGTTATGTCTTTTTATAATGTCTATATACAAAGTTCATAAAATGGTTTATTTGAGAAAGTTTCCATCTTGCTGATATTAACCAATAAAACTTCATTTCCTAGAAAACAAGGTGGAATGTTATGATTTATACAAGAATAGAGAAAGATTTTGGAATTACATATACTTCCACCTTCATTTTGGATTTGATTTTTGAATGGAGGTTAAAAATACTGAAATTCAACTTATGACTTAGTTTTACCCTTGAAAAATTTAGCATATATATTTTTTGCATTTTACTTTCCATAATAAATGTAGTATAGAATAAAAATAATTTATTAACAATAGCCAATGCTAGTATTAGTGAATTAGCAATACGAGTCCATTGATTCAATCAGCCTATATTCTTTTCTGTTCACCTGTCTCTCCTCTTCCTCCCTGTGTGTTATGTGTCAAGTCCAGCCTAGTTTTTCTCCTTGTTTTCCAACTGTTCTCAAGTTAACTCTCCATCTCCTGAAGTGATTTATTATGCCATTATAAAGAAATTTTAATTACTTCCTGTTTATAAAAAGAGCATATACTTTCAACATTTTGAGAGAACAAGTAATGGTGAAGTATACCGGTTTGTGAGTCATCAGACCCCGGGTGGAATCCTGTTGCTTCCACCTGGTGGCTGTGTGACTCGGGAGAAATACCCTTAACCTCACGAAACTTCCAGTTTCCTCCCGTAATGACTTGAATGGGAGTGGTTGTGAGGAGGGGTTCTCAGCAGAGGGCTTGGCACACAGAAAATGATATATGTATGCAAATAGCACTATCAGCCAATGAAAATATGTCCTTTGTTTAGTATACTTTGTGAAGAGTATCATTTATCTAAAATTTGGATTTATTTTTCTAAAACATATAAACTTTTTCCATGTGTATGTTTTCCCACTTAACTTCATGGTGTCAGATAGCACCTAACTAAGACCTCTTTTGGTGAATTGCCACATTATTGCTGAAGTGCTTAATCTGCTGCCACTGCAAAATAAATACAAAATTCCTGTGTTAATTCCTTTGGTGAAAGTAACAAAGCCCTGCTTCATTAAACCTGATATGGACCCTATTCACTATTTAACTGGCCTAGAAGCCCAACCTGTGGGCTTCTGCCCTGGGACTATGGGAGGACTCAGATACAGGGCAAGTATATTGACTGAGATCCTCAACTAGAGGCACCAGCCTCTTTGTCTGTTCAAGTTCGCCACTGGTTTGTTCAATCACAGTGTTTAAGCTGAATTGACAGACGGGTTACTTGACATTGATTGAGTCCACGTAAGTTCGTGGGAACAGTCAGATGGGTATTATCATTGTTGGTGAGTTGTTAGCATCTGTGCCAAGCATTGTTGGTTTTTCATTCAACCGGCACCCATCATCTTTAGACAGGCATCTTTATGTCAGGTCTACCCAGTTTCCAAACCCTGGTGGGAAGGGAGAGGCTGTGTGGTATTAGAGGGAAGAGGGGTGGGGCTGTGAGTCAAGAGAAAGGAACTGTGATCTCATAGCTCATTTCTGTCTCACCCCATAACATTAAACATCACTCTCTGGTTGCCTCAGTTTTCTCTTCAGTAAAATGGAGGTGGTAATACCTGCCCTGCTTACTCTATAGAAGTCTTATAGGGATAAGATTTCTTTTTTTAAGTAGCAAACTAAAATTAGTATAAACCAGCACATGTGAAAGTGCTTTGAAACCTAAAAGGGGCTTTTGAAACAAGAGGTGGTATCTGTTAAATTCATTGCAAACCAAATGGCACAGAGTTTTAGAATGGGAAAGCAACTGGGTCCAACCTCCCAGCCTGCACAAGCCAGTCTCCCATTCACAGGATTGATTACTCATAAGGAATTCACCAGGCCCTGGTGAACACCATTCCCATGGCAGGCCATGGGCTCACAAGGTGGTGGTTCATGTTTCATGGCTCTTACAGGTAGCTCATTTGTCCTTATGTTGAACTGAAATGTCTTTCCATTTGTCTTGGTTCTTGTTCCAGAGCTATACAGAATTTACCTGAACCCCATCCAAAGATAGATATTTGTTTAGATATTTGTTAGGTGATATTGTTCGTTTTAAAGGAAAAAAGAGGCAGTATAGAGAAACAACATGAAAAAATTACTCATGATCCTAACGTGGAGAGAGAGACACTGATGGCATTTTGGTGTATACTTTTGCAAATGCTCCTTATTTTATAAAGAAAATTGGACTGTACTTGCATATTTTGCAAGTCCCTCTTCTTTTGTGAATGTGAACAACCTTCTATGTTGCAAACATAGGATTGTATTATTTTTAATTACTCAATATACTGTCATATAGGTTTACATCATTATTGGGCATCTGTCTCAGTTCCAGTGTTTTGATAAGCATTCTGCTGTTTAATTTTATTTTATTAACATATTTCTAAATACCTGTGGATTGTCAGGCTGTTGCGAGAAATAATACAAAGAGGGTTCTCATATCCTTCAACCATTTCCTTAATTGGTAACATCTTGCATAACTAAAGTACAATATCACATGAGGAAATTGATATTGGTACAATCTACCGGCCTTCTTCAAATTTCTCCAGTTTTACGTATCTATTAACATTATTCCAATTTCTCCAGTTTTACATGCACTTGTGTGTTTGTGTGTGTTTAATTATATCCACTTTTATCATATGTGTTTTGTGTCACCACCACCAACGTCAAGATGCAGAACTGTTTAATCATCACAGTGATCTCTGGTACTATCTTTTTATAGTTACATCCACTCTTAGGCTGTATAATTTTTACCCAAAGTTTTGTTTTGTGTTATATCATTTTGGGACATGTGCCACACTGACCTACATTTTCTCCTACCATTCTTCTTTAGCTTTTCTTATTTTAAATGCCGACTGGATTTAGAGTGAGTAAATATTGCCTGATTCTTCCATTGTAAAGATTTCTCATTATATGATTTTATTTTATTTACAGTGGAATTTTCTTTTAATATTGGATATTGAGAATCTGTCACATAGTAGGCACTCAAAAAGTATTTGAAAAATGAAAGGATGAATTAGTTAAAAAATGTATAAATATTCACTGCTGATCTACCATGTGCTAGGTACTGTTTTAGATGAACAAACGTGACCTTGTTGAGCTTGCATTTTAGTAAAATGAGTGAAGGAAATGAATACACAAATAAGCAAAAAAATGAATAGATACATAGATAAAGTAGTTTCTTATGTAACCCAAGAGGTTTGGAATCCCACTTAGAAAGTCATTTCTTAAGGTAAGGACCCTTTTGGTTATTTGGGGCAAGAAGGGACATGGGAAGTGTGTTGTGATTTCCTGTAATCTGGGAACACTTTTAGGAACTGAGGCCAATTTGATTCAAATGGAGAGCCTTGATTGTATAGTCACCCTTTGGTATCTGTGGGTGATTGCTTCTAGGACCTCCTTTAGATACCAAAATCCACAGTTGCTGAAGTCCCTGATATAAAATGGCATAGTATTTGCATATAACCCAAGAACATCCTCCTGTATACTTTAAATCATTGTATACTTTAAATCATCTCCTGCCTACGTATACCTAATACAACGTAGATGCTATGAAAATAGTTGTTATACTTGTATTGTTTAGGAAATAGTAGAAAGAGAAAAAGTCTGTACAAGTTCAGTGTAGATGCATTTTTTTCCCAAAATATTTCTGATCCGTGGTTGGTTGAATCCACAAATGTGGAACCTATGTATACAGAAGGCCAACTGTATTTTGTGTAGGATTATTTCCCTCAACATTCCTGGCTTAGTCTGTTTAGTGTTACTATAAAGGAATACTGAAGCAGGGTAATTTATAAAGAAAAATGGTTCATTTGGCTCATGGTTCTGCAGGCTGTACAAGAAGCTTGGTGCTAGTATCTGCTTCTGGTGAGGGCCTCAGGCTGCTTCCACTTATGGCAGAAGGGAAAGGAAAGCTGTATGTGCAGAGATCACATGGGGAGAGAGGAAGCAAGGTGGAGATGAGGGAAAGAGCCATGCTCTTTTTAGCAATCAGCTCTTTCAGGGAAACTAGCAGAGTGAGAACTCACCCCCAAGGGAGAGGGCATTAATCTATTCAAGGGATTCACCCCACAACCCAAACACCCATCTCCCATTAGACCCCACCTGGGATCAAATTTCAATAGGAGTTTAGAAGGGGACAAATATTCAAACCACAGCAATACCCTTCTTCAGTCTGTTCTTTATTGGTTGGTATTCTAACTGCCGGTTATTATTCCTCTGCTGGAAGAAACTAACAGTTCCCAACCATATGTTTTCATAGTACATAATATTCATCTTTCCTTGTGTATAAGATTATTCTTTTACTTAAAATATATCCGAAACTTCTTGCTAAAACATTTCATAATGGTTCAATTTTGTTACATTTACTCATATTTAAAAGGATTTTATTAAAAGTATATTAAGAACATCATTTTATGTTTGATTTTATTAATGCCAGTTAATAAGCTTACATTCCAGTAACCAAAGCCCAATTATTTAATGTATGGCAGGTGGAGTTGAAATCTGTGGCTAAAAGAAATTGAGGGTCGTAAGATATAGTACTTAAAAATCTGTGTGCATTTGCTTGGATGATTTCAACTACTATAGTAGTTTAGTAGGTAGACAGGCATCCTAATTGATATTTTTCATTTAGTATAAAATGCTAAGTTGAATAAGGGTTTTGATAGTTGCTTAATAGTCACATTTTTTGAAATGTTTATTTTAGACTTTTGGTGGTGATTTCCTATGCTTATACAAACATTTTCAGCAGGCCCCTATGTTTTTAACTCATCTGACGATATGGTGCAATTCATCTTAATTTACTGGGTATTGTTGGGTTTTAGACATCTTCTCCAGATAGCCTCACAAGCCTTTGTATACACTGGATTATTTTAGGACATTTACAGTGAGGTAAGGCAGCAGCTTATTCGAGGGCATTATCCTGTTGGCCTCTTTGATCTAAGATCCTTTCTGAGAGAGCCACTCATTAGGTAAGTACCCTTCAAAGGAGAGCAAGGGTGCAGAAATGATAAAATCAGTTTATTTTTTACTTCGTGCCAACATGAGAAAAGACAAATCACATTTTTTTAGGACGGAATCCTAAGTGCCTAGCAATTTGGACAGGATAAATGGAGTTTGGGAGAAGAGTTTTGAAGCCAATTGTTACTTAAAATTGATAAACTCAATAAACAAGAGGGTTGTGCTAGCCTACAGAGATATTATGGGGATTGACTGAGATTATAAATTCATGAGAAAGTGATTTTTAATCCACAAAAGGCTATACATATATTAATATGTTATTTACATCCATTACAGTTAGCATACACTAATCCTGTCTTTAATTTACAATTTGGCCTTCTCCATTCAAAAATTTCTTTTTTTTTTTTTTTTGCCATAATACTATTCTTTCTCTAACCAGTAGTTTATTTAGAAAAACTTTAACATGCCCAATTAAAAAAATATTAAATACTATGGTAATGTATCCTAGAATGTCCTATTTGTCATCTGCTTCTCTTTACTACCTGCTCAGTTCCGACAGGTATTTAAATCAGCTGGAACACTGCTGAAGCCTAATGAAGCTTTTTGAGTTACATGTACTGATTCAGGACAGGTAGCAGAGAGGGAAGGAATAAATGTCACAAAAAACGACTCACTCAAAATCAAGTTTGGTTTTAGCTGCAGGCAGTGACATAAATGCACAGTTGCTTACCACTCCAGATTTCTGGTTCCTTCTTTTAACTCTGAAGTTGATGGCTTATAGTCTACAGCAAAAACAAAACAAAATGACAAAAAAAAAAATGATGCTGAACATAAAACTTATAGTGGGTAAGTAAAACTTAACTATAAAGAAAATAACTTTAGAATAGAGGAATGTTCTAGTTAGCTTCAAATGCAAGAATCAGAAAACCCCACATTCCAGAAGCTCATACAAGTAGCTTTGTAATCACTAGCGACTCATGTTCCTTCTGTCTTGACATTTTGCCGTTTTTAGCATTTGCTTGCACCTCTTAGTGTGAGACTTCCGCTTCAGTTCCAGCTATCCAACAATCCCTGTTCCATCCATCAGAAAGCAGACATGAGAAAGAAACCTCCCTGTCCTTGAAGTTACACATCCCATCCATTGACATCTGAGTCATTTCACAGTTTATTCAATATTTGCTGAGCATCTGCTATGTGCAAGGACTGTTCTAAGCCCTAGGCACTTATCTAAGCCCTGTTCTTAGTGAACAGAAAGGACTCTATGAACAAAAATCCTCCTGTTGGTGGAGCTTATATTTTAC
Organism: Theropithecus gelada; assembly: GCF_003255815.1. NCBI lineage: Eukaryota > Metazoa > Chordata > Mammalia > Primates > Cercopithecidae > Theropithecus > Theropithecus gelada. Next base: position 84,264,705 of record NC_037669.1, read on the forward strand.
TAGATGTGAGAACAAGTGTGGGGGAAGGGGCCCACTGGCCAGGGTTTTAAGCCACATGGTCATACTTAGCTTCAAGACCAAGCAGGGAAATGTAGCCTTTAGTTGCATTCTGGGAATCCAGTTCCAAGGAAGGAAAGGAAAGAATGGATATTAGGGGTAATTAGCAGTCTCTGACAACGTGAATGAAGTTTGAAGAAAAATAGGTCAACTGGTATGTTATGTCACTTATCAGTAAAAAACAACTTTGCAATTACACCTCTAGTCTATTCCTAACAGACATTTATTTGTATACATGTATGTTTAGTGCATATCTGAGTTCATTTCTGGGTACCATGGTTGGTAGACTGTGAGGAGGCATGTAGTGAGCAAACAAGCTGAAGTATACCTGAAAATCTCATCGTGCTGGGGATAGCTCCACTGGTAAGGGGTATTAGGTCCAGAGAAGGCCAAGAAGACAGATGCTTCTTTTAAGTATTAAAGAAGTGACTGTAAGAAGAAAACTGGACTTGATTCATGCTGCCTCAGATGATTGTGCTCGAGTTGGTAGGCAAAATTTGAGAGGAGGAAGATTTTTCTTTTAGTGCAAAAGAACTCTGTAGCAGTAGGAATGGTCTCACGTGTTCTGCATGCTGCAGAGGAAATTTTCATCCCAAGTGAAAGGCAAAGGCAATCTCCAAGACCCCTCCTGTATGTAATTCCACTAAATAAATGCCCTGTCACATAGATGATACTTAGGAAATGCTGGGATCTTTTTCATTCCTTCCCTTGAGGAACTTAATTTGAATGCAGAAACTCTGCCAATAAAAAAAAAAGAAAAGAGAAAGAAAGAAAGAAAAAGGAAAGTTACTGCGTGGTTTAGGACACTGCTCTAATACATCCACAGTAGAATTTTCCCTGAATTTTTAGGCGTTTATTTTTCGTAAAACTCTTAGGTTATTAAATATATGAGCCAAGCAGGGATGAGTTAAATTGCATGTCAGGTAGAAGTTCATCCTTGCCTTGAGGAATGTACTATCTTGGATTAAAATGTCTTCAGAGAATTAAATTAGCCCAGGCATATATACTATTCAGTGCATGCAGACTTTGGGTGATGGGATTAATATTACCAGTGAACACTTATTAAGTGCTGATTCCATGGACTAAGTACTTCATCCAGATAGTGCTGTCACCTCCTGTGAGGCAGGGAGTATTATTGCCCCATTCTGTGGATGGAGACGCTGAGGCTCATATATGTGGAACTCAAATACAAGTCTATTTGACACTATAGTTCACAGTCTTAGCCATTGAAAGCACTGTCTCCCAATGAAGAACTTGGGATATCAGTGTAAGAATTTCAAGTGTGGGAACAGTGGCACCAGTTTTCGTTAAATAGTAGAAAGCAGTGGGCAGATAGGTGCTTCTTCCCTTCTTTGGGGCAGGAGGACAGCAGGATGGGGAGGTGGTGGGAGGAAGGGGGCCTGAGGAGAACTAGTTGGAGAAGGCCTTTGAAGTTGGCTTTCTTATCTTAAAACAAAATAAGGGACACACTGTCTTCTGGCCAAAAACATGCACTGTATGTATAGTTTTAATAGTGAAAAATGTCAGTCAAAAAGGCCCTCAGCCTGGTGGTTTTTAATGGAAATACAAACATTTTCTGAGCTAGAGAAGTATAGTCTTTCAGCTTAAATAATCATAATCAGCAGTTAAATAATCTAAATGCTTGTGAATCATAGAGTTTAAATAATTCCAAGCACCATACTTCATGTTATCTCTATCCTCACAGCAGCCGCATAGGGACTAGGGAAGGTCACCCATTAAAAAAAGGGAAAAAAATATTCAGGCCTTCCAACCTCCTAAAAGATGGCAAGTCAGGAGGCAGTCTTGGCCCTTTCTTCTAATCCAAGGGCAACAACATATTGAAAGAATTCTGAGCAGTACCTGATCTAATGCTGAAGGGGGCGTTGCCAGATTTAACCCCTTGAGGCAAGGGACAGGGCAGCCACATCACACAAAGAAACACTAAGGAGCTGAGAGTACAGAGGAATGACATATCAAATCCTGAAGGAATAATTATTTATGTAATCTCAGCACTTTGGGAGGCTGAGGCCGGTGGATCACTTGAGCTCAGGAGTTCGAGACCAGTGTGGGCAATATGGCAAAACCATGTCTCTACAAAAAAATACAAAAAGTTAGCCAGGCATGGTGTTGCGTACCTGTGGTCCCAGCTACTCAGGAGGCTGAGATGGGAGGATCTCTTGAGCCTGGGAGGTTGAAGCTGCAGTGAACTGTGATTGCATTACTGCACTCCTGCCTGGGTGACAGAATGAGACCCTGTCTCAAAAAAAAAAAAAAAGAGAGAGAGAGAAAAGAAAGAAAAGAAAAAGAATTATTGGTGCAGTGAGCAGAACCCTGAGCACCCCAGTTCATAGCCTGACTCTGCCAGTTGTAGTTGGTTGAGCCCAGATACACCTGACCTGGTCTTTCCATCTGGTAACAGACCTGTGGACTCAGATGACTTCATTAATATTCAGTGATTCTCTGAGGCCATGGCTCTCAACTAGGGGTGGTTTTACCTCTCAGGGGAACATTTGGAAAGGTCTGGAGACATTTTTGGTCATCCCAACTGGAGGGAAGGTGCCACTGGCATCCAATCGGTAGAGGCCAGGAGGCTGCTAAACATCGTACGACACATAGGGCAGCCCCAACAACAAAGAATTTTCTGGCCCAAAATACCAGTGGTACTGAGGTTGAGAAACCTGTAACTAGCCTCATTTTTTAGACTGGTGTTTCTTAAACTAGGGAAGAGAGAAGAGCTTTGTAGGGTCTCATCTCTGATTTAACTTGACTTATTTTCACATGGAATTCACACAGGATGTATTTTCCCATTCAGCACAATGATCAGGCATAGAGGTTGTAGTGGCCTGGGGACTTCCCATTCTGTGTACATGATTTTGACCTCTTGATTCTGGCTTGCTTTCTTGGCATTAAAGACCAGCTCACCATGTAGGTCCCCAGTGGAGTTGACAGTTCTCAGATTCAAATCCTCAGGGGATGGAGCTCCCTATGAGATGTAAACCCTGGCTGGGATCCAAAAGACCTGTTCCATCAATGCATGCTGCTTGGCAGACAACACAATTCTGTCTAGCTCCAAAATTCCATCATTCTTTAACCTGTGGTTCTTTCTGGTCCACAGTGTGCCCAACTTTAAATTGAGAGTGTGAAATTGGACAGTCCTCAAGGGTTAGGCTGGTCCTATAAATTGATGCACAGTTACAATGGCCCCTTTTACTCTCTTTCCACTTCTGTCTCTCCTTTCCATTTGTTCCTTTCTTCACAACATCCCTCTGGGTAGCCAGATCTTTTTCTAGGGAAACACTTCTTACAGTGTTCATTTAGAGCAGAAAGGATAGAAGAGAAATGAGAACACTGGTGAGGTGGACAATCTATGCCAGTACAGGGCATGTGGACTTCCAAGGGAAACCAACTGCTGCCTGGATGCCAGATGCCTGCCTCAACCCTGAAGGGCAGGTCTTGGGCAAATCCCAGTTCGTAGGGTTTCTCTGCCTCCCTGTAACATTTTCTTTGCCTTGGTAAAATCCAGTCCAAATATTATCAAGCGAAGTCTCAACCCTAAGGATGAAGAGGGTAAACATCAAGATCTGTTTCCTCATTGGAAGGAGCTATTACAAAAGGATCCAAGTCAATGAAGACTTAGAGGATTTTAAGGGAGGAATAGCATGGAGGTGGGCTTTGAATGTTCTTGATCTCTCCTAAATACTCAATAAATGTTTGTCAAATGAATGAATGAATGTTGATGAAAATTATACTTTGCTTTTTGCTGGCTGCCTCTTTTTCCTTTCCCCCTTTCTTACCCACTCTGTCTTCTCCTCCACTCCATCTCCTGTTTCTTCTTTTCCTTCCTCTCTTCCTTCTCTTCCCTTTTCCCCATCTTTCTCTCTCCTCTTTGTCTTTTTTCCCCCCTTTCCTATCCCTGTTCTGGTGCTTTACAAAGCACAGGGGTTCAACATGCTTTCCGCATTTTCTCAACATAATGGTTGTCTTGTTAGATTCTAATTTTGACTTTTGGGCAGGAGGCAGACCAAAGCAGACCAAACATGTGGGAAGAGGGGTGAGAGAGAGAGTGTGCGTGCGTGAGTGAGTTTGGGGGCAGAAAAGGAGGGTCTGGCTCTGGCAATTTTGCCTGGGGAATAAGATGTGTTAAGGGAGACCACTCAGTTTCCAGGAGCAAAGCGATCGAGAACTATAGCTCAAAGGCAAGCTGCCAGTCAAGTGGGACGAGTCTTTTGTTTTCCAGTCATGGAATTTGGGAACCAACAGATTGTGAAAATTGAAATGCAGTGTTTGACTTGATCTTTTGGTTAAGCCAATTCCCTGGGATCTTAATTCGAACCTGCAGGAAGCTGAGGCCAACTCTGAGAAGTCTGTTATTACCTCACCCCTGATGCTTCACTTACTTGAAGACATTTGCAGAGTGCACTGCAGCCAGTGCCAGCATGCAGTTATGATAACAGTTCAATTGCTGTCTTTCCACTCTATTTTGAAATTGGTGTTTTTGTGTTCATTTCACTGAGCCCTGAGCCTGGAGCTTCTTTCTCTTCCTGGCTCTGCCTCTGGAAGTTTTCTTGGAAAACGTTCCCTTCAATGTATTTTCAAGGCTCCTATCAACTAATGCTTTATTATAAGGCAGTGTGGGATTGGGTAGGTCCAGTGGTTATTCTCTGCTTCCCCTCTCCTGGTCATTTTCCTGGAAACTGACCCCTGTGAGCGGCATCACTGGGGTTTCCTTGCTGGCTGACTCTGGGGAGGGTCTGGGGCCAGTAAGAGGCACTTCAGGAGATGGGAGAGGCAGAAGAGAAAAAAATCTAGAGAATTTACTCTTGCTTCCCTTCTTGCTTTGGGGCCACATCTCTGGCCATAGCAGCTTCTCTCCATGACTATAGCTCCCTCTCAGCAGTGCCCATTCATGGCTCCCAGTGTCGCTGGGATTGACTCATTCCTCCCTTTGGCCCTTCAGCCTGATGTGTGGTAATGGCTGTCCAGCGTTGCTAGTGTCTGGATGCCTCAAGGTCTCATTTCTTTCACTAACCCTGCCCACCCCTACTTCTGTAGCCTCTCCATTGAAGTCTCCTCACTGGAATCATCTGTGTCGAATTCTGTTGCCTTCAGGACTTAGACCAGTACAGTGGGGAAGGCCATGGTGCCGTGGTCAAATACATAAGATTTGTTGGAATGATTTAACAATCATTTGTTAAATCATTTAAAGGTTTGTTAAATCATTGTTAAATCATTCTAACAAATCATTCTAACAAGTGTTAGAATACGTTGTTCGAAAATGTTTACATTTCCCATATTAAGAAATTCCGGGAAAATAAGCTGATTGATACTAAAGTCAAAGCACTAAAACAAAACCACCATTCTGTGGTTTAGTAAAGAGAAATGGCTTTCAAATGACCTTTCAACATGAATGACTTCTGCTGCTCCTACCTTAGAAAGATGTGGGGCTGGGGTTCCCAGAGCCAGTCTCAGTTTCACGTCAAGTGAAAACAGCCCCATACTCCTTCCATGTACAAAGAAAAGCCTCCCCACCTTATTCTTCAGCCTAGGGAAAGTTGGTTTGACTGAGTTTATTGAGACAGAAGCAAAGAGAACATTCTAGGAGTGCCTGGTCAAGTACAAGTCAACTGCCTCCAAGGTATGGGTAGCATTCTTGGAGGCAAGCTCAGAGCATTTTTGGTTTCCAGGAAGCTGAAGGCAATTGCAGCTTTTTGTTGCAACTGCTCTAATGTAACACACTAGACTGAGGTAAGGCAAGCTAAGCGCTCCTTCTCAAGGATTCAGTCATTTGTTTAGTCACTGACTCATTCATAAAACAAATTATGCTGGGAAGTCAGTTATTTCTTGAGAGAATGAAAAAATATTTATTTATTGAGTACATAGTTAACAGTCTAATGTCCAGTCAAAGCATGAGACATCAGAATGCAGAATGATAACTGGGTAAGTGTATGAAAGAGGAGAGGTCCCTGGACCTAAGCTTCCTGAAGGCACCCTGAGATGTGTTTGGGAACCACATTAGGGGAAGGGGTGGAGATGATGGATGGGGTTAGGGGGAGTTTATTCCATAAGAGGGGATCTGCCTGTGCAAAGACCCTGTGGCAGAAGGACTGATTTGCCTTCTGTTTGCTCGGTGGCGGTCTGTGTGACTGGAGCATAGAGATCAAAGGGGAAAACTGGGTCGGTTGAGGCTGGAGAGGTGGGCAGAGGCCGGACCACCCAGGGCCTTGGGGCCATGGTCAGATTATTGATGTTTTTCCTAAGAAAAGCAGAAACCCATGGAATGGAAATGACATGACTGGGTTGTGTTTTGAAAAGAATAACAAATAACTACAGTGTAAAGATCTTTATATATATATATATATATCAACTCATTTAATCTTCACAACAGCCTTCCAAGATAAGTACTGTTATCATCTCTATTTTACATTTCCGGCAACAGAGGCTCAGAGAGGTTAAGTAACTAACTAGTCCTGGGTCATATGGCAAAGGTGGGATTTGAACCTGTCAGGATTGTCCTGTGGTTTGGCCATGTGTTTGACAATGGCACCACCCTGCCTCTGGCTTCTGTGAGGAGAATACATTTAGATATGGGCACACTAGAAGAATGACCTTCTTTTTCCTTTCTTCCTGCCCACTCTGCACTGGCTCCCCTCAACACTTTCATCATTGCATGCAGGAGAGCTGTGGGAGAATGATTTTGGCAACTGTTGCTCTAGTCCAGGGTTTCTCAGTGCAGCCCTGTTGAAATTGAGCTGGATAATTCTTTCTTGTGGGGCCTGTCCTGTGTTTAGTAGCATTCCTGGCTTCTGCTCATTAGATGACAGTGTCAATTTCCCTCCCCCAGTTGTGACAGTCAGAAATGACTGCAGACATTACCACCAGAGGTCTTCTAGAGGGCAGAATCACCCCTGTTTGAGAACAGCTGGTCTAGTCCTAGCCTGTGTCTGTCTGTTGTTTCTCACCTTGGACCTGTGGCCCAACTCTTTCCTGAAATATCATGGACCTTGAGCCAGTGTATTAGTGGCACTAGTAGAGTTTTAACACTGGCTCATGCCCAGCACCTCTGGAGGCAGATGGGCTCAGACCAGGTAGATTCAGAAAGCTTAGAGAAGAGCGTTTTCTACTATTCAGCCTTTGGTGGGGTAGCCTAGACACTTGGCCATCACTCAGAGCCATTTTCTTTTCTCTGGGGACACACACCTTTTCAGTTGTATGCAACTGATTCCAATATGAACCTTTTATAATCTACTTTCATGTCTGGGCATTGCCTGTCAAATTTCTGGAGAACTATTTCCTAAATAGCTATGAAGCTTTCCTTTGCAGGCTTTCATTTGTTGAGAAGGCTTTTCTATTGAAGCTAACTGCCCATTGCAAAGCTGAATTTCTCAAATGCCTATATTTGGAGAAGAGACTTTTAAGTAATTAACAATCCCCTGGTAAATCTTATTTTTTAAGAAAGTGCCATGAGAAGCCCGCATGGAAGCCTGGCATCCATGCAGATATGTGGAGAGAAACATACAAGCCCTCAAATGAGGTATGGCCGTGAGTCTGGTGCTGATGAGTAGTTGTTTCTCTTCCTCCAAAGGCAGGAGATGCCTCTGTGGAATGGAGCAGAGTATTCTAGGAACACCATCTCTTCTCTGTTGGGCCAATGGGCTTGGGTAAATTACTGTTAATTTTTAAAATGTCAATTATATACTAAAGTGAACCCCCACATGACCTCCATCCAATTGCAGCCATTATCAGCTCATTGCCAGTCCTGTTTCCTTTCTATTCCTCACTTCCCTGCCTCATCCCTATATTATCTGAAGCAAAACTAAGACATTATGTCATTTCATCCATAAATATTTCAGTATAAACATTATTTTTTCAGATAAACATCTTATACCAAATTACAAACTCTTTAAAGTAGAGGAGAATTCTAACGAAGACTTTTCCCCATAGAGGTGAAACCCTCTGGCACCCAAATATGAAAGGCTTAGATTTTAATTAAAAAAAAAATATTGCTGTAAAACAGCAAAATGGACCATTTGGTGGTATTATATGGGGACATCAGAAGGATTTACACCACTGACACATTCCTTAATTGATTTTGGCTCTGTTCTTTGAGGATTTTGCTTAAGTCTTGATGTCCCAGGGCTGACATAATTACATCTTGGTTAGAGTTTTGTTGTCTCTTTATGATTATTGACATTTCTTCATATAAATGGAAGGGATTTCCTGTCTCTCTTCAACTTCTTGGCTGAATGCTGCCTCTTCCGGATTTTGAAGAAACAACTTTCAGAGTGTGAGCTTGAACTGATCATTGGCTACCGTGTCTACACCTAAGGGTTCTTGGATCCTGATTAATAGTAGCTTTTCTGCAGACAATGAAACTGAGATTAAGCCTTCTTTGTAGGGAAATTAAACACCTGAATTTCTGGTGAGGTCTGAACATAAGCCGCTCAGCTTCTTGCACTGTTTTTCTTAAGGATCACATCAGCATCACATCGGCTTACCCCCAAAACCACCTGTTTTATTGGGAAAAATCTCACTTCTTCATGGTTGCTTGCTCTGGAGGATTAATTAATTCAACTCTCATTTATTGAGCAATAACTGAGGACCTCCCACTGTACTAGATGTTGATCTAGTCATGGCTCAGTCCCAGCTTTCTGGGAGCTTACTCCAGTATTGATTATTTGAATGTCTATTGTACATCCAACCTTGACACCGCTTTGGTGATTTGCAGGGTCAGTGGGGTGGCTTCCATATCCAAATATCCTTCAATTAGGTAACTATGGGATATCATTGGGTTGAGCTAGATTTTTGTCTTGGGCTTGAATTGACTTTCAAATCTGTTTGCTCTAGAGAGGATTGATTCAAAACACTATAACAGCTGGGTCAGGAACTTGAGCAGCGTTCTAGCCCTGGCTCCAATGGGAGCTAGGGAGAGAAGGTATCTGAAATGGGATGAGAAATGTGAAGGCCATAGTCCCATACCAAAACAGACTTTGTGTCCATCACAGTTCTGTTGAGAGTTGGCTTTGAGCCAAGGAAGACTGAGAGGTGACAATTAAATGTCATCATGGAAACAGTATTTCTGCTCTGTAATCTCATCTGGTGGTGTTCCTTAACTCCTTGGGCTCCTTAACCCCTGGGAAGGGGTCTCTTAGTATCTGCTTGAGCACTGGGGTGATGAGGGATGCATTAGCACAAGGGTAAGTGTCCGGGCTTCAGGGGATCAGATGACTTAGATTTGAATCTTGGCCCTAAACCTGCTCTACTGGCTCTGTGACCTTGACCAAGTGTGTAAATCACATTCCCTCCCCTGTGGGATTCTTCTGAGCATTACATGAGTTGATACATGTAAAACACTTAGCATGGATCTGCTACTTAGCAAGTCTTAATAAATCTACTTAACATTGAGGGAACTCATTCCTTCTTCAGAGAACTCTGTCTCTTGAAAAATCTACCCTGCCGGGTGTGGTGGCTCATGCCTGTAATCCCAGCACTTTGGGAGGCTGAGGCGGGAGGATCACTTGAGATCAGGAGTTCGAGACCAGCCTGGTCAACATGATGAAACTCCGTCTCTACTAAAAATAGAAAAATTAGCCAGTCATGATGACAGGCATCTGTGGTCCCAGCTACTTGGGAGGCTGAGGCAAGAGAATCGCTTAAACCCGGGAGGTGGAGGTTGCAGTGAGCTGAGATCATGCGACTGCACTCTAGCCTGGGTGACAGAGTGACAGAGTGACGCCCTGTCTTAAAAAAAAAAAAAAAAAAGTGCTCTCTTTTATACTATAACAACGTTATCATTTCACCCCCTGGTTCTTTGGTTCTTTTGCAATTGCTTTTTGAGGCCACTGAAGTATTCGGTTTTTCACAACCCTTGAGTGTTTAGGACAGTTCTCCTGTCTTCTCCTCTTGCCAATACACTCTATGCTGCAGAATGTTCTTGCCTCTGTGTGAAAGTGCCGGTTCCCGTTTCTCTTCTTCTTGTGATGGATTTTGAAGACTCATCTCCTTTGGATATTGTGCATTCTTTCTCTGTGCAATTCCACAAATAGTTACTGGGTATCTTCTATGAGAGGGTGCTGCATCTGGCCCTAATGACATGGTCTCTGCCTAGTCGAGCTTACACTCTAATAAGGAAGTTGGGGGGTAAGCTGGTAATTGCAATGCAGGATGGTAAGTGCTCTGGGAAGGAAAGACCAAAGACCTGGTGTCATGGGGCTTTCCAGATGGGAAGGAGTCATGGGGTTGAGGGATGCTTTCAGGAGGGAGGGTCATTTCAACTGAGACTGTGATCTGAGTGGTGGAAGAATTTGGGGAGGTAAAGAAGGGGGGACAGAAGAATGGTTTCATATGGAACCCATAATCAAAAAAAATTCAAATGGTGAATAAAAAGAATTTGATGATTAAACAGATGGAGTCTTTCTAAAAGCTCAGAACAGTTCTGGAAGGTTCTGCTGAAAGCTGTCATTTGTATGGAGGGAGGGGAGGAAAGGAAGTTCCAAAATGTCATCTCCATAAGTTGGCAATAATAGATAATCTTCTACCACAACATTCTTGACTCTTCACCTTATGTTTGCCTTAAGACAAATAGGTTCCCCACCAAGCAAGGCTAGAGACCTCCTGTTTCCTCCATTTTCATATTCTCCTTAACATGTAGCCAATGAAAACTGGCTACTAACCCAAGTCATTTTTCCCAAGCTGCCATTAGAAAGGCTATATCCAAACTGTATAGTAACATTGTTTACATTCACGTTGGTCAACTGTAACTGGATATAAAATGTTTGGCATTACCTTTCCCTCATGGTGGTATTAGGAATAATTTATGTGTTTATAATAAGAAAGGATTTAGAAAAAAATAAGATACACAATGAAAGAGGCTCCCAGAACTGGCTTGGAATTTTTCAGGGAGATATTGAGCCTGGAAAATATTATTTAAAACTCCAGCTTGGAGTTAAGCTTTTTAATACAACTAAAAGTATATACATGAAAATCTGTGGCAGCAACCATGAGCCACTTTCCATTGCATAATCTAATGTTTCCTTATTTCAATACTTGAAATAATATGATTTTAAAAAAGAATATAAAACCTTAGGAAAAGAAGAGTTGACTCCTGCCAAGACTGACCTCAGCCAAAATGGACCTCTGCCCCTTAGCATCTCTGAAAACATGCTTTAAGTTTCATTAACTGAGGAAGTAAAAATGATCAAAATTATGGAATGGGATGGTGATTTTACTGAACAGCAGCCAGCAGAGGGCTAGGAGGGCTTCAGCCTCTGATGTGGAAGTCCACAGAACAGGGACTTCGCCAAATCAGCTGGGAAGGAGGGAGGGCCAGCTTCTGCCACCAGGGATGTCTTTGTTCTTTTTTTTTTTTTTTTTTTTTTTGTAAGCTATCTGAATTACGCCTTTGTCTCCTGAAATGCTCTTGGCACTATTCACTTCGGCCTCAATGGCACCAGAACAGAACTGATAACTACAGGCTCCAGCATTCTTAAATCCAGCCAACAAACAGTTTACAGAATCTAGTGGATTTTCCCAGTTTTTAGACATGGATTATATGATGGCCCACTCATTCCACATCTGGAGCAGTCTGCCTGTTGTAGATGCAGGACTTGACTGTGCGCTTGTGTTTGTGCACAGTTCCATGGTCCACGCACCCCACTCATCCCACTTAGGTGCTTTCTAACGAGCCCTGGAAGTATAGAGCTCACTTCACTTAAAGATTAAGGGACCAGGAAATTCTTCTTTAATATGTAGAAATGTACACATGGTCAGGAAAGCAGGGGAGAGGAGGAGGTGGAGGTATGCTATCATCATGGTAGGGCCAAATGAATATGGAAAATTATCTATGCTAGATGATCGGAAATTCTAGTAGTACTAGATATTTTAACAGTGTAATGGGCTGAATAAGGTTGAATCATTGTTTTGTGATTATCCAAGATAAGAATAATAATATTATATCATTTGAGATAAGAATAATCTTACACAAAATAAAAATTTGTATAAAACTTCATAATTATAAAAGTGCTTTCTCTTATTTGACATTTTAAAGTGACCAATAGCAGTGACATTACATCTCTTTTCATATCTGAAAATCAAGAGTAAATATTTATTTTGAAATAGTTTTACCTTTTTTAAAAAATAGAAATTACATATACATATTATGAGAAATATTGACTAGCAAAAAGAAGAATGAGTTTACTCAAGAAAAAGACTTGACATTTTAATTCTGTTTTCCCTTAGTCTCTTTTCTCATGCATACATTTCGTGTAGATGTGATTGCACTTTGTTACTATTTCTTCTCATTTTTTTCATCTACATGAAGCAATGCTTATTATTCTCTAGTTATTATAAAATAAATGCTTCCCCTACCTCCACCACCAAAACTGAATATAGATGGAATTGTGTATGTACAGTCACTATGGATGAAAGGAACCCTTACAGCTTAGATTCAGAACTCATGGAAAGGGCTTAACTATTTGAGTTAAACCCTAAAACACTTATTGAACATCTACCACATGCCAGGCCCTGTGCTAGGCACTGTGTGTGGGAGGTGGGTGTGGTGGGTGGGAAAGCCCTGCCAAGATGACCAACACATAGAGGAGGTTTTCAGTCAGCTTACACTTGATTTGAGAGGAGAATTCAGAAAGGAAATTTGGAAGTAAATAAGGGAAAAAGGCAGTTAGGAGGGAAGGAAAGGAAGGGACTTAGGAAGGAAGAAAGAGAGTGTTGAGAAAGAAGACAGGAAGGAAGGGAAGGGAGGGAGGAAGGAAGGATAAATAATACCAAAAAGCAAAAAAAAAAAAAAAAAAAAAGAAAAAACATAAATTCCTAATGAATTTTCAATATTCAGAATATATAAATCATTCTAAATAATGATATGAAAGATATCCAAGACAATGTAAAATCAATTTTGGGGGAATTTTACCAACATTAACAGTGACTTGATGATGAACAAGCTTTGAAGCTTTCCCGGGTTCTTCCTGTATTAATTTCTCTGGACATCTTGAATGCTAAGTCTCTCTCTGAAATACTCAAGAGAAGGCATACTCAAATATTGTTGCCATTAAAGAAGACATTGTTGGTAATGTGGCTGTGAAATACACAAAACACTTCATGGATTATTTCTTAAAACTCCAAGCTATGTACAGGGCTCTTTCACACCATGCACAAAAATGAACTCAAATGGATCATAGACTTAAATGTAAGAGTTAAAACTATAATACTCCTACAATAAAGCATCAGCATAAATCTTGGTGAACTTGGATTATACAAAGCTGCTTTAGATATGGCACCAAGAGCACAAATAACTAAAGAAAAATATGATAAATTGGACTTCATCAAAATTAAAACTTTTGTGCTACAAAGGATACTATCAAGAAGAGACAAACTACAATATGGGAGAAAATATTTGCAAGGCGTATTTCATAATGTGGCTTGTAAGAGATATGTATCCTCTATAAGAGTTATAAGAACTCTTATAACTAAGACGGGCGGATCACGAGGTCAGGATATCAAGACCATCCTGGCTAACACGGTGAAACCCTGTCTCTACTCAAAAAATACAAAAAACTAGCCGGGCGAGGTGGCGGGCGCCTGTAGTCCCAGCTACTCAGGAGGCTGAGGCAGGAGAATGGCGTAAACCTGGGAGGCGGAGCTTGCAGTGAGCTGAGATCCGGCCACTGCAGTCCAGCCTGGGAGACAGAGCAAGACTCCGTCTCAAAAAAAAAAAAAAAAGAACTCTTATAACTAAACAATAAAACTCAAATAACCTAATTTTATAATGGGCAAAGCATTTGAATAGACATATACAAATGACCAGTAAGCATATGAAAAGTTGCTTAAAGTTATTAGTTTTTAGGGAAATATAAATAAAAATCACAATGAAATACTACTTTACATCCACTAGGATAGTTACCAGAAAAAAGACAGGCAATTGCAAGTGTTGGTGAGGATGTGCAGAAACTGGAAACCTCATACATTTGCCAATAGTACTGTAAAATAGTGCAGCCACTTTGGAAAACAGTTTGACAGTTCCTCAAAATGTTAAACAAAGTTACCATATGACACAGCAATTCAACTTCTAGATATACACCCAAAAGAAATGAAAACATATGGTCACACAGAAACTTGTACATGAAGGGTCATAGCAACATTATGTATGATAGCCAGAAAGTGAAAACAACTCAAATGGATGAATTGATGTTGAATGGATAGACAAAAGATGGTACATCCATACAGTGCACTATTACTTGGTAATGAAAAGAAATGCAGTATTGATAGATGCTTCAACATAAGAGAACCTTGAAAACATCATGCTAAGTGAAAGAAGCCAGTCAGAAAGGCCACATTGTATGATCTAATTTATATGACAAATAAGCAAATCTATAGAGACAGAAAATGGATGAGTGGTTGCCTAGGACTGGTGGAAGGAGAGTGAGAGGTGACTGGTAATGGGTATAGGGTTCTGTTTGGGGTGAAAAAAATTTCCTAAAATTTGATTGTGGTGATGTTTTCACAATTCTGTGAATATACAAAAACTCATTGAACCATAGTTCAATGGTGAATTGTAGGTGAATTGTATGGTATGTGAATATTTATTAAAGTGGGTCTCTGCAGAGTGCTCCGAAATCTGCAAAGACATACGAGTTATAGTCCGTGCGTATGTTTATGTACAGCCTGTTTGAAAGGAGAATATATATAAAATGATTGCAAATATCAGATCACAGCCTCAAAATCGTTTTTTAGCTCAGCATCGAAGGAATGCATTACCAAGTGAAAGGCACTGGTGCTTGAAGTGAAACCCACTCATTTGAATTCAATCAACTTATATTTATTTTGAGTCTTGTAGTAAGTACCAGGCCTAGTGGTAGGAGCTGAAAGTAGGTAGAGAAGATTATATAATTGGGCCATTATGTTATAACCTAGATATATACAAAGGGCTTTTTCAGTAGTTCCCAAGAAATGAGAGAGAAATTCATTTGACCTGTGACGTGGTTGCAGGGGTGGCTTAAAGTTGATATTTAAACTGGGTCTTAAAGATTGAATAGTTCAACAGGTGAAGAAGTGGGTAAAAGGAACTAAGTAAGGGCTTACTAAACAGGAGATATGGTAATGATGGTGATAATGGTGTTGGTAATGGTGATGAACAACAATGATTATGGTGGTGATGGTGATAATGATGATGATGGTTGTGATGATGGTTATAATGACAGTAATGACAATGATGTGGTGATAATGGTGATGATGACCCAGTGATGATGGCTGTGGTGGTGGTACTGCTGCTGCTGATGACTATGATTGTGATGATGGTGACAGTTTTACGATTGTGATGATGGTGACACTTTGGCAAAGACTGAGTTTGAGGGGCTTCTGAAGCATTTAAGTTATATCTTTTCAGGCATTTGCAGTCATAGACTTTAAGCTGCACATGGTGGCCAAGAGCACCTGTCATTGGCCAATGCCCTTGCTTTTTGATAAAATATTATCTTTCAGTCAGACTTGTAGAAACTGTGTGTTGACTTAAAAAGAAGGAACCGAGTATGTTAACAGTTAATGAATTGCTGCACGTGAATGTAAAATATAGTGGTTGTTATCTTTGCAATTAGCAGCCACTCATGTCAGTAACTTTTTGGAAGGTCTACTGTATGCCTAGTTCTGAATCTCACAGTAACTCCTCTCATGAAATCTTTGGGTTAAAATATTAATTTGAACCATATGAAATTGCCATTTTAGAGTCAAAAATGGTGAATAACAAAAACTTTATCTGGATTAAGCTATTATATATATATGTAATATACATATATACATATACACACACACACATATATATATAATATATATATACCTGCAGCTGATTTATGTCTCCTGCACTCTACTGAGTATATGGGAGGGGTAGAAGGGGTGAAAACGAGCTACATATCATCCTGCTATAATGACAACCTTTATGCTATTAACTCTGAGTGTGTATGTGTGTGTTACAGAGAGGATAGGTACTATAGACCAGTGCTATCCAGTACTGTAGCTGTATAGCCGTGAGCCATATGTGGCTATTGAGCTTTTGAGATATGGCTAGTACAATTGAGATGTGCTATGAGTATAAAACACACACAATTTCAAAAACTTAGTGTGAAAAAAAGAATATAAAGCATCTCAGTAATAATTTATGTATTAATTACATGTTTAAATAATAATACTTTGGGTTGAATAAAAATATTAATATTAATTTCACCTGTTTCTTTTTACTTTTATGATGTGGCTACTAGAAAATCTGGTTTGTGTTGTATTTCTGTTTGACAGTGCTGCTACAGACAGAGAGGGTTTTAAAAGCTCTTTTTGGTGTGCTTTTTTGGCACATTCTGGAGCAAAACCATTCAAAGTGGCTTTTAGAAATTGACCCTTGAATTTGAATTTTCTGAGCCCAACTCTGCTTCAGTTGCCTTGAAAAAGGAAGGAAAACCAATCTGGCTTCTAAAATCTACGTTTTGAAAGTTGCATTAGGGAACTATATTCCCTCTCTAACATACAAAATAAATTCTAGCAGCTCATAGTTTTTCCACATACTTATAGTATTTTCTTTGCCTTTGCTTTTTGTTCTCTGTGTTTTTCCTGTCATCGCTTTATCAAAATATTGAGGCCCTGGCATCGAGCAAGCAGAGATATTCAAGATACATAAGTGGCTCACTTATTCAGTACTGAGTCTATCTGAATCACTTGAGGATTGGCTAAGTGTATAAGCATTCAGATTTCTCCAAAATTGAGACCATGCCATACAGTGCGGGATTAGCGAGGAGAAAAGTGTGTCAGTCTCCTGGCGCTGACAGTTTGAACTGTCAGGGTCAGGGCCCTGTGGTCTCCTTTTGCTCCCCTAATCCCAACTAAGAAGGTAATTTAAGTGAATCCTGTGGTGCCAAATTAAGGAGGCTCTAATGGGAAAATGGGAAGTGGAGGGTTTAAAGGACACCCATTAATGTACTCACTTCAAGATGTACTCTTGTCAGTGCTTCTTAGGAAGGCACAGGCTCTCCAGTAACGTCTTTTCTTTTTGGAACCCAACCAAGGGCAAATATGGAGATTTTAAAACATAATATTTTGGAACCCAAGGGAAGTCAAAATATTGCAGACAATGATAAAACCATAATTCAGTAATTGTGTTGTGTGATCCTGCAGCATGTGGTGGGTCTGCTAGAAAGGGAAGTGTGACAGGTTTGGGCAGCAGAATTCGACATCTCAAGTTGACCTCTAATTATTTCTTAAATAGGTCCAAGTAAATCTGCAAAGTGTCCAGAGTTTCTCTGTAGCTTCTTCTAGGTCAAAGGGAAATCAGGGTAGATATCAGCTAAGAATGTACTTGCCTGCTCTAACAGAAAACCTAACAAATGGAATAATATGTTTTCTCACGTAACAGTAAGTCTGGAGACAGGCAGTCCAGGATAAACTAGGCCATCCTAGTTTGTCCTCTGTTATAGTCAGCTTTTGTCTTCATGTTGCAAAATTTCTGCCACAGCTCTAGCCATCACATCTGTGTCCCAACAGGAGGAAGTATAAGTGCCAAATGACCTTGCCTGTAGGAAAGGACATCTTTCCATATTTAGGAAGGGACACCCCCTTCCAAGGACCTTTGCTATGTCATTGGCCTGAAGTGGGTCATATGGCTTCTCTCAGATGCCAGGGACTCTGCATAGATGAAGAAGCAACTAGAATGTGGAGCCCATAGAGCTTGCCACTCTGACAAAAAAAAAAAAAAAAAATGTGCGCGCGCGTGTGTGTGTGTATATATATATGTAATATATATATATAATATGTGTGTGTGTGTGTATGTGTGTGTGTTGCTTAGCTTCTAGCCCAGTTCTTGGCACATAGCATGTAATAAAAATTTGGAGCTTAAAACAACCTCACCTTCGTAGTTAAAAGACAATACCAGGAAACACTGCAACTCTATTCACTAGAAGTAGAAGTGGTTACTTTGATTAGAGTGATGCTTAACACTGGCTGAGCACGGCCTACAGGCATATTCGGCCTATAAAACATAGTACAGGGCTCTGTGTTTTACATCTAATTCTTTGAAACAACCTGATGAAAGACAGAATATTCTCCCCAAGTTACAGAGAAGGAAACTGAGGCCCAGAGAGGCTAGATAAATTTGCCCAAGGCACACAGCTAATTGGGGCGGGGGAGGGGGGAGCGGGGAGCCTGAGAAGCCAACCTTGGCCTTCTACCAACAAGGCCTGGGGCTTTTATAACCTCTTAGCTCTCCTAACTAGAAGGCTTTGGGTAGGTAGTCGTAGTAATTTGCTAATCCAGTTCAAAGTTTTGAACAAAAGACCTTAGAGTAAATAGCAAAAAGGATAAAAGAGAGAGAGAGAAATGAAAAAAAAAAAAAAAAGGAAAACTTCAGAGTAATTAAAACAGGTCCCTATACTGTGGGCTGTTAAAGGCTTAAATGATGCTAAGCTCTGGGCTTTCTCCATCTTAGAATATTTTTCACAGGTTCTCTGTTTTGGAGGATTTGCTGTGTTTCCACATGTTATGGTTGCTTTGGGGTTGTCTAGGGGCATTCTCAGGAGCATTTCTGCTGCTTGGTACCAGGTGCTCTTCAGCAGGAGTGAGAATTAACTATGTGCATATCTTGGGCTGTGACCAGCTGCCCTGGCTTCCATGAGATCCGCAGTAAGGAAGGCGAGGTAGATCTGAAACTTCCGAGGAGTGGCGGTTCCTCAAGAATGATGGATCTGCCTTTGATGTCTAGCAGCTTCCAAACAGCAGAGAAATGATACAGATACATGCCAAAAGGGGGAAAAGCAACTTTTGATCTAGTTAGAACTAATTAAACTTTCAAAATGCATGAAAGAAACTTGAGTGCTGGCCAGTTGTTTGCTATGGATGGATTTTGTCAACGAGCACAGTTGAAAATAGCGTAGCTACAGCAAACCCCTACCTTTCTATTTAGGGGAAATTAGTTTTTTGGTTTTTGCTTCTAAAATGTCAGGGATTTCCCTCCTTGCAGACTAAAATTACCTGTGTAGTCTCTTTTACTCCCATTTATCCAGGGATATTAAGAGTGATTTTTTCTTTAATGTCTTCTCAGAAGGCTCTCTCTTCAGTCCCCTCCTTGCTGTCACATTGTGTTTAGTCTCATGTATGCTTTTTGTTAGTGTGTGGACTAAAAAAGGTAATCTAATTAACAGAAGGTAAGAAGCCCGCAGGATTTTGGCAACAGAGAAAAACGTGGGCTCTGGTATTTGATCAGCAATTCCTACTCAAAGCTCACAACTCTTACCTCATTAGCAGGGGAGTTTTTGGAGCTTTTTAAGCAGGCTTCGACAGAAAATAAAGTGCGTCGTTGACGGGACAACAGTCAGGTCTGAGAGTGGCTTTCTGAAAATTCAGCTGCCTTTATTCAGAGCGACTGGCTTGGTAAATGTTTAGAGGGCCCTAATTATGCTTTGGGGCGATCAAAACATTGTGAATTTATGCTGTTTCACCAAGGAGAATGGCCTACTCTACATACCAAAAAAGAAAAAAAAAAAAAAAAACACTAAAAGAGAGGACAGAAAAGAAAAAAGGGAGGCGGATGGGGTGGGGGGTGTGCACACCACCCCAGCTTGGAGAGGTGGCCTCTTGGTAGAGCATATGAATCCACTTACATGTAAATTGCTTGTCGCTATGAATTAAGGGAAGGCTATGAAAGAACTGCTTTGCCGTGTTTACTATAGGATTTTTGACAGACTCTTTCCTCTTTCAAGTAAATTTGGCTTAAATCCATAGTCAGTCTAGTTTTAAGTAAACTCCTCTTTTGTTACATTAACAAGGTTATAACATCACTGGGGCAGATTTCCAGCTGCAGGAACCGAGGCCTAAGTATGGGGCTGAGGGTATAATTAAAACCTTCGGGTGGGAGAGTTAAACTCTCAAGTAAAATTGGATAAAAGGCTAATTGTCCATAGCAACATAATACATGCTTTAAATATCTGTGAAATGAAGATGAATAGTAGGAACCTTGGAAAAAAAAAAAAAAAAAACAAACCTTTTCTACACTCTAAATTGAGATCTGAGTTTTTAATTTAGGACAGGAGTGCATTTTCCTCCTCAAAATCAATTTTGAAAGCAGTGTCATCCCCCTGGTTTGTCTTCTGTCTCTGCTAAAGATCTTCCATCTTACAAAACGGGGAGTGTTTATAGCTGACTAGGAAGGCTACAAGCAGAGACCTAGATGTTCTGGCTCCATAGGTCCAAACAAGGGTGCCAAGCACTTTGTTCCTTTAAAGAAGGGGTGGTGTTGGGGGTGTGGGTGAGTGGGAGGAGAGTCTCGGGCAAAGGCACACATACCTTTGGTGACCTTCTCGAAGATGACATCCAGCCAAGCAAGATGATACATTACCACATGCTAAAAAAACAAAACGGCTTGTAATGGCAGCTTGTCCTGAGCCAATGCATCATGAAGGCCCATTTGTTATTCATTAGGAGCAGCCTGGCCAGGCTGGCTGGTAGGGAGCCTGGAGACTGAAGGTCATCCTACACCCCTGCCCCAGTGGCACAGACAAACACGAAGACAGCTCTAGCAGCCCCTCCACGGACTTGGCCACACTGCTGTTGAAGCCCTGCAGGAATGAAGGTGTTCTAAAACAGTTTAGAGTTACTGCAAGCGGGGTGAGGGAAGGGGTGGGTGGAAGGGAAGAAGAAAGAGGAAAAAAAATAAGAAACGATTTTGTGGGGAAAGTTTCCCCATGGAGCTAAGCACTGTGAGCCCCCATCCAGGAAGTGCAGTAGCCTCCCCCAGCCCAGAAAGTGACCCCAAAAGAGCTGTATGTCTCTCCATCTGGACCAGGGACAATCAGAAGAGATGGAGTATGAGAGCCTGACGCTATTGGAGAGGGATGAGTGTTTGAGGGCTTGCTGGGAGAAGTGCATGGCCACGTCCAACTAATAGAATTGCTGGATGCAAAATGGGAAGGTGCTGAGGGTAAACTGGGGCTATAAGGGGAACGAGGTCAATTCTTCGCAAAACCAGGGACAGAGTGCTGGGGTCAGGAGGACATCCAGTGCTGGGCAGAGGGAGCAGAATGGCTAAGGGAAGGCTGGCAGTGTGCGACCTCAGCAAGTGAGTAGATTGAGAACATAGGCCTAGCATGCCAGGAAAACAGAATCCAGCTGCTCAGCTCTAAAGCAGAGAGCGGTGTTGAGGCTGGCCCAGACCCTGCCTACCCTGTCAGCTATGTGATGTGCCTGCTGTAAAGGGGATCACCTAGGAATTACATCTGTGGTATTTTCAGCCTAGGTGTGTTGCAGAGTATTTTTATCTTGCTCTACAATATAGAGACTTGTATTTTGAATCAAAATGTTTCTTCTGACTTTGTAAATCAGAGCCCTTTAAGATAGAACACGCTTACTGCTTACACTTGGATGCTTCTCAGAGGGCTGTGATACCTATCTTCTGTTTCATTGTGTGTAGCAGCATGCTTTTGTAATAGGCATCAGAGCCTCCTTTAAATATTTTTGCTCTAAGAGTCATTTAGATCACACATTGCCTCGTGGCAGCTTACTATCAGTAGTGTTTTAAGTACTTTTAAGTATGTTGAATAAGAGCTTATATTTTAGAGTTAATATATCCATTTCTCTTGCCAGCATTGTAAATTTAAATTCCTTCTTACATGTAACAAAGACATGTAATATATAAACAGGGTTATAGCCCAGAGTAAGAATGACATTATGAGAAAATAAAGCTGAGAATGCTGTGTTTAATAGGAACCAACTCGTATTAATTCAAACTAATAAAATGTTAGCCATCTTTACATGTTTTTATCTTTAAGTAGCATATGTCTCCTTTTTAAATAGAGGTTTAGCTATGGCATATGCGTCTGTGTGTATGCATGCGTATGTATATACATATATTTATATGTCACAAGTTTCAGGAGAAAAATAATTACTGCTCTTTCTGTAAATTATTAAGGCTTAATGCCAAGTTATAGCAAAATAGTTCTGTTCTATTTTTTGAGGTTATGTACCATTTGGGGAACAGGGGAAGGAGAGGCTGGGAGTTTGTAGACCTAGATTTGGTTGGATGCCTGTCCATTCAGTAGAACACATGGGATGTGAAGAGGTACCCAACCATTTTAGAGATGAGGGTCTGTACTTGATGAGTCAGCAAATCATTGAAAATCAAGTGTTTCATGATGAGGGAAGAACCTTCTCACTACAAGGCTGATCTTGCCAGACATCTCTTTTTCCACCTTACTGAGCTTTTTCTCTATCCAACAAGGAGCCTGAGCAGCCTATGTAAAACAATTATAATAGTCATCATTTACCCTTTACTAAACAGCAATGAAAGTATGCTCCCAGCTCACCTTTTCTCTTGCTAGTTATTTGTCACAGTTTTTGTTTTGTTTTGTTTTCTGTATTAATGGCCTGACAGTAGCATTAAAAGAATAACAATTTTCTATTGGAGGTGATAAAAAGTTTTAGAAATAGATAATAGCGGTGGTTGTACAACACTGTGAATGTGATTGATGCCACTGAATTGTATATTTAAAAATGGTTAAAGTGATAACTTTTGTGCTACATCTATTTGCCACAATTGAAAAAAAGATACAGGGAGAGGGAGAGGGGGAGAGAGAGAGAGACAAAGACAGAAATGGCAGAGAACAAAGATGCAGGTATCTTTCTGGCTCATAACTTCATTACGTTCTGGTCTTTGCTTCACTGTGAACTTATCCAAGACACTTTCTAACCACATTAGCTAAATAGTGTCTTCCCTGTCACCCTCTGTCCTTGTACCCTCTCTGTTTTTTTCTTTTTTAACACTTATAAAATTGAAATAAAATTCACCATTTTAACCAATATAAAGTATACAATTCAGTGATTTTTAGTGTATTCATTTTGTAGTACAACCCATCACCACTACCTAATTCTAGAACCGCCCCCCCCAAAAAAATACCCCTACTCATTAAACAATCACTCTCTATTACCCCTTTTCCTTATTCTCTGGCAACTACTAATCTACTTTCTGTCTGTATGGTTTTCCTATACCGGACATTCCATATAAAGGGAATCATACAATTTGTGGCCTTTTGTGTTTGTCTTCTTTCATATAGCATAATGTTTTTGAGGTTTCTGCATGTTGTAGCATGTATTAATGCTTCATTTCTTTTTATTGCCAAGTAATATCCTATTGAATAGATATACCACATTTTGTTTATTCACTAGCTGATGGGCGTTTGGATTTTTTCCACTCTTTAGCTATTATGAATACTACTACTATGAACATTCATGTGCAAGTTTTTTTGTGGATATGTGTTTTCATTTCTCTTGGGTATAGATATTTTTCTTTTTAACATTTACCACCGCCACCATATGTGTGTATCATATTGTATATATATGCATTATATTGTATGTGTATGTATATATACACACAGAGACATACACATGTGTGTCTTTATACATATATATGTATATGTGTGTGTATATATATGTTTTATTATTTCATTGTCTGTAGTCTCCTTTATGGAATGAAAGCTCTGGGAGAGCCTAGGCTGTATCTCATGCTCTGCTGTATCTCTGGTGCTCAGAACAGCGCCAACTGAATGAATTAGCTGATGAAGAATGAATGGTGTTCTGTTCTGCATTGGATGAGTCACAAAATTCTTCCCGATCTATAGTTTATCGTTTGGTCTTTCTGTCTTTCAAACCCTTCTCTGGGTGGAATATGCCCCAGTGGATCCATCACTCAAACAAGAAAACTGTTCCTTAATATCACTGGAGCACTGGTGGGCCCCACCAAGCCTGCTGCCTGGCCTGTATCTAAAGACACAAAACTGGGGTGTCTTAACCAACCACAGGCCTGAGTTTAGTTTTAATGCTGATTATTTTATCAAGAGAATCAGTTCTGTCTGTGACAGGAATCCTCTTGCATTTGTAGTAAAGGCAAAGATGAAGTTCTTTTTAGTGGTACCAAGAAGAGCCTGAGCTTCCGTCTTTCTCAGAGGCCTGATGTCTATCTCTACTTTGACAGACAGGGGTGGGAGAGGAAAGAATGGACTGTTGCAGCCTGGAGGTCGATGGCCAAATGTATTGTTATTCACCAGTTACATTTAAGAGGCTAGGGACACCTTTTTATGTAAAGCCAAAGTAAAATTTAAATTACTGCAGAATTTTTGTATACTTCAACCAAGAAAGTATGAGTCCCATGGGAAGGGAAATAAGGCATTCTAGCATTTGCTGTTATATCTCCGACAAATCCTTGCAGGTATTGTTTAAATCTGCTAGCTCCACCTTTGTCCTAATAAGCTACATAGTTTCTTTTAATGTTTTAATGGGTTCTACAGTACTTTTATTCTGTTTGATTCTGTTTTTCTTTATAGTTAATCTGCCTTTAAGCATTTGGAGGAAATTGTTCAAGTTTTCAAAAACTTCCACAGGATGTGATATGTATGGTTTAAATGATAAATCTTCCCCACCACTAAAGAAATATCATGGCAAGAAAGCAGACATAGTTATCACACTGTTTATTATTTGACTTGGCCAAAGGCCTAGATTTGGGGTCTAATTTTAATATATTAGAATGTACTTTTCTTGGAAGTTTGCATATAAATACTGTATGCTAGGTAAGTGAACAGCATTGTAAATCAAATTACACTCGACTGAATGTGATTTTCTCCATGTTTATTATTTATTCCTTTCATCAGTGAATGAGGAATTTCTCATCTTGTGTGTTATAGGTGTGTACATTTCCACCTATAACTCTTGGGATGGGGTGGCTCAGGATCACAGATTTCAGTCATATTGGTATGGTTTACACCTCCGAGATACCTCTTAGTCATGGCACATGGATCATCTGCTGTGGCAATCTAGGTGGAAATGAGGCAGTTGACTTCCTTTTGAGTGTTTCCTTAGTGGAATTGTTTTCTTTCTTAAAATTAAAATAAAAATTGGTAAGAGAGAATCTTAAAGGAATTCAAGTTACTGGGCTGCCGTTGATAATGGGGGACTTATCATACTTTGAGCATCATGCTTTTGGCCATAGGAAAACTTTAAGACCCACATCAAACAAGGATGCGAGGGTTTCTATTTATAGCTGAGCTTCCGGGGAGGTGTTCTCTGTTAAAACAAGGGCAGGGGCGCCATCCCACCCTCGCCACCAGCCTCCCTCTCCATCTCCAGTTTACAGTACGCAGGCCCATAGGAATGCGAATCCCACTCCAGAGCCCATTGTGAATGTGTTTCTGAATTGTTTAACGTGTTTCTCACAAACAGGACATGACATGTATGGTTTAAATGAAAATAATGGCCTTGCCGCTCCTTGCCAGACCGTCTTTTGTCAAGAGCATCCTGGCAATAGGAAGGGCTCTGGGCTGACATGGCCCACAGGCCAGGTCCTTAGGGGATCTGGGCTGGATGCATTTCACACGAGAAGGCTCTTAAATCAGGGGGCCTCCCTGAGGGCCCATGTCCTGGTTTGTGCTTGCGCTGCTCAGCAGCAGGCCCCATAGCCGTGGTTGGCTCTGCTGCTCCTGTGCTCTCAGCCACAAATGAAGAGGAAGATTTTCTTAGCTTTTGGATTCCTTAGCTAAGGAATTTATTGTTAAAACAAACCAAACCAAACCAAACCAAAACAGCAACAACAAAAAACAAAACAACTACAACAACAAAAGCTCAAGTTTATGGGAGAATGTGGGAGTTTTAAATCTTATCTAGGTGCTTTGTGCTTTTTTTTTTTTTCTGGGATGGAGTCTCACTCTGACACCTGGGCTGGAGTACAGTGTTGCAATCCCAGCTCACTGCAACCTCCGACTCCCGGATTCAAGCGATTCTCGTGCCTCAGCCTCCTGAGTAGCTGGGGACTATAGGCGCCTGCCACCATGCCCGGCTAATTTTTGTATTTTTAGTAGAGACAGAGTTTTACCATGTTGGCCAGACTGGTTTCAAACTTCTTACCTCAGGTAATCAGCCCACCTCGGTCTCCCAAGGTGCTGGGATTACAGGTGTGAACCACCACGCTGGGCCTGCTTCGTGCTTTGTGGAATTAGGCCTTGTGATAGTTTGGTCTAATTTAGGCCTTGTGGTCAAAACATGTAACATAAAATTTATCATTTTAACTGTTTTTAAGTGTCCAGCTTAGCAGTGTGA
The DNA here is from genome assembly GCF_003255815.1 of Theropithecus gelada. Taxonomy (NCBI): domain Eukaryota; kingdom Metazoa; phylum Chordata; class Mammalia; order Primates; family Cercopithecidae; genus Theropithecus; species Theropithecus gelada. The sequence continues at coordinate 84,290,874 of NC_037669.1, forward strand.
AGTACATTCACATTGTTGTGCAGCCATCACCACCACCTACTTCTATAATTCTTTTCATGTTCCCAAACTGAAACTCTGCACTCATTCCATAATAACTGCACATTCCTCCTCTCCCTGGCCCCTGGCAACTGACATAATACTTTGTCTATGAATTTGACTCCTCTAAGTACTTCATGTAAGTGGAATCATATAATATTTGACCTTTTGTAACCAGCTTATTTCACTTAGCATAATGTCTTCAAAAGTGATGGTGTTTAATATAAGCAGATTAGAGTATATCTAATTCAGTTCATACTTATATTTCCTGAGTGCTAGTGCTTTCTTTTTTTTCTTTGTTTATTTGGGACAGGGTCTCGCTCTGTCTCCCAGGCTGGAGTGCAGTGGTACAATCATGACATTCATGGCAGCCTCAGCCTCCTGGGCTCAAGTCATCCTCCCCTCTCAGCCTCCCAAGTAGCTGGGATTATAGGTGCTTCACCACTATGCCTGGTTAATTTTTAATGTTTTGTAGAGACAGGGTCTCACTATGTTACCCAGGTGAGTCTTGAAGTCCTGAGTTCAAGTGTTCTTCCCATCTCAGCCTCTCAAAGTGTTGGGATTACAGGCATGAGCCACCATACCCAGCCTCCTGAGTGCTTTCTATGTGTATCTTTTAATTTTCAGTTGGTTGATTCATCAAGCTTCCATGTCCCATGAATCACATGGTTGGAGGGTTGAGGGTAGGTAGGTATGCTGTCACCGTAGATCAGGAGTTCTCAACCAGGGGCAATTGTGCTCCATAACCCACCCCAACTCCAACCCAGGAATATTCGACAACTGGAGACATTTTTCACTGTTTCAACTGGACAGTGGGGTGGGGAGGAACCAGAAGGTATGCTACTGGCATCTAGAGGGCAGAGGCCAGGGATGCTACTAAACATTCTATAGTGCACAGGACAGCCTCCTGCAACAAAGAATTAGCCCATCCAAATGTCAAGGTGACAAATTGAAAAACTCCTGTAAAAGGTTAATGACTATGCTAATAATTTTGGGGGGAAAATCTGGAGAAAAATGCAGTATGTATTTTTATTGAGTAGCTTTGAAACAAATTTCTATGCTGCCATCAATTTATTACTAATTTAATGAAATGTCTTAAATGTTGAGAGTTCAATTATGAGTAAATGCAGACTGAGTTCCTGCTCTCATGGAGTAACTACAGGTGTAAAAATGGAAGAAGTCAAAAGAAAAGAATCCATGTACCTTTACCTTCATTAATTCTGCTGCAAGATTTCTTAAAGGAATTTTTAACCTGATCACCAGATTATCTACAAGGGAATTTTTTTAATTTTTAAAATTCCCTTATGGGTAATCTGGTGATCAGGTTAGATGGCTCCATGGAGGTCATGAGGTGTAGAGCTGTAACTAGGAGAACTTGCTGTTGTGCTCGTCTGATACTAAGTGGCTATGTGACATTTGGCAATTATGATGATCTCTCTGGGCCATATTTATCTCACCTATAAAATAAAGGATCTGTATTACATATAAAAATCTTTGTCTTTGGTATTAGTGAAATACAACAAATAATTCTAAGCTAGTGTTTTATTCTTGTGGTGTAATTACTGTAAAACACATTCTACTACATCAGTTTTTTTATTTTGTTTTGTTTTGTTTTTGAGACAGAGACTTACCCTGTCGCCCAGGCTCCCTGTCGCCCAGGCTGGAGTATAGCGGTGCAATCTCAGTTCACTGCCACCTCCTCCTCCCGGGTACAAGCGATTCTCCTGCCTCAGCCTCCCGAGTAGCTGGGATTAGAAGCATGTGCCACCACGCCAGCTAATTTTGTATTTTTAGTAGAGATGGGGTTTCACCATGTTGGTCAGGCTGTTCTCAAACTCCTGACCTCAAGTGATCCACCTGCCTGGCCTCGCAAAATGCAGGGGTTACAGGCATGAACCACCATACCCAGCCTGTTTTAGCAATAAATTAATATGTTAAGCCTAAAACAAACTGCCAGTAAGGACACCATGTTCTGTGCAAAGGGCACAAGACTCTGGGCTCTTTCTGTTGTCATATCTTCTCCTTATTAAGATGAGCTCCCATGGCCAACAGTGGTGTGACACCCATGTGATACAAGGGATTCTTTTTTTTTTCCTAATGCAGTTTTGTTGTGGTCAACTTTCATGAGAGTAGATGGGATTTTGGGGTTTTTTAAAAGTTCGGTGGGCAGGAAAAGCAAAAAATATGTATATACAATAAAAACTATTTTTTAAAACTCTAGATGGGAGAGGTGAGGAACAAGCATCTAAAAGCAAAGCTCTGGGGTCCGGTTATTAACATGCCTCACATAATGGTAATGTGAACCAAACTAAGTAAACCCCTGGTGATCCTCAAGTTTGTGGGTTGGGCACGCAACCCAGAAAAAATGTTATTTCCTTGGAACGCGTTGTGTGTCATTCTCCAATGCATTCCCTCTAGTTGTGTGTGTGTGTGTGTACGTGTTTAAATAAAGACAATGACAAAATAATTGATTGTAAAGAGTTGTAGCAAACACCATTATCTGAAGTGTAGTTTAAGTGAAGAGAGGCTGGATCATAGAGAATGATGAGAATAAAGCCTGGACTCTGGGGAGGCCACGTAGGAGCCTGCTCCAGGCCAGTACCCACTGTTGTCCTGTTACCGTGTGCATTCTCATCCTGCCACCAATCCCCAGCATGGGCTTAAAAAAATCATTATCTAGTGTTTTTACTTAGAGATGGAAGTAAGGTTTCTTCCCAAGATCAGAGCTTTTCCAAGAATGTGCCAGCAGTCCCTGCAGTCTCTGAATTTCAAACAAAGTCTGATGGGGTCTGGATTTTGAGCATGGACTTCTGTCTGGCTCTCCAGGCTGTTTGATGGGATCCAGTCTTGCTCTGTCAATCAGACTTGGAAGGCAAATACAAGTCTCAGGGGAAGGCAGGCTAGAAGGCAGGACAGGAGCTTGACAGGAAGAGACCAAATGTTGCCCTTTGGTTCTCTCCTCTGTGTGTGTGTGTGTGTATGTGTGTGTTTGAAAAAGAATGTCTACAAACAGGATGGTCAGGAGGTTTCATTCAAAGTGCTACCTTGAACTGATGGCTAATGAATGTTTTAAACACGTAAGGCACCATAGGGAACAACTCTGTGATCAAATTGTGATGTCTAACATGATTGGGTAGAAACTGCAATGGCCCATATGTTATATATTTTCCAACATTCTCTAGTTCAGGGATTTTAGATTAACTGTGTGACTCTCTAGGAGTGGTCGTGGCTGTTATTTAGGACACTTTAATTCTGGTACATGCATCTAAGACAGTTTACCCTGGTATGAAGAAGACGAACGCCTGAGTACTAGGTCTGTTTTTTACCACCCATGAGCTCTTAGGAAGATTAGGGGGCCTTCCTATGTCTTTATCTTCTTCCTCTATAAATAGTTACTTACCTCTTCCAGTTATTGTAAAGATAAAATGAATTAATACACATTATTTAGAATGGCACCTGTTACACAGTGAACTTTCAACCACTGTTGGTTTATGAGTTGAATGAAAGCCTTTAAAAGATATGTCCACCTGGAACCTCAGAATGGACTTTGTTTGGAATAAGGGTCTTTTCAGATGTAATTAATGTAAGTATCTCAAGATGAGAACATCCTAGATTTGGACGGGCCCTAAATCCAATGACAGATGTTCTTATGAGACAGAAAAGAAGAAGACACACAGAGACACAGACCAGAAGTTCACGTGAAGATGGAGACAGAGATTGCGGAGGTAGAGAAGTAATGCATCTGTAAGTCAAACAATGTCAAGGATTGCTGGCCATCACCAGAAATTAGGAAAGAGCATGGAATGGTTTCTTCTTCAGGGCCTCCAGAAGGAACCAACTCTACTGACATCTTGATTTTGGACTTCTGGCCTCCAGAACCGTAAGACAATAAACTTTTCTTGTTTTAAGTTACCATAGCAGTAATTTGTTATGACAATCCTAGGAAACTAATACATTGGGTATTGGCGTTATTATTGTTGTTGTCTTTAAGGTGAAGATCAATTCCTTGGCTATCTCATAATTTGGGCAGTCCTGGAATTTGCTGACTTTGATAAAGTCGAACAGAATCTCAGGCTACCCAGAAACACTGTTACCTCTGATGGTGGCAAGTGACTTGTTCTTTGGACTATTTTTCCCTGAACTTAGTCCTTGGAAAGCTTAAATTTGAAATCATTAGAATGTAAAAATTGAGGAGAGGTATGGGCATTTGTTGATATGGAGATAGAATGGCTGACAGTAGAATGGACAAGGCATCCTCCTGTATCGGTGCCAGCTATTACATCCAAATTTGAGAGAAGGCAGGGAGTTGAATTCTAGGAAAAGTGAGCTCTGGGAAAAAAAATCTTAAAATGTGCAAAGAGGATGTTAGTCTGGAGACAGACCCCAAAGCACTGACATTCTTGGGGTGATAGAAGCTTAGAGAAACCACAGGTCCAGGGGATAGATGATACTTCAGCTGGCCTAAAGCAAATGGACATTTTTATAACCTGGGAATACATTGATCACTTTCTCAGTTAGAAATCTGGATTTTAGGAGCCAGCACTTCCTACATGTTCAGATCAGTCCAACTCCATATACATATGTGCAGAAGCACAGATCAGTTAAAAGAATCTGGATTCATATGGTGGTCTAGGACTCTTATCTCAGATCTGCCATTACTGTGTGGTCTGTGGCAAGTTACTGAATCTCTTGGCCTCAGTTTTGTCCACACAGAAAATGAGAGTGACTGTGCCCAGGATACAGACTTGTTTTGAGAACAGTTGACTATGGACTCACCTACCATAGAGCCTGGCAGATGGCAGGTACTCTCTCAGTTTTTTGGAAAAAAAAATTTCTTTAAGTGCCTAAGATATGAAAAACCTGGTGCTAGGCATGTTAGGGTATCAGAAAGTTGAACAACAACAACAACAATAAAAAACTGCCTCTACTCACAAAAGCTCCACATTGTAGTGAAGAAGGTGTGGGCACACTTAGAAGAATGAAATAGTGACTAAGAAAGGTGATTGGTTTTTGTTTTGTTTTGTTTTCCCAAACAAAAACAAAAAGATTGAGCAAGAGTTATTGGAGGAGATTCAGTTTGATCTGAATCTTGGAAAGTAATCAGAGTTTCCATAATCAGGAAACTTCCCTTCCATGATCAAGGAAATCAGGCATTAGCATCTTAGAGGACAAGATGACCAACTATATAGAAATATAAAAACATATGTGGTGAGCTTAGAGAATGGTGAGTCATCCTCGGAGCAAGCAATTATTGGGAATTGAGAATGGATAGGAGTGAATGCATGGGAGATGAGGGTGGAGGTGCCAGTATGGGCCAGCAAGTTGGAATGCCACCATAAGGAATTTGGAGCCACAAGGAAACATGGAAGGCCTTTAAAAGCATAATGCAAGGATGCCTCTGAGGTGTGAAGGATGAATGGGAGCAGAAGTCAGTAGAAACACAGGCGTAAGTTAAGAGGCTTAGGCGATGGCCCAGGTGGGCAGTGGTGGAGATAAATCCTGGTAGAGAAGAAGAATTAGGAAAGAGAGGAAGGAGAGAGAAACACAGAGAACATAGGAGCTTCATAAAATGGCTATTGAGCGTTGAGTAAAATTAATAGGGTATGGAAACAGATTGGCTTTGGAAGAAAAGGCAGAAGGAGGAGAAGACGGCTTCAGATGATGTCATAAATATGAGCTCCTAGGGAGTCTGAAGTTTTTTCAGTTATTTAGTTTTGTTATCTTTGGTTACATTTTGTTTTTTTCAAAGTGATGATATCCTAACTGGGGCTTGGTGGCTCATGCCTATAATCCCAGCACTTGGGGAGGCCGAAGTGGGAAAATTGCTTGAGCCCAGAAGTTGGAGACCAGCCTGGGCAGCATAGTGAGACCCCATCTCTACAAAAAATAAAATAATTAGCCAGGCATGATAGCACATCTGTGGTCACAGCTAATTGGGAGGCTGAGGCAGGAGGATCACTTGAGCCCAGGAGGTCAAGGCTGCAGTGAGCTGTGATCACACCACCGCACTCCAGCCTGTGCTACAGTGAGACTCTGTCTCAAAAATAATAATAGCAGTAAATCAGAAATGTATAAGCAATGAAGTAAGAATCACCCAGATTGCCACCATGCAGAGATAATCATTGTTAACATTTTAATAATTGAAACTTCGTTTCTCTTTCTCTTTCCTTTCTTCCTTCTTCTTTTCATCTGTCCTCCTGGTACCATGTATGTATAATTTTATATGAAAGTGGTAAAATCGTACTTGCTGCTACAGTCAGCTTGGTTCTCAGCACAGCATTAGTTTCAGTGCTGGTGACGATGCACAGTTTTACCTCATTGTTTTTAATAGCTGTGGAGCACTCTACTTTTATCTGTGGCATCGTGATTTATTCAACTACTCCCTGTGAATGGATGTCAAGTTTATCTCCAGGTCTTGCTGTTAGAGATCACACATTTCAAGCCCTTGCATATGACTATGAATTCATATGAGATAGTCCATTTTTAAACATTTTGCCAATAGTGACTTTGGCAATTTTCAAAATCATTTTAATTTGGAAGACTCCCCTCCCTCTCAATAAAAAGGAGGGTGGAAATCCTCATTTAATTTATTTATTTATGGTCAATGGCAAAAGCTTTATAGATTTATAACCTATAAGCCTGTAAAGTCCTCCCACTTATACTTTTTCCTTTGTAAATTGTCTCATTTTTCCCTTTGATTTTGATCCGATGGCACATCTGATAAACCTATTTGTGTATTAAAGATACATATCCGTTGTTAGAAACATTGAAAATATTTTCCCAGTGTGTTTGTGTTGTGGGTGTATGTGCATTTGCCTTTTTGACATTTATGTTTCCACATCTACCAACCTTTTCATGGTTTCTGGTTTCCAGGTCAGGCCTAAGAAGACCTTCTCTTACCTCCACAAATAACAGGCAGATGTATGAAGCAGTGTGTCTGGAACTTGCTCACTTGCACTTTGCCATTTACCCTACAAACTGCACAAGCTTTCTGTTGAGTTTCCTAGTGGCAAGGCAGGCAAAGATATCATTAAGGGCTTTGACTATCTTGAAATGGAAGCCTGCCATCTCTCTGAAATCCCTTCTCCTGACAAAACATATCATGCAAACATAACCTGAAATCAGAACCAATGCAGAGAGAGAGAGAGAGAGAGAATGAGAATGAATAAAGATGAAATAATACTTATATCAGAGAAAGGGGAACACTTATACGCTGCTGGTGGGAATATAAATTAGTTCAATCATTGTGGAAAGCAGTATGGCAATTCCTCAAAGAGCTAAAAACAGAACTACCATTTGACCCAGCAATCCCATTACTGGGTATATATCCAAAAGAATATAAGTCTTTCTACCATAGAGACATGTGCACACAAATGTTCATTCCAGCATTGTACACAATACAAAGACATGGAATCAACCTAGATGCCCATCAATGGTAGACTGGATAAAGAGAATGTGGTAAATATTCACCATGGAATACTATGTAGCCATAAAAAAGAATGAGATCATATCCTTTTCAGGAACATGAATAGAGCTAGAGGCCATTATTCTTAGCAAACTAAGGCAGGAAGAGAAAACCAAATACCATATGTTCTCACTTATAAGTGGGAGCCAAATTATGAGAACACATTGATACGAAGAAGGAAACAACAGACTCTGGAACCTACTTGAGGGTAGAGTGTAGGATGAGGGAGAGGAGGAAAAAAATAACTATTGGATATTAGGCTTAGTACTTGGGCGATGAAATAATCTGTACAACAAACCCCTGTGACATAAAGTTACCTATGTAATGAAACTGCACATGTACCCTCAAACTTAAAAGTTAAAAAAAGAATGATATAATATCAATCCTTGTAAGAAGTCATTTCCAACTCAGAGGCTGCCCTTCTTTCTGGGATATTCCTTACAACTTTCTGTCCCCAGTGGTGTTCACTAATACGTTTGTGTTTAATCTGAACTTCATCAGTTGCTTGCTCTATTTGCACAACCTTTGGTGTACATGGCTGCCATATTGAAAACTTTAGTTGGTCTCCTGTGAGCTGAGTTACTGTCTTGCCTTTACAGACAGTAGCTTCTTGAATCTGGTGTTCCAGGCTTGCATTATAAGCCAGTGGATTCTGGCTTATAGATTCAGATTCATTGCAAAAAATGGATTCTAAATAATTCAAATGGTAAGATTTAAGAGTGAAAATTGCTACTTGTAAGTAAAACAGTTGGTGTTGAATTATGTTTTTAGAATTAGACTCAAATGTTGTTAGCAGATTTTCCTAAAAAGGGAAGTCCTGCTTTTCCATTTTTGCCTATTTTTTATAACAGGAGTCCCCAGACCCAGGGCTGGATCAATCCTGATCCATGTCCTGTTAGGAACCAGGTTGCAGAGAAGGAGATGAGTGGCGGGTGAGTGAGCATTACCGCCTGAGCAGTCCTGTCAGATCAGTGTCAGATCAGTGGTGGCATTAGATTCTCATAGGACTGTGAACCCTATTGTGAACTGTCTCGTGAGGAATCTGAGTAGAGTGCTCTTTATGAGAATCTAATGCCTGATGATCTGAGGTAGAACACTTTCATTCTGAAACTACCCCCTCACTGGTCTGTGGAAAACTTGTCGTCCATGAAACCAGTCCCTGGTGCCAAAAAAGTTGGGGACTGCTGCCCTATAGTGTCTCTTTTTATCCTCTGATGTAACTTATTCATTTTTATAGATACGTCCATAGTATTTTTTAGTGTAAATGTCTTAGATGAACAATCTTTTCATGCTTTTATTTTGGTATTATAACAATTGTGATATTTTGAATTCATGTATCCCTTTAATGTTTTTAAATTGAGATATAGCATGCATGCATAAAAGTGTACAAATTATATGACTTCACCTTTGTACATTTTCACAAAGTGAACACACCCATGTAACTAGTATCTAGATTAAAAACAGAACATCTTGAGCACTGTAGAAGTCTTCCCTTCCTAGTCATTTTTTTCTCTCAAAGATAATTATTATGATTTCTCACATCATAGATTAATTTTGCCTGGCTTTGAACTGGATGTTAATGAAATCATACAGCAGACATTCTTTCCTTTCTGGATTATTTCACACATTATGTTTGTGAGATTCATCCATCTGTTTGTGTGTACTTCTAGTCAATTCATTCTCATTGTTGTATTCCGTTCTTCAATTATATAATCTTTATTTTAAACCATTCTGTTTTACATGTATGTTTCCATTTGGGGACTATTATGAATAGTGTTGCTGTGACATTCTACTAACTGTGTTTTGATGAACATTTGCATACATTTCTATTGCAGATATACCAAGGAGTAGAAAGACATATGTAGAATGCATATGTTCAACCTTTCCAAAATAGTGGTAGAGAGCATATGCCACATATTGCATGAAAGTGGACCTCACAGCTATGCATTTTTGTATTTCTGGAGGAAAATATCAGTATTTAATATTTGAAAGGAATTGAAAAATGTTCGTTTACTTTGGCATGGTTTCCATTATTTGCTTTTATCTAAGAACTCACGAGTTAGTCTATAGGTAATACGGTCTGAAGTAAATTGGGTGTAAATGCCCAATCCTTGTCTCATTCCAATTTACCAAGCCAAGCAGAAAACATTTGTTACTCTATATTTTTACAATACATTCATTGTGATGAGGCTCCAAGCTTTATGAACAGGAAATTGGGAGGAGAGAGCTAATATGATCCAGTGTGATTTTAGTGTAACAACTGGAGACTTTGCAAAGGAAGGAGCCAACAGGTCTGACATGAAACATTGGGGCCACACATTTTTGCAGTGGGATTAGGGAATGGGAGAACTTGTGCTTTTCAGCTTTGGAAAGTCCTCCCTGCAAACATTCCACATTTAAAGTAAAATATTTCAAGCCTTCAGAAAGAAGCTGCAAAGGAAAATTGAAATAGCTCAACAACTTGACTATATTTTCTAGATTTTTAAGTCCATGACAATAAATCACACTTTTGATCTCTTCTTGAACTTGTACCATTGGGTGGTTGGGGAAGAGTGTTCCAGAAGAGTTTGTGGCAATGAAATAAAATTCTCCTTTCTATCAATATCATTCAATATTGTTATCCTCATTGTCAGTCTCGTATGATGTGATGTATTAGTTTCTTCCTTACATCAAAGTCTGTGTAGGCCACCTAGAACAGACTAAATGGTTTGACAGGAAACCAGGTTCCTTCTATCTTATCCCTCTGCCACCCTAAAAACATGACAGTTTCCATCTCTTGGTCCAAAATGACTGTTCCAGCTCCCTCTATCCAGTTTGTGCTCTGACTATGAGAAGAGAAACAAGTAATGGAGACCATATTCCTCTCCTTCAAGGGCACAGGCTGGATGCTTTGTATATCACTACTGTGCTCATACCTTGGCTCAAACTTAGTCACATGGCTATATCCTGTGTTGCAGGGAAATAGAAAATTTAGTGTTTAGTTGTGTACCACAGACCAGCTAAACATCTGTAATTATAGAATGGAAGATTGGACAATAACCAGCAGTCCTATGTGGGTTTGGAGCCTTGATAAATAAATTGCATATTTTTTATTCATGAACTCTGATCTCTCCTTATCTCTCTCTCACACTGCTTGTCCTTCTTACCTGCTGTCCTTCTGCATAGAACTAATCTCGTAAAGCTCCTCAACTCACTTTTGATCATTAGAAGTTCTAACCAAGAAATAGGAGGACAGAAAGCCATGCAGTCCTTCCCATATCTTCCCATGCAGACCTTCCCATATCTTTCTCAAGATCTGGGAAAACAAAAATTGTTCTCTTTTTTGCTGAGTCTATGTGTTAATTTCACTGAGGTAATGGGATGATTCTGGAATTCTGAGTCTACAGACCCTTGATAAGTTGAGCTAAAAAAAATTTCCACCCCAATTCCTAGCAACCTATATTTAACCAAAGCACTTGTCAGTATGTGTTAGACAGGGAAGTAATAGTTATCAGTCTACAGTGAATTATAAAGGAAAATAATTAGTTAAACTTGAGATAGCAGGGGTGCTGGACAGCTGAATAGCAGAACCCCTCCACTCTTAAATAGGGCTGGGAGCCTGGAATGCATTGTCTTCAGAGACAAGGAGAGCTGGGCATTCATTGTGTGTCCCTGGAACAGGACACCCACATTCCTTTGTAAGCTTGTCTCAGCTCATCTGCAGCTCTTCAACACTTCTGAGCCACTCATGGTTGTCTTAAAGGGTGAAATTTTTAGCAGGCAGATTTTGAGCATCTTTTTTTGGAGAGACAGAGTCATCTAGCTCTGGAATTAGCCAACCTGAGTTTGACTTCCACTTTCACCACTACTAACTCACTGTTTGGCTTTAGGCAGTTTCTTGATATCTTTCTGAGCTTCAAATTCCCCCAGTTTCACTTTACTTCTTTTAACATGAGGACATTTTGCTAGTAACCTTAAGTTAATTCACCTAATTCATTCATGCAACAGTAGTTGGTTACATGAAAACTGAGAAAGGCTGAGTATGAGTCCCCTTTTTGCTGAATATGGGAACTAGGAAATACATATTTAATTAGCACAGGTGTGTTCAGGCTAGGCTACTAGGTTTTCAGCAGAATATTTTCAAGAAGGGGTGTAGTACAATGAAGCAATTAAGAGAACGGACTCTGAGGTTGGACAGATCTAGGATGGATCCCCAACACTATGTGGCCTTCCTTGAGTTTCAGTTTCCTCATGGTGATTTTGTTAAGACTGTTGACTCTAGAATCAAATTCCAGCTTTACCCCTTTCTAATTTTGTGACCTTAGGCAAATTATTTAACCTTTCTCTACCTTAGTCTTTCTCTTTAAATGTAGAAACTGTAATAGTACTTGCCTTATGTGTTTTGAAAGAATTAGATGATATGAAAAGCATTTAGTATGGCACCTAGAACATAGCAAATGCCTAGTAAAAGGTATCTTCTGTATTGTTTTGGGTGTTGCCAGTGTGTTACTCTGGTGTCACTCTGCTAATAAAGACATACCCAAGACTGGGTAATTTATAAAGGAAAGACATTTAATGGACTCACAGTTCCACATGGCTGGGGAGGCCTCAAAATCATGGCAGAAGGCAAACGAGAAGCAAAGTCATGTCATACATGGCAGCAGGCAAGGAAGCGTGTGCAGGGGAAGCCCCGTTTATAAAACCATCAGATCTCGTGAGACTTATTCACTGTCATGAGAACAGCATAGGAAAGACCCCCCGCCATGATTCAGTTACCTCCCACCAGGTCCCTCACATGGGACACATGGGAATTATGGGAGCTACAATTCAAGATGACATTTGGGTGGGAACACAGCCAAACCATATCAGCCAGATTTGTTTTATTTAAGTTTATTACTTGAAGTTTTAACAAATTTATTTAAGGTATGATTGACATACAATAAATTATACATATTTCATGTATACCACTTGATACGTTTTGACATATGGATGCACATGTAAAGCAGTCAGGATAATGAACATATCCATTACTACCCCAAATTTCCTAATGCCTCTTTGTAATCCATTCCTCCTATCTCTCCGTGACCCCTCTATCTCCATCTTTAGGCAAGCACTGATCTGCTTTATGTCACTATGCTATATAGTAGTTTGCAATTTCTAGAATTTTATATAAATGGAATCATCAATGTACTCTTTTTTGACTTGCTTATTTTTACTCATCCATGTTACATGAAACAATAGGTTATACCTTTTTATTGCCTACTAGTATGCCCGTAGGTTTGGCATATCGTTTGTTTGTTCATCTGTTGCTGCACATTTTGATTATTTCTGGTTTGGGGCTATTTTAAATAGAATAACTATGACCATTCCTGTATAAGCCTTTTTATGCACAAATGTTTTCTTTACTTTTTGTAAATACCTGAGAGAGGAATAACTGAGTCATATGGTAGGGTGTGCTGGACTTTTTAAGAAATCATTGGCTGTTTTCCAAAGTAGTTGTACCATTTTACTTTCCCACCATTAGTGTATGAGAGTTCCAGTTTCTTCAAATCTTCACCAACACTTGGTATGGTCAGTCCTTTTAATTTAGCCATACCAAGTGTTGGTGAAGATTTGAAGTATCTAATTGTGGTTTTATTTTGCCTTTCCCTAAAGACTAATGAACTTGAACATCTTTTCATGTGCCTAATTGTCATCTGTGTTAGATTCTTTGGTGAAATGTTTGTTCAAATATTTTGCCCATTTTGTATTATTTGTTTGCTTGTTTTAGAGTTTTGAGAGGTCTTTATATATTTGATATCTGATTCCTTTATTACACATGTGATTTGCAAATCTTTTTACCTAGTGTAGGGACTGCTTTATTTATTTTGAAGCTCTTTTAATAGGAGCATAAGCATTTAGGACTGTTATGTCCTCTTGGTTAAATGATTCCTTTATCAATATAAAATGATCCTCCCTATCCCTGCTAATATTCTTTATTTGGAAATCAACTTTGATACTAATATAGTCACTCCAATTTTCTTTTGATTAATTAGTGTTAGTATATTTATTTTTCCAGCTTTTTACTTTTTTCCTATTTCTGTCTTTATATTTACAATGGATTACTTGTAGGCTGCATATATTTGACTCTTGCTTTTTTATCCAGTATGAAAATATTTGCATTTTAATTGAGGTACTTAGACCAAATACATTTAATGTGATTCCTTGTTATGGTCAGGTTCAAATCTGTCATCTTGCTATTTGTTTTTTATTTGCCCCATCTTTTCCTTAATTCCTTTTTACTGTCTTGATTTGGATTAATTGAGGATTTTTAATTGATTCAGTTTTGTCTTGGCAATTTATTCACTATAGCTCTTTGTTTTGCTATTTTGGTGGTTGCTTTACGATTTATAATATATATCTTTAACTTATTAAACTCTATCTTCAAATAATATTATACCATTTCATGTAGAGTATAAGAATCTTATTATATTTCCATTTTTCTCTTTCTGGCTTTTGTGCTTTTGCTGTAATATATTTTATTTTAATTTTTGTTAACCCCACAATACATTTTTATTAGGTGTGTTTTAAATAGCTAAGTATCTTTAGAAGTTTAAATGATGAGATAAAATATCTTTATGTTTATCCATGTAGTTAATATTTTTGGTGCTCTTTATTCATTTTTGTGGATCAGAATATCCATCTGGTATTGCATTCCTTGTGCTTAAATACTTTAACATTTTTCCGTAGTGCCGATCTACTAGTGAAGAATTCTATAAGCTTTTTTTATCTGAAGAAGTCTTTATTTCACCTTCGGTTTGAAGGTAGTTTTTTTGCAGTAAGAGTATCCTAGTTTGGCTGATTTGTTTTCTTTTTGATGTGTTAAAAATGTTGTTCCACTGTGTTCTAACTTTTATTGTTTCTGATGGGAAATCTTCTGTTATCCTTATCTTTGTTTCTTTGTAAGTTTTTTTCTGACTCCTTTTAAGATTTCTATTTATCATTAGTTTTAACTAATTTGGCTATGATGTTCCTTGCCTTAATTTTTCACGTTTCTTGTGCTTGGGGTTTATTGTACTTCTTGGATCTGTGGGTTTATAAAATTTGTTGCTGCCATTTTATGGTACCTTCATGAGTAGCAGGGTATTATTTAATACTTTATTTTGGTTATCTATTTCTTTTTGAGTGAGCTTTTGTAGTTTGTTTCTTTTAAGAAATTGGTCTATTTCATCAATGTCAGATTTATGGACATAGAATCATAGGTAATATTCCCTATTTATGTTTGGGGGTTTCTAATGATGATGGTGTCTTTTCCTTTCTGATACAGGTACTTTCTGTCTTCCTTCCTTTTTTCTTGGTCAGTATGCCTAGAGATTTATCAACTTAAGTGATCTTTTCAAAGAACAAACTTTTTGTTTCCTTGATTTTAGCATTGTTTTTCTAATTTCAATTTGATTGATAGACCTTTCTTGTTTCCTAATAAAACATTTAGTGCTATTAATTTCTCTGTCATTGCTGTTTTATCTACATTCTGTATGCTTTAATATGTTGTGCTTTCATTCAGTTCAAAATATTTTCTAATTTCCCTTGTGACTTCGTTTTTAGCCTGTGGGTTATATAAAAGTATATTATTTAATTTTCAAGTATTTGGGGATTTTCCTTGATACATTTTTGGTATAGATGTTTAGTTTGATTCTATTATGGTCGGAAAACATACTTTTTATCATCTTTATTCTTTTAAATTTCTTGAGGTTTGCTGTATGACAGCAGAATTTGTCTATTTTGTCAATGTTCCATGTGTACTAGAAAAGAGTGTGTATTCCGCTATTGTTGAGTGGAATGTTCTAAAATGTCAATTAAGTCAAAGTGGTTAATAATGTATGGATCTTCTATACCATTATTGATTTTCTTTCCACTTATTCTATTGATTATTGAGAGAGAAATGTTAAAGTCCAAAGTAAAATAATTTTTTTTCAGTTCTGTTTCTGCTTGATGTATCCTGACGCTCTATTATTAAGTACATAAATGAGTAATATTGTTGCAACCTCATTATTATGTAATGATTATCTTTTATTACTAGAGACTCTTAAAAAATTGCTGGTAATACTGTTTGTTCTGAAATTGACTTTGTTTGATATTAATGTAGCCACTGCAGCTTTTTTTTCCTTTAGTTTTTGTATGGTATATGTTTCACATTTTTGTTACATTTAATCTGTGTGTATCTTTATATTTGAAGTGGGTTTCTCACAGACAGCACACAGTAGGGTTTTGTTTTTTTAATTTGCTCTGACAGGTTCTGTCTTTTAATTGATATGTTTAGACTATTATAATCCTTGATATGATTTTATTTAGGTTTACCATTTTATTATGTGTTTTCCCCTGCCTCCTTTAATTTTTTGTTCTCTTTCTCCCCTTTGGGACTTCTTTTAGATTATTTGGATTTCCTCCCCTCCCCTCCCCTCTCCTCCCCTCCCCTCCCCTTCCTTCCCCTCCCTTCTTCTTTCCTTCCAAGTTGGGATCTTGCTCTGTCAGCCAGTCTGAAGTACAGTGGCACCATCACAACTCACTGTAGCCTTACACTCCTGGGCTTGAGCAGTTCTCCCACCTTAGCCTCCTAAGTAGCTACGACTACAGGTGTGCGCCACCCTGCCTGGCTAATTAATTTTTTTTTTTTTTTTTTGTAGAGAGGGGTCTTGCCATGTTGCCTAGGTTGGTCTTGAAGTCCTGGCTTCCAACAACCTTCCCACTTTGGCCTCCCAAAGTGCTGGGATTACAAGTGTGAGCCACTGCAACTAGCTTATTTTAATATTCTTAATATTCTATTTTAATTTATCTATTGGCTTTTGACTATATTTGTTTTATTTCAGTTTTTAAAGAAATGGGGTGTCATTCTGCGACTCAGACTGGAGTTCAGTGGTGTGATCCTAGCTCTCTGCAGCCTCAAATTCCTGGGGTCAAGGGATCCTACTGCCTCAGCCTCTCAAGTAGCTGAGGCTACAGGCACGATAGCATCATACCTAGCTAGTATTTTATAATTTTTGTAGAAATAGGGTCTTGCTGTGTTGCCCAAGCTGGTCTCAAACTCCTGGGTTCAAGTCATCCTCCCACCTCATACTCCCAAAGTTCTGGGATTATAGATAGGTGTGAGCCACCATACCCAGCCTCTTTGCATTTTTAATTATTACTTTAGAGATTACTATACAGGTACCTAATCTTTCATAGTCTACTTAGAGTTAATATTTTACTACTTCACATAAATTGAGAAACCTCACAAACTTAAAATTCTCTTCACTTTCCTATTTGTCAAATGTATTATATATGTACATTGAAACCCCCTCCCAAGACAACATTATAATTTTTACATTTAGCAATCATACATAGTTTGAAGGCCCAAAAAGGAGAAAATTAGTCTATTATATTTTCCAGATATTTGCAGTTGCTTCTGAACGTCCTTCATTTCTGAATTTCTGCATTTCTCTTTAGTCTGAGCAACTTTTTAACATCATTTTTTTAGAGTAGATCTGCCATTGATAAATTTTCTGAATTTGCCTTTATCATGTTTCATCTTCAGTCCTGAAGTATATTTTTGCTGGCTGTAGAATTCTCAGTTGACAGTTTCTTTATGTCAGGATTTTAAAAAATTGTTCCATTGTCTTCTGTCTTCAGTGATTTCTGAGAGAGGTACACAGTCATTTCAGTCATTGTTTTCTTCTATGTAACATGTCATTTTTCTCTTACTGCTTTGAAGCCTATTTTTGTTTGTTATTGTTTGTTTGACCTTTGGTTTTTAGCAGTTTGATTTGGATGTAGCTGCAGGTGGGTTTTTTGTTTGTTTGTTTGTTTCTCCTGTTTGAAGTTGGCTCTGCTTCTTGAGTTGTATATTTATGTCTATTACCAAATTTCAGAAGTTTCAGTTATTATTTTTTCTCCAAATATTTTTTCAGCACTGTACTCTTTTTCTTCTTCTGTGATTCCAATGACACAAATGTTCAACATTTTGGGGCAGGTGTGGTGGATTATACCTGTAATCTCAGTACTTTGGGAGACCGAGGCAGGAGGATCACTTGAGCCCAGGAGTTTGAGATGAGATCAGCCTGGGCAATATAGTGAGATCCAATCTTTCCAAAAAATTAAAAAAAAAAAATTAGCTGGGTGTGGTGGTGCACACCTGTGGTCCCAGCCACTTTGATGGCTGAAATGGGAGGATGACTTGAGCCCAGGAGGTTGAGGCTGCAGTAAGACATAATTGTGCCACTGCACTCTAGGTGACAGAGGGAGACCCCATCTCATTAAAGAAAAAAGATATTTTGATATTGTTCTACATGTTCCTGGGGCTCTATTTATATTTTGTTAATTTTTTCTCCCCCCCCTTTTTTTTTGGATTGGATGATTTCTGTTGATCTGTCTTCAAGTTTCATGACTTCATGGCCATTTCCATTCTGCTATTGAGATATCCAATGATTTTTTAAAATTTGTATATTTTATTTTTATTTCTTTTCTGAGATTGACCTTTCCATTTATTTGAAATGTATCAACCTTTATCTTAGGAGCATAGTTGTAATAGTTGCTTTAAAGTCTTTGTCTGATGTTTTCAATATCTGAGTAATCTTGGGGTTGGCATCTATTGATTGTCTTTTCCTTTCAAAATTGGTTACACTTTCCTATTTTTTATATGTCAAGGATTCTAAATTTTTTTTGAGAGAGGGTCTTACTCTGTTGCCCAGGCTGGAGTACAGTGGCACAATCATGGCTCGCTGCAGCCTTGACTTCCTGGGCTCAGTCAGTCCTCCCACATTAGCCTCCCGAGTAGCTGGGACCACAGGCATGTCCCACTACACTTAGCTAATTTTTGTATTTTTCACAGAGACAGGATCTCACTATGTTGACCAGGCTGGTCTGGAATTCTTGGCTCAAGTAATTTGCCTACTTTAGCCTCCCAAAGTACTGGGATTATAGGCATAAGCCACTGCACCAGGCCTGAATATTTTGAACATTGTATAGTTTAGACTCTTGGTCCTGCTAAAATCCTGTAGAGAATATTGAATTTTTTTTTCTTAGCAGTCAACCTGGTTAGGGTCATACCACAAGTCTGTCTCACCTTTGGTGGTGGTTGTCTCAGTATCCATTAAGTTTTCAAGTCTTTGGATCTGTTGTGCACATGCACAGCTTAGGGATGAGATACAATTTTGCAAGTTCATACACAAATTTATGAAATTTTCATCTTCAGCTCTTTTCCCTCCAGGATTCATTTCATACTCTGCAGTCCACAGGGCCCTCTTTTGTAGTCCTCTGATAGAAGGATGGGATTTTTCTTGGGGGTTTAACTGCCTGCTGCCCCTGCTGCCGCAGCACAGCCCTGTGACTACAGTCCACCTTTAGGCAAAGCTGAAAGAGAAAAAAGGAAGAGCAAAATAGGGATTTTCCCCCATACTCTTTGGACCACAGGGACCTCTTTCCCCAGGTCTATGGCCAGAAAGACAGGTTCCCCAAGAATTTTTATTTTGTGGTTGCTGCTGGCACATCACTTTCAGAGCCTTCAGGAAGTTGCTTTTGCATTTTGTCTGGACCGTTTAGCTGTAATCAGTAAGAGAGCTGGTCTGTGGCGGGCCACTCCACTATGGCCAGCAATGGAAGTCTCAGGGCCTAAAGAGTTAAATGCTGCCTGCCATTGTGCAGCTTTCCCTGTGTTCTTTAAAAGTGGAGTTCAGAATTTATTCTTTTGTGCCTCTTTATACTTATGTGATTTTTCCAGACGGTCGCAGTTGGTAGCACAACAGTGATTCTAGCTGAGTGTTTAAAATGGCTGACAACTTCCCAGCTGGTTTCCGTCGGCTTGGCCGCAGTGGCGATGGATGTGCTGAACACAGGCGATGTTGTCTGGCTTCTCAACATTGCTGCTGAGTGGAACCGTTTTGTGAATATCCCAAATGACAGTCTCTCATGAGGGGCTTTGTATTTATCATGGATTCTAGTACTTTTCTGTGTGCAAGAGTCTTCTTTCTGGTTTACTAGTCATCCAGTGACTGGCATTTTTGAAGGCTTAAGTCCAAGCGTTTGTCACTGGGGAGGATGAAGAGATGTAGAATTCGTAGGGACCCAGGTACCATGGGAAAGGCAGGATCATGGTTTCAGTGAAGATTTCTGCTCATTATATGGGAAATAGACATATTAAAACAACAAACAACAACGTGATTTACATTGTGCCCAAGTTTTCCCCATGAAAAACCGACTGATTAAATTTGTGTAGTGATTATTCAATCAACATCTTTACCCACATGTGCAGTGGCATTTATGAATTACCAGATATAGCTTTGTAGAAGCACGGTGGGGGTTGATTATGACCATGTGACTATCATTTCATTTCTCTTTTCCCCCTCTTCTCTCCCTTTCTTCCTCCCTCCCTCTCTCTCTTTTCCTCCCTCTTTTTTCTCTTTCTTTCTCTTTCTCTCTTCTCTCTTTGTCTTTTTCTTTCTCTCTCTTCTTACTTTCACCTCCCCCTCCCTCCTTCCCTCCCTCTTTTTCCTTTTCTTTCTTTCTCTTTCTTTCTTCTTTTATTCTTTCTCTTCCTTTTTTCTTTTTCTCCCTCTCTTTCTTTCTCTCCATTTCTTTCTCTTTTTCCTTCTCTCTTTCTTTCTTCTTTTCTTTTCTTCTTTTCTTTCCTTTCAATGAGGGAATGACTAAATATACTGGAAAAGGGCCAGGAATCACATGCAACAGGAATACAGAAAGAATGCTCCTTACTCAAGAGGGAATTGTTACAGATAAATCCAGAACAATTAAACTGTGTTACTTCCTTTTGTTAAGGCAGCCATCTGAGGTTATAGCTAATGTAAAGGAGGGCATTGTCAGTAGCAAGTAAAGTAAGGCTGCTATTAAAATGAAACAGGCTGTGCTCTGCTCGGTGGCCTCTCACTTCAGCCGGCTCTTCAGTGATAACCACTGCCCTCCAGGAGAACTGGGCAGGAGAGTTGGAACCCCTCCCAGAGCAGAATATGCCTCACCAGTCTTCCATTTGAAAGCTATTTTAAATCTTTTTGGAATTATCCAAATAGTTATGACAAAGTAAGAAAATAAATACACTTCTAAATAGATAAATAAGTGTAATAAAGACTTTCTACAGAATGAATATGGGGGAGAAAAAAGTGAAATGGAAATCAGGAATTTAGACTCCATTAATCTGGCATATTTTAAGACACTTTCTGAGTCTCAGTTTTAGCCTTTTGTAAAATGGGGAGGGTGGTATATCTGATGGAATAAACAATGAATGGAAATTGTTAAACAATGATTATTGTCAGGCTTTGCATTATGTGCATTACAAGAACTAGTTCACTTAACCTCACAGCAACCTATAATATATACACTATTAACATTCCTTTTTGTTAGATGGGCAATTCAGGCTTAGGGAAGTTACTGTATTTGCCAATGTCAAATAAGTTTAAAATTAAGGTATTCTGAGTCCAGATTCTGGTAGACTCTTGGAAATTACAACTACTCAGTAATAGAGGTCAGCTGGAGCCCTAATTCTGACTGTTCTGTGGTGGCTTTCTGGAGTGCTGTGTTCACAGTCATTTTGAGGCCAAGTACACTAGAGCTGTCCTGGATTGATTGTTCTTTCCTGCTGTGGCACAAGAGGACAGAATGAAGACAAGTGTACTGATGCTTGCCATCCACCCAGCAACCGAGGGCCCTTCCAACTTTGTAATTAGACACTATTGCTTCAGTTAAAGTAGCTTTTATTACTGTTCACAACCACCTTTATACTCCTGAGATGCCAAGGACTCTGTGAAGCTCTGTGGTTTCTGCAGCAATATGTCCTCTCTCCCTCCCTTCCTCCCTTCCTTTCTCTCTTCCTCCTTCCTTCCCTCCCTCCCTCTTTCCCTCCCTCTCTCATCATTCCTTCCTTCTTTCCTTCCTTCCTTCTTCCTTCCTTCTTTTGTTTTGTTTTTAATTATTTTTTTAACTTCAACTTCCCCAGAAAGAAAAATGTTCAGAATCCAGCATGTAAAAGAGGTGTAGAGATAGGAATAATGACGTTATAAATAATAATAAGTAAAAACAACAAACACAATAATGTCACTAATACTAGCAAATATAGTAGTTTTTCAGTTTTCATAACTTTATATTAGCTTTAGTGTAATATCACCACAGATGAGATATTAATTTCTCAGCAGAGGGTAAAATATCTTTTGAGAGATGGCTGAAATTATCACAGGACTAAAAGGATGATTATACATTAATAATGGTTCTAATGTTAGAAAAAATTGAGACGTAACTATGTCCATTGAAAAAAACAGCCATGATATGACCTCAAATCAAAATTATTAGTGATTTTTTTAGATGGATATTTGTGTACTGAAGAATAGTGATATTTTAAATAGTTATGCAGACATATAGATATACAAACATATGCACACACAAACTCTCTGTGGCAAGTCTGGAAAATTTGGACATTGTGTTGTGCTCTTGGAGGTTCAGATCATAATCATTAGATAAAGAAATCTGTTAAATTGTATATTGTATTTCTCAATTACTTTGACCATGGAACCATTGTATTTGTTAGTAATTAAAACCCTAAGGAGTTACTGTCACACTTTGGAAAATGCCAGCCCAAGACTCAGGTATAAAATGGAGTAGGAGTATTTTTCAGGGTAATTCACTGCTCTTCCTCAGCCTGGACCTAAAGTTGTAATGCTGAGAACTAAGCAACCCTGCTCACAGTTTGAAATGAAGACATGAGGAAGAATTCCAGGTTCTTGCCCTGCGGTACTCCCTGGGTGAACTTCTGTGTCCATTGTAAATCTAGTTTTAATTTAAAGTTGCTAAAATACATCATGATAAAAAAAAATGGTGGCTCTACCTGAGACCTCAATCTAATGGTAAATCATCATAAAATAGTGATGATTAAGGGGGAAATTGAGTTCTGTGGCTTATCTAAAATACAGAGGAAATAAAAATGAATGAACATATTCTGTAATTTGTGGAGAAAATCTAAACACTTATTTCAACAGCTAACCACAAGTGAGAAAGAGAAGTTTTGCTATACTCATTCAATGTTCGTTTAAAATTAGAATGGGGTCCACAGTGTAAGCCAATGCATCTTAAAGTTTAATGTGCATCTGAGTGACATATAGGCTTATTAAAAATGCAGAGCCCCCAAAATGCAGTGAGATTTTGATTAACAGATGTGGGTTGAGGCTCAGGAATCCATACTTCTACAACACTTTGATAAACACTGATGTAAACCATGTGATAACACTGGAAGTGATAAAGTGTTGTGGGAACTCTCGGAATCCTCAACATAAATAATCATTCCACCCAGGCTGACTTTGGACAAAGTGTCAAAAAATGCTTTTTCCTGTATATGAGTTGGAGTCAACTAACTGCTTTCACACATAGACCCAAAAATGTATAAATGCTAAAACATACAGGAGTTTGTTTCTTACTCATGTGGGAGTTTATTTTTGCTCACATAAACAGTCCAAGGAAGGTCCAGGTTAACAGGAGTTTCTGTTCCGACATGGGTGCTATGGGGGCCTGGATGATGGAGGTTGGCCATCTTCAACTCACAGCTTCCAGTTCCACTTGTGCGTTGACATCCAGATGGTAGAAGTGGAGAGAGCCTGGAGAATCATGAATGGTATTAGAGGCAAAATTTTGGCCACTCCCTTAATTCTATGTTGTAGGTCTAACTCCTGGTCTCTCAGACTATGATTGTGTTTGGAGGTTAAGTCTTTAAAGAGACAATAAAGTTAAAATTAGCTTGTTCAGGAGGGCCCTAATCCAATATGACTGACATCCTTAGAAGAGGAAGAAAATGGGACATGCATAGAAGTAGCAGGGTTATATGTGCATAGAGAAAAGACCATGTGAGGACACAGCAAGAAGGTGACCATCTGCAAGCCAAAGGAGAGGGGCCTCAGGAGAAACCGAATCTGCCAACACCTTGATCTTGGACATCTAGCCTCCAGACTGTGAAGAAATAAGTTTCTGCTGTTCAAGTTCCCTAGTCTGTGGTATCTTGTTATGGCAGCCCAAGTAAACTAATACAATGGCAATTTGAGGGCTGTACTGGAAGTGGGGCACATCATTTTCACTCACTCTTCATTAAACAGAAGTCAGTCATATGGCCCCCTATGTGCGATGGGATCTGGAAAATGAAACCTTAGCTACGCACCAGGAAGAAGAAAAAATGAGTTTACTAAGTAGTATGGTATAGTATCTGCCATACCCTGTGTCCCCTCTTTTGCATTTGGGCTACTCCTCTATGGGTTTAGAGAAAGGTCCTCAATTCCACTAGACCAGGTCATTGACTTCCTCCTCCATCCCTCTCAAAGCCCATGTCTAAACCAATCATTTGTTGTGGGGGTGAGGAGGAGGAGGGGCATGTACTATGAATGACTCAGGCTAGGTAAAATGCCCACCCTGAGACAGGGAGGAGGGGGCCCTGTGCCTAAGATGTTTACCAGGACAGCAGGGCATAGTAGGAAGGCCATTTGTCAAAGTATGAAGTGTACTGGGCTAACAAAGACAAGAGGTGTCCACTACGAAGGCAGAAAATGTGCTCCCTCTGGGAGGATATTGGGATTTTCAAAGAACATTGCCTGTGGTCCAGCTTGAATGATGGAAATTTAAAGCCTTGGAGCAAGTGAACTCTCTGAGGTCCCTTCAAATCACTCAGATGGGTGACTGCCCATGGCCAGCTTTCTTGTGAGGCCAGCTCTCTCATGAAGCCAGCTCAATTACAATGAACATAAAATGTAATTGAGTGGACCCAGTTTTGCTCTACTAACTCAGCACAAAGAGGCCAAATGACTCCTTCATGTCTTTTAAAATAGAAACGAAAGGCACTGCACAATTCCTGACCTCATTAGTTTAGCCAAGATGATACTGGCAAAGCCATATGTGATTGGCGCATGAAGAAAAGGAAGAAGGGGTTTGCCATGACAATTCTAGGCAGCATGATGGCTATTAAAAATTCTTGTAAGTCAGTACAGTCCAGCTGGTGATAAGAACCATGATGAGGATGAAAAAAACAATTAAGCATGCTCACTGAGTGGGGCACTGAGTCCCTACTTTCATTGCCATACATAGTAAAACAAGATAATTTAATTAAGGGGTGTAGCAGGTCTTAACCCTGAAGGACTAACTTTAAGATTATATTGTAGCAACATAAATTTCAGAAACAGGCCTCACGTGTTAGTTAATTTTAAATCTTTTTAGAATAAGTGAGGATCTTAAAAGGAAATATTTTGGATGACTATCACCATGCCAAAGTCAAAACTTCTTTGATGACTAACACTATGCCAAGTTCACAGTCTCTTGGATGACTGCACCATATCAATTTCAAATCTCAGAACATTTAAAAATGTACACTTGCAAGACTTTAGTAAGCCAATAGAATGAATGCCCAGCTACTTAATGAAACCAGTAAAGCGAAGGAGACTTTTACAGTGACAATATCCTTTACACCCTCTCAGCAAAAGAAAAAAAATATTGAAGTTTTAAATGAAGTTTTAGGAAACATCAAAGGAAAGATCATTTTTTTTTAACCAACTCCATGTGCATGCTGGGAGCATAGCATGAACACATCTGAGTGTATACATTCTCTCTCTGTCCTGACACCTGCCAGCTGTGTGACCTTAGGCAAGGTATGGGACTTCTCCAAGCCCCAGCCCGTGGTAATGTACTGATTATTGAGAGATACTCTCCATCATCAGATAGTCTCCATAAAGGGCTTTGCACAGTGTGGGACACACAGAAGCTCTCAATATGTATGTATTAGGTGTTATTAGGTTAACGGAGTCATATCTGTTCTTAAGTTCATCATGAGGACTGAATGATGGTCCCTGTGAGACATTTGCATGCACGCTACATCAGCTCTCATTAGAATGACCATCAGCTTTGTCAGAAAACAATAGTTAGGTTTCTTTTGGTCCTGCGCGCTCTCAAGTTTTGCGCATCCTTTAGGGTGCATCACTGTGAATCTTCTGTTTCAGTCTCAACAGAGGTTAATATGTAGTGATGCTGCTAAAGAGTGCTTCAATAAAAGTGACAAAATACAGGCGGTTGGTCAGTAAGGGAATGGGTCAGTGGAATTTGTGTTAGCAGCACTCAGCCCCTTCACATCTAGCGATTCTCATCAAGCTCATTTCCATGTGTTGGATGGGTTTCCTAGAACTCAAGCACTCAGAATTAGCCCCTCTACAGACCACAGTGGCCAGCAAGCCGGAGATGGGGTCGTTTTGGTTTTCAGATTTTAACATGGGGAATAACTTTTGGCAGTCCTATTGCACACCTATTCTTGTTAAAGCAAGCAGACAATCATCTGGAGGTACAGTAGGGTTTCTCCTCCACATTCCTCAGTCTAATCTCACTGTTCAGTTGATGCGATTTCTCCTCTCCCTCTCATAAAAGGATTCATTTTCAGAAGAAAAACTCATTTTGAAGGATTCCTTTTTTACCTCTTCTTCACACTCTCTAGCACCCTTCATACCTCTCTCTTTTCCTCATTCTGTTTCCTTCCTTCTTCTCTTGCTGTCTCCCATTTTTCTTCCCAACACTGAACAAGCAGCCAAGGAAACCTTCAAGTTATAAAAACATTCATCTGACATTGGTGACATTACTCAATGTCATCAGGCCAAAATATTTACTCCCTTATGCCTCAGAGAGTCTGCCTGTGGTCCTTGTTTCTCAGTGCTGTTTTGTGGCTCCACTCTCCTTTATGGATGTGAAGAAGCAGAAGGAACTCCTAACCAATAAGGCTGTCTCCCTCTCCCTTACACTTATGCCAGCGGAGTGACTGGGCCCAGGGCTCACTAAATGTTCCTTGAGTGATTAGATGATTGAACAAATGAATTAAGCAATGCATGATCTTGTATAGCTGTATCCTGCAGAGCAAGCCTCAACTCCCTGATTCCATCTTCTTGTTTGAACGTTTTATCAACCAGAGCCGTAACCTATCTGGTGCCCTTGAGCCAGCCTGCCTGGCTTGGAGATCTGGCTCTACTACTTACTAGCTGTGTAACCTTGGGTGTGCTACTGGATCTCCCTGTGCCTCAATTTATCTTCTTTAAAATGGGTAGAGCGAGTCTTTGAAGCAGTCTATTAAGAGCGTTGATTGAATACACACACACTTTTAGAATAATGTCAGATACCATAACTCCTCAGTAAGTGTTGTTATTAAAATTTTGAATATTATAACTAAGTAGATGAGCTCACGTGAGATGATTCCTGTGACAGCACTTTAAGTGTAAGACTTATTGCAAAGTTAATAATAATTTCTTTTCACTGAGCTGCTTTGCCATTTTGTTCTACAAAATGTTAATTCTGTAGTTCTGGTCCACTCTCCATTCTGAGCTAGTTTTTCTTGTATTACTCAATGTCATCAGGCCAAAATATTTACTCCCTATGCCTCAGAGAGTCTGCCTATGGTCCTTGTTTCTTAATGCTGTTTTGTGGCTCCACTCTCTTTTTATGGATGTGAAGAACCGGAAGGAACTCCTAACCCCACCCTCCAGGTGGGGCTCCACTTCTAGACCCCACATGCATACCTGACACTTACTCCTGAATGCTTAGCATCCCATTTCATGGAGCTTATTCTCCAGACAACAGTCTGCAATGGGCATTCTGCTAGACCCCTTTAGGAACCACTTCATGGGCACAATTATCTACTTGCCCCCTCAAAGTGAGGTGAAATTGCTAATTGCACCTGCAAGAGGCTAATTGGGAAGCGCCCTCCATTGCATGCAGCCAAAATGCACCTGCAAATAATTAACTTCAGATGCCCAAATTGTACCCACAAGAAAGGAGAGGAAGCCCAGGCTGAGACCCCAGCCTCTCTGAAAAGGTTCATATTTCCCAGGTTTGAGTTGGATCCTTTGAACATCAAACAGGGCAGAGAAGGCTTCTGTGCATGGCTGTGGAGTCTGGTGCAGCCATTCCAAAGTGGCACGTGTCTCTGCCGTCCTAATATCATCATTATCCAATAGATGCCATCCCACGAGTGGGAAAACAAAAATGGGCTCCAGAGCCTTTCCCTTCTCTTCTCTCCATGTGTGGTAGAGAATTTCCACTCACCACATGTCCCTCTATTATATCTTCATGGAATCTGCCAAAGTAAATAGTGTAGTTCCTTTATTTTTAGTTGGTATTGCACAGGTTCTTCTCAGATTAAGCAGTCAAAGGTCAGGAAAGTTGAGATGAACCATAGTTTTAAAACCATTGTACTGCATAGAGTTATTTATATAGGAGTTTTCATGTATAGACTTGATTAAAAGCTGAGGATATTTGCTCAACAGAAAGGAGAAAAACCATCATTATCTGATTTTACATGGAATTCAGTGGCTGCTAATCAAACCCGGGCCTGCATCTGGTTAAGACATACTTGGCACTGACTTGTCACAAGTCAAGGTTTTGCCATGTCAAGGGATCTTTCACTCAAAGCGGCGACCCATATTGGACTGAAGAAACACATGAGTTTTTAATTGAGAACAATAGTTTAACAAACCACTTCCCAGGACCATTGAAAGAAAAGTATGTGCCCATGGCATTTCTGGCACCAAAAGATGTTTATTTGAATGCATTTTCTTTAAACCATAGCCCAAAATGCCCAGCAGAGAAGGACCATTAAGAGTCAGTGCAGAAAAATGAATTTCTATGGGGTGACCCACACTAGCTGGCACCAGTGCCGGTCAATCTTGCAAGGTACTCTGGTATCTATAAAAGCTTGTTCCTTCCCATGTGCCCAAGTAGACATAGAGACACTTGTGGACTTGGGGAAACAAGTTATATACATCAACTCTGAAATGATTTCCATTAGAAAAATTAAACCTATCCCTTCTCTGAATCCATTAGAGGCTTCTTTGCTGAATTGTTGCCAGTGAATCTGTGTAGTGAGTTTGGAGGCACTCTAAAAATAAGAAGCATTTCTAACAATTGGTGAATGCTAGGCATTGTGCTAAGTGCTTCAGCTGCCTTGTCACATTGCACACACACGTAGCAGCCGTCTGTGGTTGCTGGTCTCGATGCCTCCATCTTGCAGAAGTAGAGAGCAAAGTCAAGATAGTTAGGTCACTTGCTAACTATCCCAGCTTGCAAGTAGCCAGTGAGAGTTCACAGCTAGATTCATCTGAACAGAGGGTCAGCTTCTGTGTTTCTGTTTTTCTTTTGAAAGAAGAAACGTTCTTGTACTGTTGTCCTGTGTGTTTCATAGAAATCTTATCAGTGTAATAGCACTTGATAATTGCTGAATATTTGATCTGGAGTGAGATATACATTGATATCATTCATCGAGGTATAAAAGTTAGTAGTACTGTATTGTTTTTTAATTCCGACTTTTAGGATGTATTGACTCTTTCAGACTCCTGCTGTATTCTGACGAAATGAAAGGCACTTCACTATGCTTTTCCCCAGGGCAGGGACCAGGCTGATTTGGCTGTGAGGCCCCAGCTCTGAGTGTGGAGCTTGGCACACAGAATCCGTGTTGCATAAATGTCACTGTAATGGATTGAAACATTCAGGGCATGGTCTCCTTCTGCAGCTCTGGAAGGTGTTGGCAGTTTTGCCAAAAGAAAGGAGGAATTTCACTTGACAGTCCCATCGTTCAGACCTTAAATCTTACTTACAATCCCCAGAAGTGTAGTGCCCCATGAAAGAGGCGGTGACAAGCAGTCAAATGGCTGGCTCGAAAGGTCAATAAGGAGAGGCCAAGTTTGAGACTTCATCCAGTCAGAGAACTGGAAGGTCGTTCCTTTGACTTACCTGGAGCTGCTATGTCCTCATCAGCTGGAGGTTTGCCACTACAGAAAATAATAAGATGATAATGGTGATAATGAGACTAACATTTACTGAAGGCTGTTTATGTTCCAGGCGTTGTTCAGAGCTCTTTACATGCATTATTTCTTTTGATCCTCACCATGAACAGATACTATAAAATGGTCTACTTGGCAGATGAAGAAACTGAGACTCAGATAACTTAACTGCTTTGCCTTGCAAGTGACTTGTGAACAAAGCAGGTGAATTCAGAAGTTCTTTTGGCCCCTGAGCCCAAGGAGATAACCCCTACAATTAGTGCCTTAACCGAGGTTTGGGAGTAGTTGACTTTTTAATAAATATATGAGAGTCAATTCAGGGTTATTCTTATAACAATGTAAGTATCGCTTATTTGCAACCTGAAATGCTTTCTAGAATGAAAGAGGAGAGGTTAGACATGATGAGCTGAAGACCGTGCATCCCTTGGGTGAACTTTCAGGAGTGCCCAGTTGGGGATGCTGTGGCACAAGTCAAGGCTGAGAGGCAGCAGAGGGCTGCCCACCTCACTGCTGGAACGGCTCAGCCATTTGTTCCCTGAACCTGTGCACGCTGGATGTGAAACACTAAAAGCTTGTAAATGATCACAACAGGGACCAGAGTCGCAGGTCAGAGCTGGGTTCAGATCTTAGTTGTTTTTGACCTTGGGAAAGTGACCTGACTAAGATCCTCACTCAGGAGTGAAATGGGGATAAGAATAATAGCAGAAGGTGGTTGTGAGTAATTGCATGAATGATGCTTAAACCAGGGTCTAGAAAGTAGTGAATAACCCACATTATTGGAGATGGGTAGAAAGCCCTCCTGTCCTATGGGCCTTCCCTTTGAAAGTGGTTATTTGAAGCATTGTGTGTTCAGTGGAGCCTGAGACTAGCCTCTGATATGAATATTCTGAGGAATCTTGACACATTTGAGAGTTGGGTAGCTCACTCATGACTTTCTCTGCACTGCTGCACATGCCAGATGCAGAAAATCTTTTCAAGTCTCTTTAAGGATTTGTGTAAGGAATTTCTACCTGGCCAGGTCTGCTCATCCATAGCAACCTACTGGAGTCTCCTTTAGGCCTACTTTGCCTGCTTGGGGTGTTTTTTTTTTCAGATAAAATGGTTGTGTAGAATAACCCAATTTATCCCTGCTGTAAAAAACTCCTTGTTTTGCAATCACAGCCTTTCCTCCGAGGAAAGATGGGATTTGAATTGTCTTAAAGCAATGGGAATTATGTGGGGACATGAGATTGCATCTGGCATAAGTGCAGTTATGCTTGTGCTAAGATATGAGTTCCTCCATGGAGTCTCCTACATCCTTGGAATGTCCCCAAGCATCAGGTTTTACTCTTGTTCTTTGGATTTATTACCATCATTACCAGTAAATGGGAATAATGCTTTGTATCTAAGTGGCTTTCATTTGAGATGCTCAAAGTGGTTAAAGATGTGCACATTGGTATGGAGAGGGGCCACATGGGTCACAGTTTTGATAAGGCTCACACTTGTATTCACTAAATAATGTCACTAGTAAATGCTAACTTTCAGCAGTTTTCAAGACAGACAAGCCTTGCCAGCAGATGCAGCAGCAAGTAGGGATGGAGACTTGCGAGTAGGGAGATGTAGTAGGGAGACTAGGAAAGCCTCTCCCATCCGATGCATGCTTAAAATTCCCCCATTTGGGATTCACTGTTGAGAAGGTTAACCATTGCACATTTTCTCTAAGTCATCTTAATACTTTCTGAGGAATTATGTTATCAGATTGCTTTCCTTTCCTAGAGGAGAGGCTGCAAGAGAGAAGGAAATACAGAAAGGCTAGAGTGCTGCAGAGTTAAAGTCCCTGGGAGCAGTCCTCCACCAATGCCAGGAGAGAACTGGTAGAGCAGAGTCCCAGCTGCCTACCCTCTAAGAAGATAACTGAGGCAGTGTGGTAGGTTTTCCAGAGGCTCCCAGTGGGACTGAGCTCCATTTCTTAGAGTGTTAACCTGCTTATCATGAATGCATTTTGTATTGGCTTCCTTTCCTTTCCTGGCTCACTTCTTTACCCTCTTACCAGTTTTGACAAGGCAGTCAACTTTCCAATTGAAGCCTTTCAGTCAAATCCTGTGTTAGAGCCTGCTACATCTGGGGAATCCCCCGCATTGGTTTTCCATTGTCGCCATAACAAATTACACAGGTGACAGCTTAAAATATCACGTTTGTTATCTCAGGTTCTGTAGGTTAGAATTCTAGTTAGATTCTCTACTCAGGGTCTCACAAGTTAATATTTGGTTAGCAGCTGAGGCTGCAGTCCTTATCCAGGGCTCAGGCTCCCCTTCCAAACTCCTGGTTGTTGGCAGAATTTATTGCCTTCTGGTGTTTTTCACGTGGCCCCTCCATTTGCAACTCAGCAATGGCAGACTGCATTCTTATGCTTCACATTGCTGTCACTTCCTTTTCTGCTTTTAAGAGCTCAGATGATTATGTTAGGCCCACCAGAATAATCCAGGATAATTTGCCTGTTTTAAAGGCAAAGCTCATCTGTGACCTTAATTATGTTTGCAAAGTCCCTTTTGCCAGGTAACGTAATATATTCATGGGTATAACACTAGGGAATAAAATGACAGGGGCCAAGATTCTGCCTATGACACCCCACTAAGAGTAGATGTTGTCTCAGCACATTTCTAAATGGGCATCTTTGGCATATTTGAACCCTAATCGAAGTTATTGAAATAATTGTTCAATAAACATTACAGGTGGCTGCTCTATGTTAGGCCCCATTCCAGTATTTAAAGAGTGCCTTTTGGAGCTGAGTCTGTTGGTGGAGACAGACTAAACAGGGGATTACAACAAGTGGACTGCCCCAGTAAGATGGGATGGGCAGCTGCTACAATAGGGGTCAGAGTGCTAAGGAATCAAGGGAGGATTCTGGATGACGTATCTTGTCCAGACCACAGACTTAAAGGATGAGAAAGATTTAACCAGACAGAGGGGTGAAGAGCAGACTTCTTGCCAAACACCATGCCTGTTTTAGATGACTTTGTCATTGCATGGGATCCACTGAGTTCCAGCATGTACCACACGATTGTGAGTTTGACAAGAAGGAAAGGGTCAGGAAAAGTGCTTTCATGTGGAACACGGAGAAGAGTGACTAGAGCCGTATATGCATCCAGCTTTCATGCAGGCTTGTAAATAAATAGTCCACATTTACCACCCCACATATATCTTATAACTTGTCATCTATCGTGTAACTACGTCTATAGAAAGATTGACCACCTCAGCCAACATTTCTGTTTTCCTAGTTATTTCATGCTCGAGCTATGGTTTTCAAAGGGTTTTTTTTTTTACATAAGCCCTATTTGAACAGAAAGGGAAGAGTAGAGAATATGATTCATGCTTCAAAATGTAAAAAGAAAGTTAAAATTCAGCACAGCAGAGCAAAAACTCTTCAGAGTTGGCAGCAGGAAATCTTGGTTTGATCCTATATCATATGTAGATTCTCCAGCAATTTATAAACTTGACTCATCTTGGTTTTCTTACCTGCAAAATGAGCATACTACCACTAGCTTTGTGTCATATAGGATTGTCATGAAAATCAAAAGGAGAAAATGTACATGAAATAATCCTGAAGGTTGGATTATGCATGTCAAGCAACCAAAATCTAATTTAAATCTTCCTGAATTTTAGAACCTTTGAATAATCAGGTTCCTGGAAAGAGTTTTTGATTGGAATGCCAGAGATACACTTTGATTTTTGTTTTTCATTCTGTTTCATCTTCAATTTGCTGGTACTAATACATTTGCAAAAATGTTTATAAATGCTTTCATCTTCCTCTCCAAGCTTCGTATCTTACCCCATCCCTGGAATCTTTTCTTTTTGGCCATGTAGATCCTGTTCCCGCCTTTCACATGCTTTGAAGTGGGTTTTGTAGCATTCGCAGTAGCCAAAAGGGTTACGTGAGAAGAAGTGGAAAAGTGTGTGCTGCCCAAGGCTAGAAGAGTGGTTGACTAAATGAGCCAATGTGGCTTTAATGGAGGGACTTGCATTTAATAGGAGAAATAATTTTGAAGGAATGATAAAAATTTGGCATTTATATTAAGGCTGGCTCTTTGAAGGTGTTGTGGCAAGCCTTTTCTTTTCTCTTGTGTAACTATTTACACATGCTGAACATTTTTATGTTACATAATTTTTGTTTCTTCATTTGTTAGGAAAAAAATAGCCAGTACTGAGAAGAAGGCTAGCATAGAAAGCTGGCTACCTGCTCAGACCCGGTCACCTTGTACCTTTCCAGATCAATGCAGGGCAGATTTTCAAAGGACCTTCCTGAGCAGAGATTCTGTAAGCACTGTCAAGATCACTGAGAAGCAGTGTGGAGTAGGGGAAAGAGCACAGAACCAGGAAACGAGCTGGCCTGAGCTGTGTTCTTGATTCTGCAATCATCTAGGCCAGGGCTGTCCTGTAGAACTTTCTGTGGTGATGAGTTCTCCATCTTCAATCTCCAGGAGGGTAACCACTTGCTCCATGTGGCCACTGAGTGCTTGGAATGTGGCTGGTGCAACTGAATTTTAAACTTTTTCAATTTTAATTAATTCAAATTTAAATAGCCCAGCGTGGCTAGGAGGAACCTAGCTATACTGTATTGGATGCATAGGTAACCGAACCAGTATAGCCTGAGAAGGTTTGTATCGTAGTGGTTTAGAAGACTGTGGCTCTGGAGTCAAGCCGCCTTGGTACAACTCCTAACATTTGCTTTCCATAGGATATTAGCAAGGTACTTGGTTTTTCTGAGCTTGTTTCTTAATAGGCAAAATAGGGATAATGACGGTACTTCCTCATTGGACTTTTATGAGAATTGAAATAAGAAAGTGTACAGTGCTTAACACAGTGCCTGGCACTCATTCATCTTTCAAATGGACCTTAGTTTATGGAGTTAATTTAACCATGATACTTGATTCATGCCATACTGTCATCATTGGTCCATGCAGCATGCAGGACACATGCACATGCACACACATGCATGTACACACGTACACACAAACACAAACTGACCATCACACCAAGAATCAGCAGATTAATTATAACATTATGTCCGTGTGGGGTTTCCCCCTCTCCTATCCTGTGCCTTGCCCTGAGATACACCCATGACCCTGGGTTTTGTGTTTATTATTACCATGCTTTTAATAAAATAGTCAAACTCCCTGTGCTTGGAATGCTCCCTTTCCTTCCTTTTAAGTAGATCCTCCCTCCTGTTCTCTTTGATTGCCCTCTCAACCTCATCCATCGTACCTCCTCCCACTTGTAGTTGGGTGCCCTGTGGATTGCCTGTTTCATCACATTATAGCAGTGATTGTGACTCTTTTATTCTCTGTTGTATCTTTGGAATCTGGAATCCAATGTCTGGAACATCATGGATACACAACAAGTATTTGCTTGATGGATTAGTTTACATTTATAATTGATTACGTAGTCTTTTGAGTATCACATTAATGGATTATTTGAAGTTATTTTTCCAACCTCAGAATACTTGTTCTTTGCTAATAAACACGCTGTGGGGATACCTTCTTCTATTATACTTTTATTTACTGCTTCAGCAAGCATTTGTCGAGGTCCACTACATGGGAGAAGGTACCTTGCTAGCTGCTGAGGGTCTTGAAGTAAACAAGAATGGCATGGCCCCTGCCTTAGCACAGCTTCC
This sequence comes from Theropithecus gelada, assembly GCF_003255815.1. Taxonomy (NCBI): domain Eukaryota; kingdom Metazoa; phylum Chordata; class Mammalia; order Primates; family Cercopithecidae; genus Theropithecus; species Theropithecus gelada. The sequence goes on from NC_037669.1 coordinate 84,325,792, forward strand.
GATTTCAGAAAAAGAAATAGGCAACTATTATCCTCAGCAAACTAACTCGGAAACAGAAAACCAAACACCACATGTTCTCACTTATAAGTGGGTGCTGAACAATGAGAACACATGGAGACAGGGAAGGGAACGACGTACACTGGGGCCTGTGAGGTGGGTAGGGGAGGGAGAGCATCAGGATGAGCAGCTAATGCGTGTGGAGCTGACTACCTAGGTAATGGGCAGATAAGTGCAGCAAACCACCATGGCCTATGTAACGTTTACCTATGTAACAAAGCTTCACATCCTGTGCATGTATCCTGGAACTTAAAATGAAACAAAATTAAATTAAAAAAAGAGAAATAGGCAATTGTGAGGAAGGAAGAAATGTATTACGCTATAGGATTTTGAGAATGGGATACGTAACACAGGCCTTGGGGATACATGGTCAGGGAAAGGTTGCTGGAAGAAGCAAGGTGATATCTAAGCTGATTTCTGGAAGATAAAGAGCAGGTAGGTAGGCAAAGGAGTAGGAACTGGACCAGTATCCCTGGCAGTGGGAACCACATAGGCAAAGGCTGGGTGGCAAGAAATTGAACTCAGTTTTGGCAGAACTCCATTTGTGTAAGGCTCAGGTAATGTAGACTAATTTTATAAGCAAAGAACATTAGACAAAGAGCTGAAAACATGAACTGTGTGCCATTTGCCTCTTTTAACTTACTCTGAATTACTTCACCTCTGTGATCTCCAGTTTTCATCATGTATGAAATGGAAAAAAATAATGCCTGCCCTTGTTTTCTCAGAAGATACTGTGAAGACCTCTTGAAAGAGAGTACCTAAAAGCTCTTTGATAGGAAAGATGGTGTTCTTTAATGTCAAGGTTGCGTATGGGATTAATTAAGAAAAGACATGCTTGATATGGCACATTTACTCTTAAAAGTTCCGGTAATACTGACTTGATCTGGAATCTGTGATGTTAATACAGTAGCCCCTAGCCATGTGTTGCTATTTAAATTAAAATTGAAGCAAATGAAAAATTAATCCTAATGGCATTTTAAATGCATATTAGCCACATGTGGATAGTGGCTCCTGTATCAGATAGTGCAGATATAGAACCTTTCCATATCACCAAGTTCTTTCTGACAGCTCTGAACAGCACTAATCCTAACATGGGAATTGTAGGCTTCTGAAGCATTAAAATATTTATATTCTTTGGTGTGACTATTCTTTTATAAATTTAGCCTGTGGAAACTACTAGACAGATACATAAAGATCTAGGTACATGGATATCCACATCTATTAAAGAATCATTTATGACAGTAGAGGGAAGGGGAGACATCTCTTATTTGTTCAACAGCAATATACCCATTAAGGTATCATGTAGATATGCATTTATTTTCATTAAGAGATATTCTAGGCCAGGCATGGTGGCTCATGCCTATAATCACACCACTTTGGGAGGCCAAGGCAGGTGGATCACCTCATGTCAGGAGTTTGAGACCAGCCTGGCCAAGATGGTGAAACCCTGTCTCTACTAAAAGTTCAAAACTGGTCGGGTGTGGTGGAACATGCCTGTGATCCTAACTACTTGGGAGGCTGAGGCAGAAAAATCGCTTGAACCTGGGAGGCGGAGGTTGCAGTGAGCTGAGATCATGCCATTGCAGTTTGGCTGGGCAACAAGACCAGAACTCTGTCTCAAAAAAAAGAAAAAAAAAAAAGAGAGAGAGACAGAGAGATTGTACATATATCGCTGAGTGAAAAAACTCAGATTACTATCTAGATGTGCATTCATTTTAGGATGTGTACGTCTGTGTGTTATGTACTTGGAGGGGAGAGGAGAGAACAAGACATGAGAGAAAAAGAAAGAAATATTTGGTGGGATATTTACCAGTATCTGAGTATTTTTTATTTTGGGTTGATGAGATTATAGTTTGTTGTTTTTATTTTTCCTTATCTTTATCTTTTGGATTTTCTTCTATGATATGAATTCTACGTGTAACCAAAAAAGAACAAAAAGAAGCAGAGATGTTTGCTCATGTCAGAATATGAAAATGTTTGCATGAACAGAGGACTAAGATGGATTTTTAAAATGTACAGTAGTTGCCTGATGATTTGTAGACATGCCAGTGAGTTACACATATTTTGTGAAGAAAAGGATTTATCTCCTTAAACTCTTGTCGTCGTTGGTTATTTAATGTGAAGTACATCTTTGCTCTTCATGTGTCAGCCTTCCAGGCCCCTTTGAAAGTAGACTCAAGAACTAGCAAAACTGTTTTCCTCTACCTGAGATGCTCTTTATTGTAACATATTTGGTGTATCTGAAAATGTGTTGAAAACACTTGATACATGCATTTTCCCTGCAGTTTGGGGGATCAAAATGTGGCCAGCAGTTGTTCCAGCTAATTTCTTACCACAAAGCCTCTGTGATTTGAGGCACGGATGCCAACCAGCTTGTAGGGAAGCCCAGTGGGGACTTTGATACTTTGGTTGTGTTGATAGACAAATGGCCCTGGTGTGATTTCCCAGAGACTGGATTGCGATCCCGGAACTTCCCAGCCAACCTGATCTTTCTGAATACCAGGCTGGAGAATTTATACATATTTTCACTCTTTAGGTACTGTAAAATATATGGCTTAGATGGAAATCAACAGTATAGTGCCATGTACTGAACATTTTCTTGTCCCAGCTTTGGCTTTTCAAAGAAGTCATGGCCTATTGAGATTGGAGGCCAAGTCTTTCTGACTTTGTGAGTGTCTGTGCCACTCTAAGTAAGGCAGGGAGGAACTGTTCCTAGACTTACAATGGGGTGATAAGTGGCAGCCTGGTGCAGGGGCCCTGCCATGCAGGCCTGTGTTGGAATCTTTTATCTTTTGCTACCCTTAGGGTGTGTGACACAGGACTCTCTGGAAACCAGGTGAGAACCTATTCAAAGGTGCAGGGGAATATCCTTTTATGTTTTTTGTCCATTTTTTAATGGGATTATTATTTTATTTTATTTCTTATTTTTTTACAGAGGTAATCAAGTTAAAATTTTTTGGCTGTTGAGTTGTTTGAGTTCCCTATATGTTCTGGCTATCAGTCCCTTGTCAGATGAATAGTTTGCAAATACTTTATCTCATTCAACAGGCTGTCTCTTCACTCTGTTGATTGTTTCCTTTGCTGTGCATAAGCTTTTTAGGTTAATGTAGTCCCATTTGTCTACTTTTGTTTTTGTTGCCTGTGTTTTTCAGATACTAGCCATATAATCCTTGCCTAGACCGACATCCTCAAATGATAAATTCCCAGGTGATAAATACCATAAATACTGTGACTGGATCATTACACATTCTATGCATGCCACGAAACACCACATGTATTCCAAAACAGTGTGCCTATGTTATATATCAATTTTCAAAGATACAGGGAGATTCAAAACAGAAAAGTGAATTTTGTTTATGATGCATCCTTACATCTGACTCTAAATGTAACTAGTACTTACCTTCTTTTCCATCTTATTTCTGAAAGCCATAGAATTCTGTAGGATATTTTTAAAAGACTGTACTGGGGGACACAGCTGCTATTTGACCAGACTAAGTATAAATATGTTATCTGTTCATACCATTTTTCTTGGTAGACAACTAAGTGAGGTTAATAAATAAATCAATATTCTGCAGGTTTTATTAATTCTGAGTTTTATAAGAGTTTGTGATTTGGTCATAAAAATTGATTAAAAAGTTGAGGTCCACATTTACCTCTGGATCTTTTCAATATAGAAAACAAAAGAGGAAAAGGACCAGTAGAGTCATATTCTCTCATAATTTTATATATATATATCTATATATGTTTAGTTATACATTATATATGTAATTATGGCATAATAATATATTATTTTAGTTTTTGACCTTGAAAATTTACCTTCTCTGAGTCAAAATTTTTTCATCGGTGAAATGGTAGAAACAAACTAAACTAGATACTTTTTAAGTTCCCTCTAATGGAAACATCTTGGCACTGCCATCCCTCCCTCCTCTCCCAGTGCCTCTGACTGGTTTAGCTCTCTTTTGTCATGGTCTAGAGATTATTTAGAATTGGCAATGATGACTTTCTGTTGAAGGTGGGGTTGCCTAAAATAGTTATAGATGTAAATGGATTATGACTATAAAAAGAATTGTGATCATTTTGTTTCAAAATCTTTTGGAAAAAGATCTGCCTGGGATACTTTTACATTCCTACTTTCCCAACAAAAACAGCTATAAGCAAACCAGAAATAATTAACACCATCATTGAGTTTGGTCCAGAGGCCCACAAGAAATTCTACTTTCATCTTATTTTAGGTTACCGAGGCCCCACTGAGCCAGCCTGGCCTACTGGCAAGCACCCAGAGTTTGTCTGCTGTTTCACCTCATTTGATGCACTCACCATCCATTTACTTAGAGGGGAGTTTCCAGGAGGACACCAATAGGTGTCAGGAAGCCAGACTTAGGCAATTTGTTAGGTTTTCTATAAACCTTGACTTTTGAAATGATGGTGATGTCTCCAATTTGCTTCCCTTAGCTGGATGGGGTGTGAGTGCTGAGAATTTAACTCTCAACCCTTGATGCTAAAGCATGAGCTCCCTCCAGCCTGAAGGCAGCCTTACTTCCAAAAGCCTCATGCTCAGAGGTCATTTTAGCAGAAGACTATATTATATGTACATAATTATTGAGATTTGAGGACAGTCTAAATAAGCCCAAAGAAGGCTGAAAAGCCCAAAGAAGGCTGAAAAGCCCATGTGTTAGTTACGGTAAGGCTACGTTATAAGCCTTAAAGTATATATTTACTTCTTTCTCTCCTGACAATTCCAAAGGAAGGAGTCTAGGTTGATAGGGAAGTTCTAGACCATGTTATCTGTCATAAATCCAGGTTCCTTCCATCTTATTGCTCCTCCATCTCTAGCAGAGGGATTAGAAAACTATGGCTGGCCAAATCCGGTCCTCTACTTTTTTTTTTTTTTATAAATAAAGTTTTATTGGAACTCAGCCATGCCCACTTGTGTATTGTAGATACTTTTGTGCTACAACAGCAGAGCTGAGTAATTGCAACAGAGTTCATATGACCCATAAAGCTGAAAATATTGACTATATAACCCTTTACAGAAGAACTCTGCTTACCCCTGCCCTAGCGTGGTTGAAGTTGGGTCTGGGCCACTTCCCTATTTTGCATTCAGGAAGAAACAAAAAGAAGTCACTGGGAAATCAATGACCAAAAAGCCCAGGCCCAGAAATCAACACATCACTTCTCAATTATATTAACACGAACATAGTCTCACCGCCATATCAACTGTAAGGAAGTTTAGAAAATGTCTAGACAAGGAGCCAAGTACCTAGGAAGAAGAGAAACTTTTACTCTAGTACCTGGTGCAATGTACACATCTCATGATGAGTATCATTTGCTATCTCATTTAATCCACTCCTCTTCATATGAGTCATCTTTCACCGTCCTTCACATGTTGAATTAAATGCTGCTTCTTCCAGGAAGTCTTTGATCTCGCTTGTGTAGGGTAGATGATCCTTCTTGAAGCTTCTTTAGCCATCATGTATCTCTTCAATAGCACCTCTACCTCTTTAGTATCATTTTTTGCTCTTATGCCCAAATTCCATGTTTAGCTCCACACTTAGGAGACCCCTTAGGCATACTTGCTGAATGAAGGAGTGATCATTGTGGAGTAGTTACCACTAGCATTTCCCATTTAACAGATAAACACACTGAAGCTGAGTGAGGATAAGTCATTTGCCCAACATCAGTTGGCTACTTAGGGGTACAGCTGGGACCCCAATCCGGGTGTGTTGGCCTTCAAAGCTCACAATTTTTGAGTCATACTTTCTCAGCCGTGCCACTATTGGCATTTAGGGTTGGACAATTCTTTGTTGTAGGGGCTATCCTTTGTCTTGTAGGATGCTTAGTAGCTTCCCTGGCCTCTGACCATTGGATGCCAGTAGCACCCCTCCCTAGTTGTGAAAAATGTCTCCAGACATTGCCAAATGTTAGCTGTGGAGCAAAATCACACCTGGGTGAGAATCCTGGGGCTCAATTCTATTGCTTCTGAGTGTTGCATAGACCTGTAGAATCTATGATTCCTCTGCTTGAGCTTGGTGGTGACCTTGTGATTCCTCCTTCCTTTGGACAGTGACTCTCTTCCTAGCCCAGGTCACAAGTTCCCTCCTCCGTCATTATTTCTTCTTTCTTCTTCTTTCTTCTTTCTTCTTCTTTCTTCTTCTTCCTCGTTTTTTCTTCTTCTCTGTTTTTTTTTTTTTGGTTTTTTTTTTTTTTTTGAGACAAGAGTTTCACTCCCAGCCTGGATTGCAGTGGCACAATCTTGGCTCACTGCAACCTCTGCCTCCTGGGTTCAAGCAATTCTCCTGTTTCAGCCTCCTAAGTAGCTGGGATTACAGATGCATGCCACCACGCCCAGCTAATTTTTGTGTTTTTAGTAGAGACAGGTTTTCACCATGTTGGTCAGGCTGATCTTGAACTCCTGACCTCAATTTATCTGCCCACCTCGGCATCCCAAAGTGCTGGGATTATGACTTGAACCACCACAGCTGGCCCCTCATATCTTCTTTAAGCTTTTGGATAACAGACTTGCCTTCCTCGGCACTCTATTGTATGCTCTATCATTTTTGTAATGTTTCATATGAACTTTAGTGTCTCATTGCCTTTCTCCTCATAGTAGACTGAATACTTCAGAACATTTTCCCCAGTTACCACCTGTGGGTAACACAAAGTGGCCCTGAGTAGGCCCTTGGTCAGTTTCTGTTGAGTTTCATTACAGGCATCTGAACTAGACAGGGGCCAAAGACTAGGAGGAAAGTATCAAGGAGGAATTGTGAGCTGGGTTTCTGGGTGTGTAATCCGATAAGGACCATTTATTTTAGGGTTTTCTAAATCTAGAGATCTGTCTGCTATCTCTGGACTAAACTTCTTTCCTTGTTGTTGTTGTTGTTGTGAATAAGCAATAATTTCAGAGCACATCTGGTAGCACCCTTCCCTAGTTGTGACAAATGTCACAATTTTTTCCTGTGAAATGCAATGCCAAGTGATATCCAAATATGAGTGTATTGTCCTCAGTCTTCTGCTCTGGTGGGACTCGTCAATCATTCAAGCAACCCCGAGTCCAGAGCTGGGAGTGTTCACGTGGTGATTGGATACAGATGACACAGGGCTCAGTTCCAAGTGTGTGACCTCAGGGAAGGTACTGAATCTCTCTGAGCCTCCGTTTAGTTACTCAACTAGTATTTATTGAACATCTGCTCTATGTCAGGCACTATTAGAGATAGAGCAGTAAATGAAGCAGACCAAAATCTGAATCACTTAAGGAAGAGTCTAATGGGATGGGGAGGGCACAGATGATAAGTAAATTAAATAAGTAAAACGTATAGTAGGTGACATGGTAATAAAAATTAAACAGAAGGAATTAAAAACATATCCTTGGTACCTGTGGTGAAGATTAAACGATCTCATATATGTCATATCTAGAAGAGCATTGGCATGTAAGTACTCAATAAAGTTTAGTAGGGTCCCTGTCTTCCTTCCTCCATTGCTTCACCTATAAGGTGAGAATAAACATATAGCTCCTGTTTGAAGGTAAGGAGCTAAATTTAAGTAATTCTGACACTAATTCATATTGTGTGGCACTGTGGCTTTTAATGTTTATAAAGCCCTCTCATCTGCTTTATCTCCTCTGAGTTGCCACACTTCAAGTGGAAGACCAGTGATTCAGAAAGACTTCCTGAAGCAAGCAGAAGAACATTTGCTTTCAGGCACCTGGTCCAAGCACGAAGTAGATTCTCTGCCCTCAATAAAACCACTCGGACTGAAGCAGTGAAAAGAATGATGGTGGCTATTTCATTTTGGGGTATGGCTGTTGGTTTTTAAGATCCATTCCTGCTATGGAAGGTCACTGGATTCTGTTAGTCACTGGAGGGCAGAGTTACAGACAGGCTTAGCACACTGGCTTTGAAGTCAGCCATATCTCCTGATTAGAATCCTGGCTCTGTCAGTTCTTCCTGGGGTCACAAGGCAAGGAACTCACTTCACTGAGCCTCAGTTCTCTCACAGCAGTGCTGAGAGGATTAAAGGAAATAAGGCAAATAAAACAGGGATACCTAATTGTTTTTCACAGCAAACGACCAGTAGACTCCTAATCATCCTCTCTGTCTCGGGTTAGGCTAACACTCATTGGCCAAAATGTTCTTTCTAAGGCAAACCGACAGCATCTCACCCCATTCTCTTAACAGTAGAGTTTACTCTTCTAGGCAGACCACCAGGAGGACCTAAAGGAATGTGTTTAATGGGTACAAGAGAGATTTACTCTGTGAGTAAATGCAGGCATGTCGCCAAAGCTGTAAAGTTACCCTTTGAGGGTAACTTGGATACAAAATGAACCAGATAATTGTGGCACTTTACTAGACCAAGAGGATGTGAGAGGGATTCGATTATTATTGTTGGTGAAATTTATTTATAATTGTTTTCAATCTCTTAATCCCTTTGAGAATGCTACAGACTTTCTAATATTTGAAAATACACTACACATAAAAAAATTTTGGGAACCACTGCAAGATACAAGAATTAAACACAGAGAAAATAGCTTGAATCTTGTATAATTTCCAGTCAATAGATAGTGACTGCCGGAGCACATGTTGGAAACTATACCAAGGGTAATCTGAGCTCTGAGGAGGTTCTAGAAGAAATTAGTGATGTCTGCCACTGTGGCAGGCATGGAGAGTGGGGACTGGAGTGTCAGGTTTTGCTCTCCCTAGATTTACCTGTTGTTTTGAAAGTTGCTAAAAAGCAAGAGACTAAATCATGACTTGTTTCTCCTGCATCAGTCCCATCATGGAGATAGCATAACATCTGTTCTCAAAATGAACCAATATTCCATGACTGTGTTTACAGTTTGACACACCACTGCAGTTCACAGTTGTTAACTTTATACATAAATATTTATAAATTGAGCTCTGTGCAATTTCATTCTGAATTAAGAAATATTGGCAGTTAAACTGATATAAATCAACAGGGGACCAGATACAAAATATTCTTTGATCTTTGCTTGAAAAAAAATGATGCTTTACAAAAAAAAAAAAAAATTACCAGAAACTCATAGTAAATATTCATCTGTTGAAATGCCCTTGATTTGAACATTTTTATTGGCAATTGGAGTTCCTGTGTTTATTTTTATGTTTTAGAAGTCTAGCATAAAGTTTTCTTGGTATTCTTCATTAATGTTCTTCCCAGTAAACCCCTTGTAATACGGTACATATATTTTCATTGTTATGTTTAAGTGTGAGGTAGGGAGGCCATGGGAGAAAAAATCACTTATTTAATTTTTTGAATGTCATATAATAAGTTTTAAAATTTTAATTATTTAATTTTACTAAAATTGCAATTGAAAAAGCAATAAATTCAGTTTAGAATAGTAGGAAGTTAATTATCAACACTCAGGGCTTAGAGAGAAGAATATACTGAAAATTGCAGGCTATTGTGCACTTGGTTACTGGTCTTCCTTTGAAGCCAAGCATGACCTTATCAGATTTGTTTAGTATCACCTCCATACTCATATTTTTCCCTTGCTTCAGAACAATGGAGTTCAGAGGTCAAGAACACCTACATTCCACATGAGCCAACTTTTCATTCTTTGAAATTGTAATGATGCATGGTCAATAGCTAGCCACACCATATATTCAGGAGGAGAAACCAGAACACTGAACCTGGCATGGACTCTTGCAGGCTGTGATGCTGGAGATGTTTGTGAAAACAGTCAGTGTCTTTGTAAGACCTTGTAAGTGACAGTGGGGTAGTGTCATCTTCATAGAAGGATATCTAACATTCTGTTAATCCTTCAGAAAAAAAAATTCCCCCTAAACTTGCTGATTTTCTTAACAAATAACTTGGGTTATTCCAAGTGGAATATTTGAAAACTTCTGAAGATTTTGTTTGTGTGTTTATATACTGGGTATTTCAATATAGGACAGGAGTTTAAAACTCTCAATAAACTTTTGTAGGTAACCATGAAAACCAAATATTTCTTCCTTACTTGAAATGAGTTATCTACCATTTAAAAAGCACCCAGATATGATGTTTGCTCTATTTTATGTATCAATTTTATCAAAATCAAAATATTTGTCAAGGTGTATTTTCTTAATAGGCTTCTAATAGGTTTGTGTTTATAAGAAATGACATAGCATTCCCACATTTTAATTTCCCTATCTGGGTGTTCTCCCTATCTGAACTTCATACCTCCCCTTCCCCTATACTCAAGATCACTATTCTAAATAATATCCTCGTTTATTTATAACCTATTCAATACGTAATACGTGAGCAAGCACAGTACCCTGGCATAAGTAGACAAAAAGCATTTGTTGGGAAAAGGAATAATTAAATGTGATATAGGCAGTTAATAATATTCAGGATATTAAATTTGTATCTATAAATTTGTAATTAAGTAAATTCACCTTTTTATGAATTGTAGATATACACTGAGATATTCAGTACAAAACCCATATAGATAGTCAGTTTAAGCTCTAAATACATTGGTCATATGTTCATTTTATTCTGAGATTTTTTTTTCCCTGTCTTCTGTATTATCTAGGGTAGAGGTTCTCAGAGTGTGGTCCCTGGACCAGCAGCATTAGTAGCACCCAGGAACTTGTTAGGAATGTAAATTTTGGGGCCTTGCCCCAGACCCACTGGATTGGAAGCTCTGGGAACAGGGCATAGCAGTCTGTGTTGTAACAAACCCTCCAGGCAGGGCAGGCTTCATGGGTGGGCTACTTGTGTGGTCACACAGGGCCCTGCACTTAGAAGAGCCTTGTGCTTGGTTTAATGGTTCTGCTATCACCATCTTGGAATTCTTAATAATTTCTTAACAAGGGTCCCACATTTTCACTTTGCCCTGGGCCCTGCCAAATTATAGCCAGTCCTGCTTCCAGGTGATGCTCATGTGCTCACTTAGAGAACCTCTGTCTTCCAGAAATATTTTGATTCCCTCTGGGTATCTGGTCAGTTGGTCATTTGATTATAAATTCAAACCGATTCAAATGATTCAAATTGTTCTAAGGAAATTGGTCCTGAGAGAAGGTAACACTAAGCTGGATTAATATTTCTCTTAACTGGGTAACCTGGTTTTTAGACAAACCTTTGGCTCTCTCTTGGTTTTCCATAGAAATTGTTGAAGAGTTACAACCAGAAGTAGCATGCACCTGACTTTTCACATCCCTCTTGGACCTCTTTCTCCCTGGTTACCAGAAAGTATTCTTATAAAAACTTTCTCTGAGCCCGTCAGGTGCTTCCAAACTGTTAACCGGTTTTGAGTCCACAGGGAATTTCCTGGGACTTTACCCAGGTCTCAGAATTACCCAGGTCTCTCAGTTTATGGGCGTCTTAAGAAAATCTCTTGGTATGGGTGTTGGTTCACAGACATTGTGTTAAGTAACATGTAATCACAGTGAATGGGTCAGTCAGGTTCCAATAGAAACAGATATTTCAACTTGAGATAATTTAAGAAGGAATTTTGTGCAAAGGGATTAATTCCAAAGGTGTGGGCACGATATAGGGGAATGTTACGGTTTGTTCAAGAACCTAGTGCTACAGTGGCAGAAATGTCACTGCTTCTAGGCCCAAAAGGACAAAAGAAGGAGAGGTTTTCAGACCCTTGAAGAAGAGAGAGTCCCCTAGAGCTGCATTAAGAAGGATAGTAACCCTCTTTTGAGGGACACAGCCAGTCTGAAGTGAACTTACTGGGAGGGAACCATGGGAATAAATGTGCTGACCTCACTTTCCTTCCTACATCTATCTCCTGGTATTAGCTTAACTCTGCTGGAAGCCTGAGGGTGCAGAGCTCTCTGCTGCCATTCGTATATGTCACCCTGTGGGGAAGAAAGCAAGGAGAGAAAAGTGGAGATGGATCTAGAAGGGCAAATGGACAATACCTGGTGCTGTTCACTCATTTGCCTCTTGGCCTCTACTCTTGTTTCTCATAAGATGAAAAGTTGGTTCTCCCAACACGAGGGAGGTGTGGAGTCACCTTAGGTCTTGTGTCATTGTAAGATAATGTCAGTTTGGCCATACATCTAAAACATGAACTATCATGAGCATTGTCTTTTTTTATATGGTAGAAGTTGGGGGGAAGGGGAGAAAAAAGTCACTTAGTGGTGACTTAAAACATAACTGCTAGCCGGGCACAGTGGCTCACGCCTGTAATCCCCGCACTTTGGGAGGCTGAGGCCGATGGATCATGAGGTCAGGAGTTCCAGACCAGCCTGACCAACAGGGTGAAACCCCATCTCTACTAAAAATACAAAAATTAACCAGGCATGGTGGCATGCGCCTGTAATCCCAGCTACTCGGAGGGAGGCTGAGGCAGGAGAATCGCTTGAACCCAGGAGGCGGAGGTTGCAGTGAGCCGACTTCACTCCATGCAAGACTGTATCTAAGAAAGGAAGGAAGGAAGGAAGGAAGGGAGGGAGGGAGGGAGGGAGGGAGGGAGGGAGGGACATAACTGCTATAGAAAGGAAGAAACATAACTGCTATAGCCCGTCTCTATAACTGACTACCAGGTCTCATTAGTAATCACATTTCCTTCTTCCATCATCTTTCAATAATGGAAGTCATCTCAGTCCTTGATGGCTTTAACTTGATTGGATTACCACTGTTTTCACTGACCAGGGCTTTTGTTTAAGGGCACCCCAGTGAATCCCTGGTTTATGCATATTGCCTTCCTTATCCCTATTATATAGCAATAATGGTGACACGTACTCTGACTGTTGGGTCAATGGAACGAAGAGCCCAAAATGGCTGAAGGACAGTCTCAGTTTCTAATTCATCACATCATGATAATGTTCTCTGGTGGAAGCAAACATCATTCCAGCAAGGTATTAGGTGTTTTCGTGAGAGGGACCACTCCCACCTCCTCCTCAGTTTTTCCAGTCATGCATCTTTACTATGGGAGAGATGGCACCATACAGTGGCCTCTGATTTAAGGCACATACTCCATTCCTATAGGAAAGTATCCTAACCTCTTCGTGTGTTGTCACTCAGCTGTTACTAAACCAGAACTTCTGTGGAGTGGAACCTTGGATGCACTGCATGTGGTAAAATGCGTCCCATAATTGGAGGTGATGTTGTGTAGGATGCCATGTGATAGATAAGGCATTTTGTACATGTAAGAATTGTGGTCCTGGAAGAATACTGAAGGAAAAGAAGAAAAATCCACACACAGAATGTTACTATCCTGTGTAAGTCAAGGTACTGCCCTCTTCAAAGTCAGAGAAGTCTAGTGTCATCAGTGTGTCACTAGGTAGCCAGTTAGTCCACCCAGGGACTCAGCATTGGCCTTTGCAGTAGCACTTTATACATTGAGCCATGGTGGTTGCTGGATCAGCTTTGGTGAGTAAAAAGCTGTACGATTGAGCTGTACATGGCCCCTACTGGCCCTGCTACTGTGACCAATGACTCCCCCTTCCATATTATATAGAGATGAGAACACACATTAACTCTGTGTACCACCCTCTTACGTACATGCGCTTCTTGTCTAGTACTTTAATTGTTCTTTATTTTTTGAGCCATAAATTGGACATTATTTTTAAAAAACATATAGGTACTTCTAAACCAATTATAAAATTATTTTTTTAAAATAATGTTCTTGGTTTACCATAACTTCTTACATCTTAAACTTTTCTTCTGGGCTTATAATTCTTTATGCTTTTACAAATTCTTTTAGTGTAGGTCCATTGGCAATAAACCATTTCAATTTTTGTTTCTCTGAAAATGTCCTTATTTTACCCTCATTCTTGATTCACCCAATTTGGGGTTGATAATTATTTTCTCTCAGTAACATGTTATTCCACAAATGTCTGGCTTCCAATGTTGCTGTGGAAAACTTGGCTGTCGGGCTAATTGTAAATGGCTATCTTTCCTCTGTGATTATTTCTTTTTTTCTTTCTTTCTTTTTTTTTTGAGACGAAGTCTCACTCTGTCACACATGCTATAGTGCAGTGGCATGATTCATAAACAAATGGGTGTGACTGTGTTCCAGTACAATTTTTATTATAGAAACAGGCAGTGGGGCGGGGCGCGGTGGCTCATGCCTGTAATCCCAGCACTTCAGGAGGCCGAGGCAGGAAGATCACTTGAGGTCAGGAGTTCAAGAGCAGCCTGGCCAACATGGTGAAACCCCATCTCTACTAAAAATACAAAAGTTAGCTGGGCGTAGTGGCACACGCCTGTAATCCCAGCTACTTGGGAGGCTGAGTCAGGAGAATCACTTGAACCCAGGAGGCAGAGGTTGCAGTGAGCCGAGATCACACTACTGCACTCCAGCCTGGGTGAAAGAGTGAGACTCGTCTCAAAAAAAAAAAAAAAAAAAAAAGAGAGAGAAAGAAAAAGAAACACGCAGTGAGTCCATGGACTGGACTGCAGTTCTGTAGTTCCTCGAATTCTGATCTATTCTAAACTCTGGATCAAGTGTTTTTGTGTCTTGGATCTCTACTGAGCTTCACCAACCTCACTTTTGAGATTTCTGCTTTTCACGCAGTCCACCGAAGGCACAATAGTTCACTTTTCTTCTCAAACAAAGTCAGGCCTTGCCTGCTTAGGACCTTTTGCATGTGCTGTTCCACCTTCCTGAAATTCCCTTCCACGTGTCCTGTGTCTAGCTTCCTCTGCTATAGCCTTGCAGGTTTAATTTAAATGCTTCCTGCTTAAGAGGGCTGCCTTGATTTCTTTCTACTCCCCTACCACAACTTCTCACTGTTTCTCACCAAAGAATTCTATCTCACTTGAAACGCTTCTCAAAATATGTAACTATGCATTTTTCATTTGTTTGCTTAGTATGTGACTCCTCAACTATACTGAGAGCTCCATGAAGGTAGAACCCTGTGTGCTCTGACTGTATTCTGGTTCCTGGCACAGTTCCTGGCCAATAGTAGATACTCTGGGTAATTATTTGCTGAATGATGAAGCAATCCTATAAGGCAGGTACTACTATTGGTATCCACATTTTACAGATGACGAGACTCAGGTTTCACAGAATTAAGTCACTTACCCAAGGTCGTGCAGCTAGGAAATGGCAGACCCCAGATTCAATCTGAGGTGGCTTTGTTTGATTCTAGGCCCTGGGCTGATATCCAGTCCCTCTATGGTCTTGGTTTCTTCGTTACGTACAGCGTTGAAGAACAAAGCCACCCAGCTATTCTTGGAGACCTGTCAGGGGAGTGAAAGGCGGGGGATGGAGAGGTGGAGTTACAGAAGCACTATGTTAGTATCGAATGAGCTGACTCAAGTTAAATGGGGAAAAGGATCAGTTACCTAATTGCAAACAATCCCACTGTTAATGTACAGCTTTATGATTCAGGGGTCAAAACGGTTTTATGCCAGCAGGATCCCAGAGTTCTTATGACGGTGAAGGGAAAGTAAGTAGGAAGGTTCCATTCTCAGCGGAGATCTGGGGCAAAGCAAAGTGCCCCAGCTTATCCAGGAGGTCTGGCAAGCATTAAAGAGAAATGACTTCCTAAATTCCAACTGACAGGGGCACTGAAGACATTGTACCATCCAGGATGCAGAGCCCCCATGCTCAGAGAAATGAATATGGTCTAAAAACTCAGGGGCTCTTTCCAGTTTGTCCCAAACTTGGGAATTTAATGTGGAACATTATTTTAAAACAATAATTTGAACGAAGGTTAACATACTTTTTTTAGGATTTTAGAAAAGCTGTGTTTTGCTTATTAGTCAGTGGAAAATCTATATGACTGAAATATGTTTAAATGTAAGCTAGGTAATAGAACAGGCTCAGGGAAGGAAAATAGACCATTTGAAGCAAATCAACCATTTATTTCATATATATTACCTAAGAAAAAAGAAAACATTGAAGCAAAGTGAAAATGACATGATGGTCCATTTCAAACATTTGGTAAATGTAATGTAAATGAATCCTCTGCAGTGATTCTGTGAATTCAACCAAACCATCAGAACCAACTTCAAGGACTTCATGATAACTGTGAGCTTAACAAAGTTTTGCAAAATTATGGTGTTAATTTTCTGGAAGGTATCAACTATAAATAAGGATATATTATTTTGTCAAAGAAATGATCCATAAGCAGAATAAAGCTTGTCTGGGTATAATGTTGACTAACATATAACTTGTTTAGAAGCAGTTTTCCCTAAAGAGAAAGACAAAATGCATATGCTTACACACAGGTATGAAAGATATTTGTACCAGGAAAAAGTGTATTTTGACATCTGTCGTATTTTTCACTTTTATGAAATAAAAGTTTTCCAAAAACGACTTGAAATAAGTTACAATTAAAAACAATTCTTCACATGTGTGCACACAGAGACACATAAAACATGATTAATACAACTAAAAATTGAAAATAAAAGCCATGAAAACCTGAGAAATAATTCCTGTAGCCACAAAGTCCATTATAATTACTATGACTGATCATCACGTTTGGCCCTGAACTCCCTGGCAGCCAGAGCAAAAAGGGAAACAGGATAAAAGCTGTATCATTCTTGTTATTAGAAAGGAGGAAACAGATTAGTTTCTAGAGATAAAGATTTTCCTGGCACCAGATAGCAGAAGGAGTTACTTATGTGTGATTTTCTATAGATAATGGATAATTCCCTTGACAGCCTTTTCCAGCAAATGCAGATGTGGTTTGCATAGCACTGTCTCCTATAATGACTCCCCATAAAAGAGGGTGCCATAACATTAAAGTGCAACTCAGAGTAGGGACATTTTGTGAGAGTACTAGTTTTTATTTCCATATTGTGAAAGGTACATGGTTTTGCTTTTAATGCATATTTTAAAGGTCCAGAAAGAAATTCTAATCTGTGTGCCTATGTTGCAGAGATCTGGCACTATTTCTACATCTAGGCAATTACACAGGGATTTTACTTGAACATATCCAAATTTTTAAAATTTCCACTCACCATCATTTTTTAAATTTCATGACAGCTTTGAGTTACCATTCAAGTTTTTCTGTTGGTCTCTCTCTCTCTTTGTTCATTAGTGATGTACTGAGGTTTTCATAACTTGATTAGATGTAGACAGGGGCCCTAAATAATAGTTTTTCATAGGAAGTGAAGCGTTACCGCTTTTAACAGATTCAGTGTAAATTATTTCTGCTTTATCTAGGCTTTTCTGTTTTTAATTTTAATTTGCTTATTAGCAATGCAATCTGCTGTTATATTTATATCATCAATATGTCAAAATAACATGAGTTGTGAAATAATCAAAACATAACTCTTTTTAAAGTCTCCCACTGCCCCTTCAAACTTTAAACAGTGAAAGAAACTTCCCTATAGCACTGGATAAAAACTTTGCAGAACCAGTATGTTTTCTGCTTACTCCTAGGCAAAAACAGTCCTGCAGTGACTATAAGTCACAGACCTTCTGTAATTAGAATGTTCACCTGGCTTTTTTGATCAGCAAATAACCATCAACCTCAACACATTCAAAAGAGGATGTTAATGACTGGTTCAATCTATTTGCTTAGAAGGCTAAACCGGGAGTTCTCACCTTTTTGTGTTTATAGCATTCTTTCAATTTCCGTTATTAAAAATATTTGCAAAGTACCTTGAAAGAATTAAATTGCATCTACATCGGGAGGCTAAGGCAGGAGAATCCCTTAAACCCGGGAGGCGGATTTTGCAGTGAGCAGAGATTGTGCTGCACTCCAGCCTGAATGACAGAGGAAGACTCTGTCTCAAAATAAAATAAAATAAAATAAGTAAATAAATAAATTGCATCCACAGTTATCTTAGCACAAATATTGCTATTTGGACCCATCTATATACTCCCCAGGGCTCAGGGTTATTGCATCACCAGGCATGGTTCCCCCATTGTCAGGAAACACAATAATTTCTGCTGATGCTGACTTGACCTTTGTCTTCCCTCTCTCATTTCTTAGTTGCTAAAAATGACACTGTACTCTACACTGGGTACACCCAGAATCCACCAGCTCGCTAGTCCCTGGAAGACATGGTGGTCCTTAACAGAATAGAGCCTCATTTGTGGCTATTGAAGTGCTGCCAAGGACTTGGTTTCACCTTCTTAGCTTTGGGAAATTCATGCACATTCATTTTTTCTACATTTTGGGAAATAATAAATGGAAAAGTTGTCCAGGATCCAGATTGCATAAAGGTGCTTAATTTTATTCACCTTTCCATTACTATTGTTGGTTATTGCATATTCACCTTCACATTTCATTGCTGCATTCCATAGACAACAAACGGAAATCAAAAGGAAGTTCTTTCAACAAATGTTTATTGAAGGCCTCCTGTGAACTGAGCACAGGGGCTGGTGATTAGGTGTAAGAAGGGAAGTTGATCTGCTCTCTTAATTTTAGCAGAAAAATAAACATTTGTCAACAATAAAATTATATGTTAATAAGATAATGGGTAGCCTAGTACACAGTGACTTTTAAATACCTAGCTTCAAGAGCTAAACAATACCTTTCTCCACCTTCTGCCTTCTTGCCTGTTCCCATTATTGGAAAGGTTAGGGGTTTCTTTTCTAATTTTTCAGTTTTGCTGAGTTAGCAAAGTCAGTGCGATTTACCCAGTCTTAACCTCAAAGATTGCAAAGGAGAGCTGGTGAAATATTGCACAAGCCTAGCCTTGGTTTAGCCATGAATTATGCATTGTGTACTTAGACTATTATAGTCTGTTATAGTCTGTTTATCTGTTGACTTCCACCAAGATTTAGGGGTTTGTTGTACTTAATAACTTGCTTTATTTTGTTTGACATGTATTTTATGTCCTCCATGTGCATGAATACATAAGATACACAGTCGTGGGTGAGGGTCTGGAGAGAAAGCCCAGCCTTGGAAGATTAACTTTGAGAACTCTGGAGTAAAAATTTTCACATACTCCTTCCTCTTGCAGAGTGCTAATCAATATGAAGGTGGATCAGATTTTTCCATGTTTTTCCCCCACTAGAATACAAAACAGTTAAATAAAGGGAAGAAAAATAAATCTGGGTTCCTTGTATTTCTATATTTTTGTTCTTAAAGCTGGACCTTAAATTAAAAATATGTCAAAAGACATTTAATTCATTCAATATTGACCACAAATACGAATTTCACTCTTTTTGACTATATTCTAATTTTTCATTCAAGTCCTGTATTCAAAATTGTGCCTGATCGGTTAATATGGATGTTTGCATGTCTTGAAAATAAAAGCGGTTTTTTGAAGATTATAAGATAACATTTGATTTTAGCTTGACCTAAAAACATCTCAGGCATTTCTCAGCATACATGTGTTTGTGTTTTGGAATTCTGAAGCTCTTAAAGGAGAAAAACAAAGTGGAAAAACACAGTAAGATTTTTCATATTTAATATAGTTCATTACCTGTCTGCTCTTATATATGTATATATATACACACATAGAGATATATGCCTATCTTTTATGTCTGTTTATAGTTAGCAATTATTTCTGAACTTTTAAAAACTTACTTTCTCACTTCCATTCTGTTTTCTTTTTTGGAATTTAAATGATCTTTATCAAAACAGAGATCTCTGCCTCTAAAGGCTCTCCAAGTGGAATTAACTGTTTACCCAGCCCCAATTTTCATCAACTTCCTCTTCCCACCACAAGTGCTTTTGTTATCTAGAACAAAATCTCCTTCCCCATATTTAGTCACAAAGAATTACATGAATGCCTAAAATAAACACTATTTAATTTGTGTGACTCCTGCAATTTCAAACAGCTCTCCTTGAGTCTCATGATGACCCTGGTTGAAAATAAGAGGAAGCTGAGACCCAGGTGGGTTACCCACGCCTGCCCAAACTCACACCCATCTGGAATGGAGGATTCCGAAACCTTTTGAAGTGAACTTGGTCTTTTGACTCCAGAGCTGATGCTCTTTGCTGAGCTCTGTATTGCCTTTGAGTAGAAAACCAGGAATGAAACAAGGGTTCCTTGAACATTTACCATTCATTCAATAAACATTTAGGTACTATATGCCAGACATACGGTAGATATGGCTGCTGTCCACTGATAAATGAAAGTTAGTTCCGAGCTTCACTGAGTTCACAGTCTGGCTGGGGGATGGGCCATTGTCTGGGTTGGGTTTCCCTAGAAGTTGGCCTTCAGACAAGGATTTGAATACAAGTAGCTTATCTGGAGGTGGGGGATAGCAGGGTTGTTATTCACCCTCCATTTTCCTTCCACTGTTATCTGAGGGATGCTCCTAGGAGCACTAACTTCTGGTGCTCCTGGGCTGTATGTGCAGGGCATGCCAAGAAGAAGCCCACAAGTAGAATTACCGGTGTCAACGGTAGGACTCTGTTGACAAGTTCTGTGCTGTTGAGTGCTGAGGGGATGAGGGTGAGGCACTGGCCAGGGCTGATAAGCAGTGCAAGAGACCTTGACTATGATTACTGTATTGTGGGGGGCTACAGGAGAATAGAGGGGCCATAAGGGAAGCACTTCCAGAGAAACTGGCAGCTCCCTAACACCTGCCAGGAAGCAGAAGTAGCCCAATGAAGGCTGTGAGGGAGGTGCTCTAGGCAGAGGGAACTATAAGAAGTTCCATATGGCTGCAGTGTGTTGAGAGATGAGCAAGGTAAGGCAATCAGAGGTCAGCTCCCCAAAGCCCCAAAAGCTACACAGGAGTTGGACTTTATCCTGCGGGGAATAGAGAATCATGAAAAGATTTCAAGTGAGAGTGTATCATGATCAGGTTTATGTTTGGGGAAGAGCCTTTAGACTTCAGTTCAAAGAATGGAGGGAAGGACTGACAGTTGGAGACAGGAAGCCCAGTTGAGAGTATGCTGCAGTAATCCAGGCCTGTGAGGCTAAGTCATGGCCTCACATCTGTCCAATAGAACAGCCTCTTTTCAAGCTGACATTTCCCAACGGTATCAATGCTGGCTGCCAAATCACATCACATTGATGCCAAAAAGTCCCCTGGCCTTGTCAAGGGATGCAGATGATGGCTCTGGAACTCTTCTGCCTTTCTGTATCATTAGTAGGCTTATTACCCTCTATATGTGCTTAAATAGGAAAGTTTCTTTTTCTTTCTGTAGTGCCTTTCCCTTCCAGGGTACCATGTGAGTTCTTCTCAGACCAATTGCTTGGGGGAAAGGATAGCAATTGTACCTGACATAACCCCACAAAATGCCATTATTCTTCCTTTTGCACATGAAGTATTTTCTTTCATTTGCATTTAATGGTTTTCTTTAAATTAGATTATGTATTGGGTTTCTTGTCTGCATCCGTAATCTCTCTATGCATCAGTGTTGTCTTTTTAGCTTGAAATTTGCTAAGGGACTTGGGATCTTATCTTGAAAATTGCTAAGGGACTTGGGATCTTATCTGTGTAAATCTCATGGAGTAGTAGCAAGCACAGAAAGGTGCTACTTAAACAAGGCTGATGGTGTTGATATTTTGCTTTCAGCATCTCTGGCCACTTAGAAGACTCTCAGCTTCCCTACGGACTTGGAAAAAACACGGCATCCATGGCCCTAGGAAGCAGTAAAGAAAGTTTCTCTTTTGGGGGGTTCTGCTTTTCTGCCTTTTTGCAGGACAGTCACAGTGGGTCATGCACTATAGGATAAAATTGGGGACATCTGGTAACATCTGCAAATATTAAGCCTTAGGCTGGTATGTTCATGCAGTGAAACACTCGAGAACACTGAACATGAACTATTGTAACATGACAACAAAGATGAATCTCACTAACATGCTGAGAGAGAGAAAGAAACAATAAAGGAGAAGACGTTCGATCCCATAAAGTCTGAATTGGAAAAACGAGTCTATGGTGTTAGAGAACTCATGACAGTGGTTACCCCTGTTGGGAGGTGACTGGGAAGCTACACAAGAAGGCTTTTGGGTGCTGGTTATGTTCTAGTTTTGGAGAAGGTCACCGGTTACATAGGTATGAGCACTTTGTGAAAATTCATGGAGCTATCCATTTATGATGTGTGAAATTTTTTGTATGCATGTTATTCCTCAGTAAGTAAGCTTATTTATAAAAATAGAACTGTAGGCCACCAGAACTGAACAGAGCTGGACTTCGATGGCCATCAGATCTCTGGCCTGTTTATGTTGACATCTGGGAAACCAAGACCTGGGAGAGAGGTAGGGTGTGTTCAAAGACCATCAGCTGACCAACCAGCTACAGAATCGATGAGGTACCCAAAGGGACCCTCTCCTAGGCCATTGCTGCCTCTATATCATCCGAATTACATGCTTGACTCAGTGTATCCAGGTGAGAATTGAAGAATGGGGCTGAATTCTTAAGGAAAGATTCACCGGAGAAAAAGATCAAGGTCCTTTTATGCTGTGGTTTTGGTTTTGAATTGCCTGTTGTCCTCCCATTGTAACTGATGACCATTCTCTTGGGGAGAGACAGGGGAGCGTTCATAGGCCCTTTCCCAGCACATGTCCAGGACTCAAGATACCCTTTGCAGAGTGGCTTCTGCTGTGGTCAAGGAATGCCCTAGCTGTCCAGTGTTTAAAGAACTCTGAGGTTATCAGGGGAGATTCTGGGCCATGTTTTAAGTCAGACATGTAGCTCTTCATCCCAATTGGAACTGGCCCAAGGCCTGCCATACTATCCTTAGCTTTCAGATGAGAGAAGAGAGGTGATAACACTTGGCCTTATTAGTAATTAAGGTGAATGAGTTTAACTGGTTCTGTGAGGGATTAAAAATCTCCTCTCCCTTTTAGTATGTCTAATTTGGAAGATTCTGGAACCACTGAGTCATTTTATGTGACTTACTTAAGAAAAGATTATGAGGATAAATTTGCTACTGGCTTCTTCGTCAATAATACTAGGGCCTGGGTACACATCAAAAATCTCTAACCATCCAAGAGGTGGCTTCCAGGACAGGGATTCCTTCTTATAGGGACTAACAGGTCCCAGGAATTAGAAAGCCCATGTGTTTCAGAAGCATGCCACTTCTTTGGGGTTGAGATATGATCTCTTCTGGAGAATTTGACCTTGAAACTGTTTTAAGCCTATGGGAGTAGTAGTATCAGATATGTAGTGGTAAATTTTCTCTAGTGGGTTCTGATGGATCAATAGGGATCTGTTTTGGGTCTTCGTAGATTTACTGAAGAGATGAATGCTTCTTATATCCCTTGTTCCTATTTCCCATTTAGAAAAGAGTAAAATGCAGTATTAGTAACTAAAAGCTCTAATAAGAGGTAAAATGTATGAAAAGTTACTAGTGAAAAATTCTACCATATAAGAAATAATTGAGATGCCATGTCTAGCCCTGTATCTGAATAGAGATCACATACTGGGCTTAATCAACTTATTTCTCATAACAACCCTACTAGGTATTAATAAATAAATACTATTATTATTATTATTATTATTATTATTATTATTTTATTTATTTATTTTTTTTTTGAGATGGAGTCTCACTCTGTTACCCAGGCTGGAGTGCAGTAGCATGATCATGACTTTCCGCATCTTCCAACTCCCTGGGCTCAAGCCATCCTCCCGCCTCAGCTTCCCTAGTAGCTGAGACTACAGGCATGCACCACCACACCCAGCTCATTTTTGTATTTTTGGTAGAGACAGGGTTTCACCATGTGGCCTGGGCTGGTCTCAAATTCCTGGGCTTAAGCCATCCACCCACCTTGGCCTCCCAAAGTGCTTGGATTACAGGTGTGAGCCATCGTCCCCAGCCAACACATACTATTTCTATTCCTTTCTTGCAGATGAGTAAATTGATGCTCAAGGACACCAATTACCTTGCCTAAGATTGTGCAGATAGTAATTAGGAAAGCTGGTATTAAAACTAGGTCCTATCTGTCCCACAGTTCATAATGAAGCCATATACATCTCAGGGCAGGGACTCGTAGTAGTATAGTTCTTCCTGCGAAGCACTGGGAGTGACCTTTCTAAGGGCTGGGGCACTAGCTGAGTAGAACTTTTCTTTTGAACACAGGCCAGGGGGCATTTTTTCATTCTTCACCACTTTGAGGGAGATGCTATCATTTTCCTTGGGTGGAGCTCACTCAATTCATCCTGTATTCCAGCCATGGCCAAAACCTGGAGCCAACACTCCAGGGGCCTCTGACTTAGATGTATACATTTAGAATGGCAATGCCATCAAGAACCTAACTTTGAGGTTGACAGATTTTGGTTCATGTGAGTTTTACCTTTCTAAGCCTCAGTTTATTCATCTGTTAAATGGGGATAATAATAGTACATACCCAATACAATAGGCTTATTGGGAAGGTGAAATGAAACATTTATGTAAAGTACTTGGCACAGTGCCTGGTTCACAGTAAGTGTCACAACACTGTAGATACAATTATATATAATTAGCAGTGGCAACAGGGGAGCCTCATGTACACACCTGCACACACAGTTACACACATGGAATTAATTGTGAGGCTTGACTCTAGCATGGAGAGCCAGAGATCAGACTTTTTATTCCTCTGGAATGAACTCAATGGGCATGGCCCTTGGCATCACGTCAGCATCTGAATAATTTCCATGGCATTAGATTCAATGTGTAGAAGGCTCTATAATATCTTCTAAAATATACAGTTAAGCCATGCTTTGGTTTTCTCAAAAGAACTCCCTACCTGTCTGCCCCATATACATACACACATTCCACAGAAGGACAGGACTTGGCTCATTTTTAATCAGATTTGCAAAGGAAAAGATAATTGTTCTACTGTATGTTGGCATATTGCAAGCTACGTATGACATACTATGTAGAGTTTAACTCAAATGACGAAGGAATTGAAAAAATCCCACATCTAAAACAGATGTACAGGCACGATCCATAAGTGGTAGTCAATTCACGAATTAAGAAAATAAGTGAAAGGATAAATGCACATTGAAAGATCTAAGTCTTTGTTCAATATGTTAAACACATGGCCCATTTCAAAGTCCCAGTAACCACCGAGTTGGAACACAACCCACTCAGAAGTAGCTGGCATCTTACAGGAAAGGATTAGAATTCCTTATGACCTTGATATGTTAAAGAAGTTATCAGTAACAATTATTTGAACTCAGTGGGGTGGGAGAAAGACAAACTGTGAGCTGAAGATGGTGCAGAGCTAGCTTTGTATAGACCTAGTCAAGAGAATCAACCCCAAGTAGAGGCATTGCTGAAAAGTCAAAGGCACTTCTGGGCAGCATGAATGAGAAGATGTGGACTGCAAAAGCCTCAAGAGGCAGCCCTTGCTGGCTCTTTATTGGCATGAAGCGGAGCACACTGCTTTGCCATGTGAGGTCCTCAGTGTTGGGGGAGAGTTGAGGTTGAGGAATGCAGGGCACTGGAGAGTTGGACAAAGAGGGAAGACAGTGGCATAGTAAGGGCCATGATAACCACCTATTGCCCATGGATTCAGAAAGAAGAAATAGGCTCAAAATTACAGCAAGGGATGGAGGTTAGCTAAAAGAAGGAACTGAGAAAAGTGATGGCAGAAACCTTGAAACCTTACAAGTTCAATAGCATCTGTTTTCTGAAATAATTTGAAATGGGACTTAGTGAGAAATCAAAGAATGGTGCTGGCTAATTTGTCAAGCCCATATTTGCCATCTTAACACTCAAAGGCTAAGCAGGAAGATTAAGACAAAGAGTTCTGATCAGGACCTATTTTTAGGTTTTCCTTGTGTATCCTGAATGATCTTGCTTTCGGGTAATTCTTTCAGTCATTCCCTTTGGGTCAAATGTCCTTCAAGGCCTACATCTAATGATGTCTTTTGCAAGAAGTCTTTGCTGAAGCTGGAAGCACCCTTTGCCCTTTCTGAACCCTCCACAGAATTGAACCATGGTGTCCTCCCTTCCTTCATGAGGCTTTCTATGACGAATCTTTGGTTATTCCTTTAAATGTCTTTCTTATCTCCCTTGTTCTCCTTAAGGCCAGAATTACCACACATATTAAGGGGTAAGTAACATAATGGATGCGTAAATGAGCAACTGTTTCCTTTGAGGGCATTTGTGGAAACTCTAGCTTTGGTAGCAACTTCCATCCGGCACATGCAAGGAACTAACTCCTGACAAATTCCAAGAGACAAAGGGATGTCTCCCAGTTGGCTTCATGTAGATGGTGATTGAAGCATAATTTGAAAATTAAGATTTCAGCTACAGTATAGTGATTTGTGCAGACTTACTAAGAAGAATACACAAAACCTAGAAAAATGGGGTGGGAGGTGGGATTAGTAGACGATAAAACATAAAGGAAGAAGAAAGATCTCTAAACTGTTCATGTTTAAGAGAGGGACTCAAAACACTGACCAAACCATGTTGAGGCTGTTTTACCTACAGGCATAATTTATGAGTTCCTATAAAGAATTTCGAAGTCACAAGGTCATGTTGTTGATATGACTGGTTTGGGTCCTGTGACCTCACTAGGCAGCCTTTTTTACACAGTCCCATAAATTGGTAACGAAAATCAAGAAACTTGATAAGTCCTATAGAAACTCTCTTGACACTCTTTATTTTTTAGAAAAGATGGAAAATGATGAACTTCAGTAAATATTAAATCTCCTGTAAAATGAATTACCTTTGTTTCTCTCATAGTCTTCATTCCACCCTTCTGTGGAGGTATAGGGGAAAAATCACAAAGATAGAGAAGACAAACTGAGGTTTTTTAGAGCAAAACAAAAAATCCAAAAGACAAAGGATTTTGCCTCTTTTTACATAACTAACTTGTGAGAAATTATTCCTAAAAAGCCTTAACCCATTTCTGCCTGTTCAAACATAATTTCATCTACTATAACAAGTACCCCTTCCCCTTCTAGAATGAAAATGTCCTAGTTTAAGGTAATATTTTAGTCATCTGAAATTACTTTTTAGAAATTTTATATTTAAAAACATTAATCTGGTAACCTGTAGAGTAGTTAGAGGTGAAAGATAGATGTCACAGAAACCAATACCATTTTAGATATTCAACAGCTAACCCTGGTTTCTTAGTTATTGTTCTGTCCTTTTAAAGCCAGCTGTGGCTTTCGGTGTTGGGACCTTGCCCTGGAGATGGGTGTTTGGTGATCCTCACGTTATCACCTGTTGGGGCAAGTGACGAGACTTTGTCACCCAAGACAGTTGACAATTTTTTTTCTATATTCTCAAGGATGGGCATTCTCCAGCCTCAGTAAGCCCGAATGATAGGCACATCAAGACCATGCCATCAGTCTCTCTGAATTTAGCTTGTAGATAATAATATTTTTAAATGGCAGCAGCAGGAAAGTTTTTTTATTTTAAGGCTGCCATTCTAGAGTAAAGAGTGAAATATTTTAAAAAGTAAATCCACATTTTTCATTTCTTGAGACTGAATCAGTTCAGGGCTAGTAAATGTAACAATGACAGGTGGGCTGTTGGATTCAGAGAAATAACATTTGTTTATAGAATAGTTTTAAAAATAACAATCTAAGCACATTGCTGAGTGCTTACCTTGGACCTTACCTTAGTCCTGTGATCTTGGTACTACGAGTATTTGCTTCTTTTTATTAATGGAGAAACTGAGGCCCAGACTGGTTACTGGGCCAGGGAGTGGCTAAGCTGGCATTTGAGTCCAGGCAGTCAGCCTGCAGAGCCCATGCACTTGGTGCTATGCACACTTCCTCCGGGTGAAGTAGTACAGGCATTTGTAAAAACCGAAGTTATTCATTTCAGGCTTCGGTAAGTATTCCTTGCATCCTTCCAGGGAAAATTTGGTGAGAATTATTAGATGATGTGGGTGAAATGCACACCTCTGGGGACAACTGTACAGAAAGTGCCCCATTTTGTGGCACTTCCTGCTGTGGCTGGCCACACCAGATGTTTCCGGCTCTGGAGTCAGAGGTGTGAATTCTGGCTCTGTTATTTACCATCTGTTGAACGTCACTGTATTCTTTCATAAAATGGGAGTAATTGCAAATATTCACTGTGATGATAAAACCTACTCGTTTATTTGTCAAATACTAGTTTGATGTCTTTTATTTAGAGTGACAAAAAGATGGTGGGAAGTGATGAATGCTATTTAAACTGTCAGTGGCTATTTCCAAGCTGGAAGGTGACTTGGCCTGATTTGCATCTTGAGAAGATGATCCTGGCTGAATGTTGGGGAGAGGGTGGGAGCTTACAGAGGGTGGGAACAGGAGAGTCTGTCATGTTGTCAGTTGGCCTTGCTTAACACCCTGTTCATGGTAGTGATGCGATCCTTGCTCCCTATTCCATTTTCCCTGGTGTTCTTTTGTTTGCTTGTTTTTATTTTCTTACTGCTGTGTTCCCAGCACTTAAATAGCTCGTGGAACATAGGAGGGACTCTGTATTTGTTGAGTAAATAGATCAAAGTAGGGTAGCCAGTAAGGAGCTTGCTGGGGTTGTAACATATAAGGTGATGGCAGCCTGCCCTATGAAATGGAGAGACGGGTACTGGTTCAAAGCAAAGAAATGGAGTGAACCTGGTGGATAAGAAACAGGATTTCTGGTCAGATGAAATGACCAGATGATGGTGCTTTTTGCTGAAATGCAAAAGGATGCACGGGGAAGAGGTGAGGGTATGGGTATGGGGACTTGGGATAAGCAGAAAATCTAATGGGACTTAGCAACCCAAAGTACCCAGAAAAATGCTAGCATCACCCTGTAGGTAAGACCCCTGTGGTCTTTGATGACAGCAAGAATGTCAGCCTGACACATGCAGAACCTTCTCAGTGGGCTGTCTCTCCTGGACAGGTGTAAAGGAAAAGAATTCCTGCCAAGGTGTGAGAAAGCCTGAGTATCTCAGAGCACACAGTGGGAACCAATGTGAGATGTTCCTGGCAGATATCTGTGTGGTACACCCTGGTGAGAGAGGAGTGGTAAAATGTCCCCTCAGATCCCCCTCTCTCTACAACTCCATCATTCCCAATCCACAGGGAAGCAACATGGAGTTAAGGAAGGTTCTCACAGGCTGCTTTTCCATTCTGGTTCTTCATACTTTGTATCCCTCTTCCTTTTCTTTTGTGTGTGTGTGTGTGTGTGTGTGTGTGTGTGTGTGTGTGTGTGTGTGGCTGAGTTTTGCTCTTGTTATCCAGGCTGGAGTGTAGTGGCGCGATCTTGGCTCACTGCAACCTCCACATCCTGGGTTCAAGCGATTCTCCTGCCTCAGCCTCCCGAGTAGCTGGGATTACAGGTGCCCACCACAATGCCCAGCTAATTTTTTGTATTTTTAACAAAGACAGGGTTTTACCGTGTTGGCCAGGCTGGTCTTGAACTCCTGACCTCAGGTGATCCGCCCGCCTCAGCCTCTGAAAGTGCTGGGATTACAGGCGTGAGCCACCGTGCCTGGCTCCCTCTTCCTTTTTCATGTGAGTTTTTTCATCTCCTCAGATTTCCAGGGAGAATAAAGGGGAGAAAGGAATTAAGCCATGACAAAAAAAAATTAATTAAATGAATGCACTATGAACTTGAAAATTCAGAAAATAAATGTTTCTTCCCCCAGGCTTCCATCAGGATCATATGGAGGAGTCTGGGAATGTTTTCTGAGCACCTACCCTGGAGAGCAGGGCTGGTGGGCAGGGCCTGTGGTTTCAGGGCTGGAGGGTTTCATTCCCATCCCAGTGCTTGTTCTGCCAACAGTCCAAGTATTGCTTTCGGTTGCTCATGCAGGTCTGAACTTGAAACAGTGATAAATATGGGGTGTCCTCTGCAAGATGTCATGGCCCCGGACATCCCTTCCTGCACTGTGCTGTGGCTGCCTCAGCATTATTTTGAGTGTTGACAGAATGCTCAGTACAGCAGAGATAGCCTTCCTTGTCCAAGGTCTCACACAGAGTTTTGGGCAAGAGCCCAAAACAACAGCCATGATATAATGTCCAAATGTATTTGGGTGACATACCACATGCTGAGGCCCCGGATGTCACTGATAGCTTCCTTCAGAGCCCTTTATTGTTATTCTTCATTTAGGACATTTTAATAAACAGTGATGTGGAAAGGTTTTGACCCTATGAAGCTGAGTGAGCTCTTCCTGGCATATCATTTACTGTCACACAACACAGGGCTACAGAATCAGATGCCCTGGTGGGAGGAGATATTTGCCACAGAGCTGTGGTCGAGAGCATGGCAGATTTGGCTGAATTTGAATACAGGATTTGCCACCTACCAACTTTATGACCTTGGGCAAAAGGCACATCCGTAATTTAAGTATAATATTGGCATGTGCCACAGAGGAGTGAATTTTTCTGAATAGAAAATGAAATGCACTTGTAAAATGCTCATTTCCACATAAAGACTGGCATATGTCACATACTAGTAAATAACAGTTGTTATGATGGAGATTTTTGAAAATATGTTATTTGTATTGATTCATTATATGGTTTTAATTCTAAGATGAATTTTTTCCTTTTTGATATTTATAAAATTGGAACTTGTAATTTTTTGTTATGTCTATTTATTGTGGGTTTTTTTTTTTTTTTTTGAGACAGAGTCTCACTGTGTTGCCCAGGCTGGAGTGCAGTGGCGCAATCTCGGCTCACTGCAAGCTCCACCTCCCGGGTTCACGCCATTCTCCTGCCTCAGCCTCCCGTGTAGCTGGGACTACAGGCGCCCGCCACCGCACCCGGCTAATTTTTTGTATTTTTGGTAGAGATGGGGTTTCACCGTGTTAGCCAGGATGGTCTCGATATCCTGACCTCATGATCCGCCCGTCTCGGCCTCCCAGAGTGCTGGGATTACAGGCGTGACCCACCGTGCCCGGCTATTGTGGGTTTTTGATACACCTATTAGTTGTTATGAATGGAAACGTTTTCCATTGTCTTTTTAACTGGCAGTGCAGGTTGAGGTAGAGCTTCGTGAATTCTTAACTTGACACATTCCTGTATTTTTTTTGTTCAAGTAGCTTTTTAGTTGACTCTTTTCCATAAAGGAAATGGAATCTTTTTCATGATTTTATGTACTTTCTGAATAGATTATCATATCATATGTTAATAATCCCAGTTAAGCTTCTCTTTTACAATAGCTATGTTTCAATATCTTTTCCTTGTCTTATTGTTTTAGGTGGAATATCTAAAACAATACTAAATACTAGTAGTTATAGTGAGTATCCTTGTCTTGCCTCTGAATTTCATGGGAATGTTGCGTGTAGTTCACTATTTCTTTGCTTGTTATTCAGATGAGATAGTCCTTATTAAAGAGATATGCTCTTATTCTTAGTTTCCTGTGATTTTATATCAAGAATTGTTGAATTTTTATTAAATGCCTCATGAAAATTTTTTCTAAATCAGTGGTTCTCAAACAAAGGTATATATAAGGATTTCCAAAGAGCACTTAAAAAAAGAAGACTAAGACTTTCTCCACTTTCTCCAGATACACTGTAAGATAATTTGCTGTGGTAGGAATAAGACCCAGGATTCTGATGTACACCACTGATGAAGAAGAACTGCTTTGACTGATCTCATATGCATTTACCTCTCTTGACTTATTAACATAATGTGTTATATTATGGAATTCCTACTATTAAATCATCATTACTTTCCTTAAAGAAACCCTACTTGGCCGTGTTTGTATCATTTCTGCAATGTGCTGCTGGGTTTTTTTTTGCAAGTGTTGCGGCTTACAGTTTTTATATCATAGTCACAAGTAGAATTGATCTACAGTTTCTTTTATGTATCCAAGATATGTCAGCTTTGAAAATTAAATTGTGAAGCAGTCTATATTTCCAGACTTTTTTTTTTTTTTTTTTTGAGACAGAGTCTCACTCTGTCACCTAGGCTGGAGTGCAGTGGCAAGATCTCGGCCCACTGCAGCCTCCACCTCCAGGGTTCAAGTGATTCTCCTGCCTCAGCTTCCTGAGTAGTTGGGATTACAGGTGCTGCCACCACACCCAGCTAATTTTTTTTTTTTTTTTTTTAGTAGAGATGGGGTTTCACCATGTTCACCAGGCTGGTTTTGAACTCCTGACCTCAAGTGATCCACCTTCCTCGGCCTCCCAAAGTGCTAGGATTACAGGCGTGAGCCACTGCACCCGGCCTATTTCCAGAACTTTTTAAGCAGCCAAAAACATTGGTCTGTTCTTGGAAGTGTGAAAGTACTCTATTAAATACTCCAAACCCAGGGCCATTTTTGGAGATAATTTTTTGGCAATTTTTTAATTTATTTCCTGGTGATTGGGTTATTGGCCCATTTAGATTATCTGCCTCTTCCCTATTATTTTTGTTTTGCTAGAGTATCGTCCATTTCATCCACATATATGTCTATTGTCATTATTCCAATCTCTTCTTTATCTGTTATATTCCCTTGCCTTTTTGTCATTTTGTAGTTATTTCTTTAAATTCTGTCTCTACCCTTTTTCTCCTTGATTAAACTTTCCAAGAAGTTTAATTGTTTTACTTTTTGTTTTCCTAGTTATTTGTGTGCATGAACATCCTTTATCTATTAGCCATTCGCATGTCTCTCTTCAGAGATTTGTATATTCATATCCTTTGCATGGGCTAATGATACATACCCTTTGTACCTTTCTGCTGGGCTGATAGAACTTTTTCTTATTAATGTGTCATATTGTGGATGCAAATTATTTATCTGAAATGTGGTTATCTAATTGACATTTATCTTACAGCTTTGTTCATGTAGGGAGTTGCTGTTGTAGTTGTTTTTTGCCACACAGAGCTTTCATAATTATATGAATCTCAGTCTTTTCCTTTATAGCATCTGGATTTCATGTCTTTTCATGTCTTTTGAAGTTTGAAAATAAAATTGAGAAATGAAATAATTAGGCATTATGTCTAATTATGAAATACATGAAATGGAGTAGACACACAGAATAACCTCTTCTTCCTCCTCCTTTCCTTCCTCTTCCTTCTTACCACACCACTCTGAATGTGGTATAAAAGTGCCAAAAGTAGAGTCTTAGAAACAGCCAGACTTACCCCAGTCATGTTTCTAGAGGACCCGATTTCTCCAGTAGCCCTCTGAGGATTTAAGGAACACCTGCATTTTTTTCCAATCTTGTGTGCATATATGTATATACATACACACGTGTATTCATTTAGTTATACATAAGCATATGCATTTACATCATAGGTGCTACTCTAACAAAATCCCTTTTGTGAAAAATTGTTTTAAGGATATTTTTTTCATGAGTATATGGATTTACTTCATTGAGAAACGATCATGTCAGCCAACAGTAGGCATCAGAAATCTTACCTAATCTGATATGAAACATCATCAGGGAAATTTCCTATGGCCTGAGAATTTTGTTTCTCTTTAGAAAATAAAAAACCTAACAAATTTTTTTTTAATTGCCTCATTGAGGAAATAGTCAATTTGGTCACATTTCACCTTGATAAACAGTACACTAAATGGGCACAGTATTCTGAAGCTCACATGTGGAAGAGAGCCACACAAGTGTAAAAGTAAAATTTATATACAGGATTAGGGGTAAAAGTGCATGTTCCAGCATGTTTGCCTGATAGTGTGTAATTGTTAAGCATTATTTGTCGGTTAGGGGGATCAGCTAAAGCCTGGTGTATAAAAATTCATGCCAGTAGGAAATTTACAGTAAATCAAAGTCTAGATTATTCCATAACATTACGTCTTTCAGTTGTAAATTAACTCACACAAATTTGGCTTTCTGGGTAATGAACAGCATTTCTAGTGGAGCTGGAGGCTGACAATAAATAAGTTCAGGTTAGAAACAAAGCCTCCCTTTCCCCTCCTTCTGCCAGCCCACGGGGGTGCCTATATGCCCACTTTTGTTGCTGGACTTTCTATCCAGAGATGGTCTGAAGGGTAGGTCCTTGGGTGTGGGTGAAGGACACCCATCTTTGGGCCTTCTGTAGAACACCGCATGAAATTTCATTTTCACTATAACAGAGTTGCAGCTTTTTCCTGCTCTAGCTGGGTACACTTCTGCCTTTCTGAGGGTGTTACCCCAGAACCTGGTGCTACATGGGCCCTCAGATGCCAAACTGAAGCCAGATGTCCCTGGCACTAACTGGGACATTGAAACCAGGTATGATCCACAGGGTGCCAGGTGCCCCTGCCTGGCAAGGCCATTTGTCCCTGAGGAGAAATCACATGTTCCTTTTTGAGATGCCACATATTGCTGGGTTTTTTTTTTTTAAATGTATTTTTAACTGCCTTTGGGGTGAGAAGGAGAAAGAGAGGAGGGAGACATGTGGTCCTATAAGCAAGAAGAGAATCTTCCTAAGAGAATTCCAGAAAAGATGGGGTTGAGGAAGTTGTAGATGTCTCCCACATTTTTTCAGGCCCTAGCAGCCAAATGGAATCACATTCACAGAAAAACTACAATGAGTATTAATACTAAAATGAATGCTAATGCCAACCACACTGCCTACTGCTTGTGCGTGTTTGCCATGTTGGGTGCTATGTTATTCCTCTGTATGAGCTTTCTCGTTTTCTTCTCACAGCAGCCCTCTGGGATGACTACTATTTACAAGGACCCCGAGGATTAGAGAGGTCTAGGTCGAAGGCTTGAGGCCACCAGCTCCAGCTCCCAATCTCCAGGATGTTCTGGAGCTAATATTTCAACCCAGGTCTAGCTGCCCCACAGCTTGGCCCTTCCCAGCCCCTTTCCATCCCCCCAGGGCTCACATGAGTGACTCGTGCCTATTTCTTTGTGTAGGTCTTTACCCTCTTCCTAAGCTCCTCTGGTCTCGAGTCCCCAAGAATGTTCCTAGTGAATCCCTGGACCTGTCCTTCTTAGTACCATCGTCCCCACTCAGCAGCTTCCCTGCTCCATCCCTGAGATGGCGTCAGCCTTCTCTCTCACTTAGATCTGCTCCATCCTTAGTCACATTTTATACCTGAGGATTTAAATCCTCAGTCTGTTCTTACTCCGTTGTGCTCTCCATGACAATCTCCCCCATCATTTCTGTCCTTATCTTCTCTCCATGGTGTGCAGACAGACCCACTTCTTGACATTTCCAGGACCTAGGGCAATAGGACAAATGGAGGCTCCATGTGGCTTGTGTGCCCTTTATAATTCCAGTTCACTTGGTCAGTTTCTAAACCTTCAACAACAATAAGAAATAACATTCTAAAGAGCCAGAATAGAAAGAAAAAGTACGTGTTGGTGTTTTGGTATGCAGACCTTCACAGTAGGGCCCCCTCTTGCCCAGCCTAAGGGTAAGGATAGGTTCTGTCTCAGCTTAGTGAGACTGGTCTGGGGATCACTGCCAAACTGCTTTCTTTATCCTTCTTCTCCTGTGGTGCACAGCTCATGGGCAGATGAGGAGATGGATTATGCAAATGATGCTGATTTACAGACTGCCCCTGGGGAAGCCAACTGGGTCTGCCCCTGCTGCTGCACACCAAACAAAACAAATTATCTCAAAACTGGCAGAAGTTGGCAGGGAGAAGTTGGTTTGGACTCATAGCTAATTGTCTGCTGTTGTAACAATCAGCAGATTAGGAAGGGAAAGTATTTTCTCATTGGATTTTTCTGTTCAAGACAGGGCAGGGCCCTCTCAGTATCTTTTCTCTCTCATCCTTTCTCATTTGTTCATATTATCTATCTCTCCTTACTCTCTCTGTCTCTCACTTTTTCCTTTTCTCTTTATCTATCTATCTATCTATCTATCTATCTATCTATCTATCTATCCATCTATCTATCTATCTATCTATTTATTTTGAGACAGGGTATCATTCTGCCAGAGTCGCCCAGGTTGGAGTGCCATCACACTACTATACTTCTGGGCTCAAGTGATCCTTGAGACTCATCCACTGCAGACTCATCCTCCTGGGCTCAAGTGATCCTCCCACTTCAGCCTCCTGAGTGCTGAGACCACAGGCATGCACAACCACGCCAGGCTAATTTTTGTATTTTTAATAGAGACAAGGTTTCACCATGTTGACCAGGCTGGCCTCAAACTCCTGACCTCAAGTGATCCTTCCGCCTAGGCCTTACAAAATTCTGGGATTACAGATGTGAGCTACCACACCCAACCCCTGCTGTCTCTTTCTTTCTCTGTCTCTCTTGTCTTTTTCATCATCAAGCAAGCAAGGAAAAAGGAAACAGAAAATTGAAGACAGAGGCCTTTCCCCTGAAGTTGGGTAGTTGGAAAGCCGATTAAGGAGATTAAAGGCAGGAGGACATGTGTGGGGACATTTGATGCCAGCTGGGCTCCTGCTTCTACTGTGGAAAGACTCCCACAAGGCTGTCGTCTCCCTAAAATGTCCATTGAATTAAAATTTGTTCTTTAGTTAGACCCCGGGGTGAGAATCAGTGTTGTTGTAAGCAGTGAACTGTAACAATTTAAAATTTAATGAGGCAAGGACAAATTGGGCTTGTGTTTTATGTCTCTAATACTTGTAAAACGTGCCATTCTCTTAACCATGTTAAAATAAATATTAGTAATTAGGTAATATTAATGGTTTGTTATTTTGATGAAGGACTTTCTTTTTAAATGGAAAATAAAGCAAATTGCCTGGAAAGGCATATTATGTTCCCCCTGGCTGGCCAAGGCTAAAGAAAGCCTGCCTGGGTCACCCAAATGGGCCAGGACATCCTGTTTACCTGGTGGGCAACCTGATGGGTTCTCCCAGGCTGACAGCCAAGGCTCTGAAGGAGATCCGAGCCTCTGAAGGCCTGGCTCTGCAAAGCCAAACCTGCAGAATGAATACAAAAGCCTCCTTTTGTAAACCAGGTTTTTGGGAAACCACTGGAACACCTAGGGAGCAGGACCCAGAGAACCAGACCAGGGTAACAGGAGAGCCAAGGAAAGGGGGAAGATTGCAGCATCATGACATTGACGAGAGACCACAAAGTCAGGGGGTCCCTGAGTGCTTTGTATCCTGCTCCAGACAGCTCAGGGGAGTTCATTTCCCCAGTATCTAAATGCACATGCAGACTTGTGCTTGGGCTGCAGAATCCATCTTAGCTTGTTAGTTGAACCAATGTTAACATAATGCCTCACTACCCGAGTTCCCATGAGCTTTCTTCCCAACCCTGCTAGGTGGTCCTTGGACCACTAGGAACTATGTGGTTATGGCCCATTGTCTCCTCTTTCCCTTCAGTAAGGCATGTTTTACCCAGCCTCGTTTGAGACTGAATGTATCCCATTAAAAGTATGTGTTGGATGAGGGTGCTCAGGTCTCAGAAGGCAGTGGGGTTAATTACTGCTCTGAACTAAAGCAGGGCAGCCAGAAGGATGTTTTTCAAAAAGATTATGATTATGGGGCTTCTGGTTAGAATACTTTGGGCATCAGACAGGGGTAGCAACCCAAATTTGGGGAAGGAGGAAAATAAAATGACAAGAATCTCAAATTGGATAAGTATATACACAAAAGCCGCCTTCTTTCCCTCTATAATCTCTGTTCCTTTCAGTATATCCTGGGTGTTCAGTGAACCAAAAAATATACTTAAAGTTTTTCTCTGTGCACTTGTAAGAAGGCCGGGATACTTCTAACCAAAATAGCCTTTCCCAGGAGCACCTGTCAGCAATGATTTTTTTAAAAACAAATTGAAATGGAAGCACCGTGCCACTTTCCATATTCATTGAATAACCATTGACTGGGGGCCTACTTTGTGCCCAGCACCATTCTGGGTGTGGGAACGAAACCAACATTCCTGCCTCATGGAGCTGATGTTCTCAACAGGGGAGAAATAATCAATACGACAGGCAAGATGAGTATTAGCTTGTCTCATATGAAACTGGCATGTGGGTAGGTCAAAAAGTTTAAAAACGGGAAACTGTGTATGATTTAACCTAGCATATGATATTTTGATAGTGGTAAGTATTAAAGAGAAGGAATTGAAGTCAGAAAAGGGAATCTGAAATGTTGGGATTACGAATTTTTAATTATGAAAAGACCTCACAGAGAAGGCAAGATTTGAACAAAGGTTGGAAGGAGCTAGGAAGCCAGCCAAGTGCATGTCTGGGAGGGAAGAGCGCTCCAGGCAGAGGGCACGGCCAGTGCAAAGGCCCTAAGGTGGGACCAGCCAGGAAGCCTATGTGATGGTTAGAGGATGAGTAGAAATAATGTTAGACAAGTAATTAGGAGCCAGGTCACATGGGACTTGTAGCCATTGGGATGACTTTGGCTTGGCTCTGAGAAAAATGCACAGACTTTTGGGAAGGTTTTGAGCAGAGGAATCACTTGCTCCAGTGTAACATTTTAGCAGGATCCCTGGCTACTGTGTTGAGAAAAGAAGCAGGGGACCAGCTAGGAGGCCATTGCAATAATCCAGGCATGAGATGATGGCAAGCCCCACCAGGTCTTGGCAGTGGGGTGGTGTGTCGTGGTCCACTTTGGACCTGTTTTGAAGGTAGAGCCAACAAGAAATGCTGAAGGATTGGATGTAAGTACAGGGGCAGGGAGCAGGGTGTGGTGCTATTAATCTTGACACTAAAGTTTTGGGTCTGAGAAATGGGAAGAATAGAATTACCCTTAGCTAAGATAGGGTAACTGCAGCAGGAGTTGGTTTAGGCCCAAGGGATCCTCTTCATCTTGGCAAATTTGACAATTCCAACATGCTGGGCTCAGTGCTGATGAATATAAAAGCTTAGGGAGGGAAAGAATGGGTGATAACATGAAATACCTTTTCCAAAAATTAAAATAAAATAGGCCGGGCGCGATGGCTCACGCCTGTAATACCAACACTTTGGGAGGCTGAGGAGGGTGGATCACCTGAGGTCAAGAGTTTGAGACCAGCCTGACCAATATGATGAAACCCCATCTCTACTAAGAATACAAAAAGTAGCCAGGCATGGTGGTGTGTGCCTGTAGTCCCAGCTACTCGGGAGGCTGAGACAGGAGAATTGTTTGAACCTGGGAGGCAGAAGTTACAGTGAGCCAAGATCACATCACTGCATTCTAGCCTGGGTGACAGAGCAAGACTTTGTCTCAAAAATAATTAAATTAATAAAATAAATGGTAATTCTAAGAATAGGTATTAATGCCTTACTGTATGCTTAGAGTACCATACTAACCTTTGGGCATGGATTTTCTTATTTAATACTCACAACAGTCCTGATGGGTAGAGAGGCCCACAGACGTGAGGCCTTGGAGCCCAGAGCCTTTATGAGTTGCTCCCAGGTCACTGGTGGATATTTCACCCCTCCACGTGAGTGGTTGTTTGTGAAGCTTACAACTGGATAGGAGCAAAAGGTGAGATACAGTTGAGATTTCTGAGAAAACCCGTAATTACAGACATCCTGTGTGCTCTCTGCAAAGGTTATTTCCCATTACAGGTGGAGAGCCTGCCTCCTCAGGCCTGTTGTGGGGCAGAGTGGGTACTGAAGAAGGCACAGTCTCATCAGGTGTGCAGGGTTAATTATCTCATCTCAGTGCAATGGGAGCAAGAGTTACTACTGTTCTGACAGATTGTGTTAATTGGAAGCCCAGTTTGATCAGGAGGCTCATGCTTTGTGCCTGCACAGTCAGCCAGCCTAGTAGGGTTTATGCCTCAGCATTTCCACTTATTTTCATCTTCTAAGTTTTCCACCGTGAACAAGTCACAAGAAGGGTTAAAAGCATGGGATTTGGAGATAAACAGACCTGGGTTCAAGTCCTAGCTTTACTTCTTACTAACTTTTGTCTAACGCTGGGCTCCCAGCCTCTGTGCAACGGTAGCAGGGTGGACCTGAAGACTCAGTGAGATAATGCACATAAGGTACCTAGTACCTAGCATAATGGATGTTGTTAATGTCATTCTCCATTTTATCTTTAAGGCAAATCAGGATAATTTGCAATCTGAATGATCTATATTGAATCAAGTATTAAAAAACCAACAGTTGGTTGGAGTGTAAATTAGTTCAACCATTGTGGGAGACAGTGTGGTGATTCCTCAAGGATCTAGAACCAGAAATACCATTTGACCCAGCAATCTCATTACTGGGTATATACCCAAAGGACTAGAAATCATTCTACTGTAAAGACACATACACACGTCAGTTTATTGCAGCACTATTTACAATAGCAAAGACTTGGAACCAACCCAGATGCCCATCAATGATAGATTGGATAAAGAAAATGTGGCACATATACACCATAGAATACTTTGCAGCCATAAAAAACAGGGACATGGATGAAGGTAGAAACCATCATTCTCAGCAAACTAACATAGGAACAGAAAATCAAACACTGCATGTTCTCACTCATAAGTGGGAGTTAAGCAATGAGAACACATGGACACAGGGAGAGGAACATCACACAATGGTGCCTGTCAGGGGTCGGGGGCAAGGGGAGGGATAGCATTAGGAGAAATACCTAATGTAGATGACAGGTTGAGGGTGCAGCAAAGCACCATGGCACATGTGTACCTATGTAACAAACCTGCACATTCTGCACATGTATCCCAGAACTTAAAGTATAATTAAAAATTTTTTTAATAATAAAAAAAATTAAAAACCAACAGTTTAACAGTGATGATAAATTGCAACCAACTCTTAGATTCACAGTTGGAAAGATGCTAGGAAATAGTGAGGGCTGGAGAGCATCTGCCCATCAAAGGGGGAAGGGAGCAGTCACTCCTCCATTCCAGTTGATTTCTGTCATGCAGGAATACAGTTCTGATATTATCAATTCTTCCAATTGTTAGAGAAAGCCTCAAACTGGGATTTTTTAATATTTTGGCAACTGACTAAAAAAATAAATTTTTAAAATTCCATGCAAGTCAAACAAAATGTTCCTATGGTTCCGATGTGGCCTGGAGGCTGCCAGTTTATAAATTATATTAGTGGGCTTTGGAGGATAACAGGTGACCCCTACAGCTCAGTGGTTGCATGTCAGCCATGGGTCACTGGGGTCTGTGCTTGTGCTCTACATGTCACCATCACTCGAGGATCCAGGATGAGGTAGCAGCCTCTGTTTGGGATATGCCATTCTCCTGGAAGAGAGAAAAGAGTTAGAAGAAGCATACAATGGCTCTTAAAGTGTCTGCTTGCAGTTTGCATGCATTACTTTATCTTATATCCCGTTAGTCAAGGCAGATCACATGGCCAAGCCTGATGATGGGGCAAGGAAGTATACTTTTCCTACAGGAAGGCCTGCAAATCACCTGGCAAGGGGAGGGGATATTGACTGCTATTAGAGGGAAGCAGGGAGCAAATAATTGTGAATGACAAAATGATCTGCCACAAGAACCTCCTGCCATATCCCCCTCCTTCCATTCACTTGCCTTTCCAGAGTTTTATTTAACTGTTTTCAGAGTTATTTTCTAAAACCTGGATCGAAGTGTTTTTAGATTTCCTTAGGATGAAGTGTGACACTCTGTGGCTTGTGGATGAATACAATCTTTTATGGCACTCAGATATAGTAACCAATATGTAATGTATATTGCTTACTATACATTAGATTGAACCTAATGAAATTGCTGGTATTCAACGTTTTTATCTGAAAAGATAGACATTTCCAATTGTTCAACCAAATATATTTATAATTTTTATCCTGATAACTGAAGAATTCACTATCCAGCATTGTCTGACAATATCCTGCAGTTCCCACCTGCAAACCTTTGCACCCTCTGCTTGTATATACCTTTTCTACCTTCGGCCCAACCCAGACAGAGAACTTGTGATTTTCCCCTAAGATGTGCTCAGAAGTAGGATCAGCAAGGAGGGAAAAGAGGCCATCCCTGAAGAATGTAAAACTACTGGAGAAGAACCTGGTGTGTCCCAGATCTTTTAATCCAGGCTGGCTCACTATCAGCCCCCAAACTGCCCCCAAATAAATGTTGAATGACTTGACCTCATCAGCGGTGATGATGATCACCTAGGTCCAAAAGGACAGACTTCTTTAATGTTAAGAGGGCAAGTCTTATGTAAATGAAAATCAGAGTCATTCATTCAGTATATATTTACCAGCCACCTTTATATGCTGGAGCCTTCACAGGCCTCCAA
This sequence comes from Theropithecus gelada, assembly GCF_003255815.1. Classification (NCBI taxonomy): domain Eukaryota; kingdom Metazoa; phylum Chordata; class Mammalia; order Primates; family Cercopithecidae; genus Theropithecus; species Theropithecus gelada. The sequence continues at coordinate 84,367,523 of NC_037669.1, forward strand.
GGGAGATAGCAGTGAACCAGGCAGACAGGCTCATTGTGATCCTAACATTCATCCCAGTTCATCACAGATGTTAGAATTTCAGAGCCAAAGGGACCTTAGAGCCCATGCAATCCAACATCCCATTTTACAGATGAGGACACTGTGGTGCTGATATTTCTCCAGTCCTAGGATCCATCCACACAGTAGCCACAGGGATAATCTTAGGGTATGAGTTTGATCATGTCTGTTCCCTCTGTTGCATGCTCAGAAGCAAAAATAATATTAAAGCATAAAACTAAAGTAAAACCCAACCCCCTAACTAGGGTGTGTAGCCTGCCTCTGCCCACTGCCTACCCCCCAAACCCATCTGGCGTCACCTTCTTCTCTCTTCCTAAGCTCCAGCCCCATTGGTTTGCTTCTTCTAAGCTCATTCTTGCCTCACAGCATTTCCACTTAACCGTTCCCCCATCTGGTCTGCGCTTCCTTGTGATCTTCCCATAGCTGGCCCCATGTCCTCCATCCCTCAGGGCTCAGTTCAAACATCTCCCTCACAGGAGGGCCTAGCTAAAGTATACCCTCTCCCCTGTAACTCTTTGTCCCTTTATTCCTCTAGATTGTCTTTCTCTGAAGTTCCATTTGTTTACTTGTTTATTGTTCCTCTCTCTTATGAGACTTTGAATTTCAGGAAGGCAAAACCTGGTCCTTTGTGTTCACCACTGTATCCCCATCACAAAGCACAGCACCTATTACAGAGTTGGTGATCATTAAGTAGTTCTTGAGTGGATGAATGAGCAATGGATGTGAAGGCACTGACTTATGGATTCCCAGATAGTGCTTTATTCCAGGATCGATGTTCTGATTTGCAAACCAACCTTCTTTCTTCTTGCATCTGTATTAATCCATTCTCATGTTGCTATAAAGAGATACCTAAAACTAGGTCATTTATAAAGAAAAGAGGTTTAATTGGCTCATGGTTTCACAGGCTGTACAGGAAGCATGGCTGGGGAGACCTCAGGAAACTTACAATCATAGTAGAAGGCGAAGGGGAAGTAGGCACATCTTACATGGCCAGAAAAAGGAGGAAGAGAGTGAAGAAGGAGGTGCTACACACTTTTAAACAACCAGATCTCATGAGAACTCACTATTATAAGAATAGCAAAGGGGAAATCTACCCCCATGATCCAGTCGGCTCCCACCAGGCGCCTCCTCCAACAATGGGGAGTACAGTTTGACATGAGATTTGGGCGGGGACACAAATCCAAACCATATCACCATCCTACATTTGGTACTCAGTAGACCCCCAAATGTTTATTGAATAAGTAATGAGAACATTCATAGCTTAACTTGAACAAAGGGCCAACACTTCATTTTTCATGTCTGCCTCAGACATCACTTACTCATATCAGTTGTTTGTTGCTCATCCCTGATGCACTTTAGTGTACTCCTGGAAAACATCACCTACAGATCAGAGCATGTAGGAGAGTCTTTGTGCCATCCCTCATTTAAGCTGAGTCTTGATCTACCTGGGCATGTCCGATTAGGCAGGCTTCTTAGAAGTCTATATGCATGAAGGACCACCTTGTCTCCTGGGAATTAAAGCACCTTAGGGAAACTGGGTTGAGAGAGAAGGAGTAACTCTGAGTGGAGCTGGGCATCTGTCACACAGAGGGGTTTCTGTTTTACTTCCCTCATACTTGGCCTGAAAGCAAAGGGCCCACAGTTAAGACAGCCAGTGAAAACTGAATAGGTGGCCTTGCTGAAGCCTCTGGGGTCTTTGAGAACATCTGAAACCTGCCACTTTGGAGCTGGCAGATATGTTAGCAATGGAAAAAGGTGGTAGTGACTTGGAAGCTGGCACCCTTGGCAAAAACCTGAGTCCTCTGAGCAATTTACATTTTATAAGCACTGCATGCTAACTAATTATGCCACTGGAACACTAAAGTTACATTTGATCTGCATGACTAGTGAATTAGCACCTCTCCAACTGGTATCAGCACACCACCCCCCATTTAAGTCATAAATCCATGAATGCAGCAAGACCCTTGCCTAGTTTTGTTCACCATTTTATCCCTGATGCCCAGCACAGGACCAGGCACACAGTAGGCACTCAATAAATATTTGTTAGTTGAATGAGTGAGGCTTCTCTAACCCCCAAGCTGATATGACCTGGGAAACACAGGTGGCAGGAAGAACATGATAAGAGGGAAGCTAAACTAGGTAGCGTGGGGAATCAGGCAAGTAATTACCCTCAAGGTTCCTGTTCCAGGAAGTGGAGGTGTGAAGGTGAAGGAGGAATGCAATATGACTTTTGGCAGCTCTTTTTTCTCAGACATTTGAGCTTTCAGGGAAGGTGAATTCTGGGTTATAGTCCTAGAGCTGTGTCCATAACTGCATCTCAGTGTGCCTGGTGTCTTCAAGATCGCCAACCTCTCCCAACCTGTGCCAGACATAAGAGGTAGGGCCAGAGGGTGAGTGCCCCCTGCTAGATACCCTCCTTTTCGGATCCTCAGTCTATCCCACAAGCTCCGCTCACCCTCTTCCCCCATCATTATTTTAGGGGTGAGCTCCAGTCTGGTGTCTTCTACATCTACCTGAAATGCCAAACCTGCCCAGTCTCCTTGGGTCATTTCCAATGCTGGACAGGAAAGCTTGCATACTGTTGTTGGATTCAACTAAAATCACTCTCTGGGAGACAGAGTTTGCAGTGAGCTGAGATCGTGCCATTGCACTCCAGCCTGGGTGACAGAGCAAGACTCCATCTCAAAATAATAAATAAATAACTAAATAACTCACCTAAAATCTCATATGTCTGTTCCCCTATTATTTTGTTTGGGTCCTTGACCTTTTTTTTTTTTTTTTTTTTTTTTTGTGGCGAGAGCCAAGAGGTGTGTTCTAGCCTTTAAATGGGGGCAGATGCCCCCTCTCCAAACGGGCAGCTTTCCTTCTGTTGCCAGCCTTTGGCCACAGCAGGTTTTGGCGATTTGCTGGCATTTAGTGCTGCTGTGTGTGGCCTGGGCTTTGAATTCAGCTGCTCCTCCTGGCAGCCTTGGTAGCTTCACACAGTTCTCTTAGTGTCCTGGGACTTGGGGCCCAGGCATACTCTACAGGGGTTCTGAGCCTCAGCAGATTCTTCCCCCAGTTTGGAGCACAGTATCCTTGAGCCATGTTTAAAAGACTTCTCTTTGAAAGACTGCATCCTATTCTACTGCCCTCTCACTCTCATCCTATTAGGATTTTTTTTTTCTTCTGAGACTGAAGAATAAAACAGAGACAGTGAGATCACTTAATCATTTTATTCAGCAAAATGCACAAAAGCCAAACTCACCTGAGCAGGTAGGGAATAGAGGCGTTACAGACGTGGACAAGATTTCCTCAGGCTTTTAGTCTGGTCTCGGTCCCTGTCTTTAAAGATAATCTTTGCAGTGTTTCATATTAATATAGTATCTGCGTGATGTAATAGCCCCAGTAACAGCTGCTCCCTCAACCTCAGGGAAAAAGCCTCACATAACAACCCACTCACGCTCTGAAGCGTGTTCCCTCTGTTGAGGATGCCTCTGCCAGTTTGGATTGTCTAAAAATGTTCATTTTGAGTCATTAGGGCGGAAAGCCATAACAATAGTTGCACACGCTACGTCATCGGGTGGAATACAATAGCTCTCTTAGACCCTGGGAAAGATTGATTGCTGCACTTATCTCTAGATTAAATATGAATTTGGGGACCCTTTAGGATCAGCCTTTGCAGAGCCATTACTCGTTTGAATGAGTACCAATGGCTGGAGATGGATGGGCAATTTAATCTGCCAAGAAAAGTAGACTTCAGATCATTCTTGTGTGTTGGGGAGAAAAAAGTCTCCTTTTATTCAAGTAGGTAATGTAGATAATTGCATGTATTTTGCATAATTTGATTTATGAGGATATTACAGTCACATATGGGCCCTATCTTAGGAATGCCAGTTTTATTCAGTCAAAAAATAAATAAATGAAAAGAAAGAAATAGATCACGTGGACTTGTAGGAGACTCAATTTTGACCTACTTTTCTGACGTTGGAAGACAAGAAGCGATCTCCTGTTGGATTAAAACTAATCTCTTAGAAATTGTTCTAATAGGTGACTCTTGAAATTGATAAAGTTTGGCACAGAGATGAAGAGCTGTATAATTTGGCAGCTGAAATCTCACCCTACGTATTGCCAAAAAAAGAAGCAAATCCCCACCAAAAATGGACCTCATTGCTGCATATTCTGTTGTTTGCTGTGGTCACATTAGGCTACATGCAATGGAGATGAACATTCTCATTTAAGAAACAGGGGAAAGGAGACCCCATGTCTTTATATTTAGCCTCTAGATTTCCTTGAGTGTCAATGAATTCTTGGGAGGTATGTGAGTAAATACAAGTGGGGATTCATTCAACAATTGTCAAATGTCTTAAGGTTGCATAGAAAACTATCAGAAAACCCTATTTGTTTAGAAGTTTTTAATTCAAACTTTAAGATCCTATGACCTAAGCAGAAGATTGCTTTTTCTCTGTCTGGAAAAAGAAGGTTCGATAAGCAAAATAACAGCACAACCAAAGCCATAAGGTATCTCCTTCATTTGTGTAGTCATTCAGCCAACACCTAACTGAGGGCTTAGCAATTACCAGGATCTGTGCTGGGGACTGGGGCCTGGGATTGGCACAGGCCCTATGTGCACAGTCCAAGGTAAAAGATCCCATTAGTAAGTAAATGCGATGCAAGTGTCTCAGCAGGTGTGACAGAAGCCAGTTCTAAGAGGAGGAGAGAATGGCCTATGCTCACCTGGAAGCAAAAATTGCCTAAGAAGAAAAAGAAATGGTTTAAAAATGGACAAGTAATTACAAATGTGCTTTTCATCTGTTATGACTGTTGCAGAGATAGAATTTAAGTTATAATTGTCCATCTTCAGAGAGGTAACCCCTTTTTAAAATTTGGAGAACACTGCAGAACTCTTCTAGCTGAACGGTGCATCCCATGCTATATCCATTATATATGGAAAATTTGCAAAACCTTATTCTGAACTAAATAGAGGAAGGCAAACAGTGGAAGTATTTCTGAGAATGTTAGTATTTAGGAACTTGTTTGGGGGACTTTAAAACATCGAAAAGGGTAGGTCTGCATGAGAGTTAGTGGATGCACTAAAATAATGTTCATAAAACTATGTCGTGAGAAGACAACATTTATTTTTAAAATATCTGTAATATTGTGCTTTATTTTATTAGGTACTATTATATAGGGAAAATCCATAATTTCTAGAAACAGACTGACATATTTAGGGGTGGAATGTCTTGATGTCCAATTTTTAAAATACTTCAGAAATAAAAGATGAGAAAATATGACACATTTATTAAATTTTGGTAATGGACTTGTGGGTGTTCATTATATGCTTCTCCTTTTCTGTATATTTGAAAATGTCCACAATTTAAAGCCAGAAAGTCTGTGTCTATACTATTTACTGAATACCTTCTATGTGCTGGACAGTTATACTTGGTACTCATTTCTAAATTTCACAACAACCCTGCAAAATTGGTAAAACTATCCCCCTTTGAAGATGGCAGAACTGAAGCTCAGGGTCACCAGTTGGTAGGAGGCAGAGTCCCTATCTGAACCTGGGTTTGTTTAATGCCAGACACACCCGATGCATCTGTCTCACCAATGCAACCTCCTCTCTAGAGCAGGAATTTTCTTCATAGTCTCACTCAAAATGGCGATTTGCTTCCTTGTTGGAGAATTCAGTGGATGGACAGCATTCTAGCAATGCTAGACATCTGTTCCTTAAGTTGAGCCACATTCCACCTCTAAAATCAATACTATTTACTAATTAGTTTAAACCCTTTCATGTCACATCACCATCCCTGGGAGACAATTAATTCTTCCTCTGGTCCTACTGTGTAACCACATTGAATTTCTCATTGTTCCTGCCACATGTCAGTCTCTATGCTTTGAGCATTTGCCAGTGCTTTCCTATCTGCCTACAGGCTGCCTCTCACCCTTTTCTTCTAGACCAATCCAAGTCATTCCTCAAGTCCCCAGTAATGCCATTTTCTTAGGACTCTCTTTCTTGATTCTCTGTTTATGTATTTACCTCTATTGTTCCAACTAGATTGTAATCTACATGTGGGGCCAGACTTTCACCTACCTACTTAGTATGTGTTCTGTAGACAGTTGTTAAGTTGAACTGAACTGGACACTGATTCTATCATCTTGAGCTATGTGAAATAATTCAGGTCCCTTGCAAACTATATGGAATAAATTAGGTCTCTCCTCCATACAATCAAATATTCAGCCATTCTTCCTTGCTTCTCTCTTTTGTAGGCTTTTCTTCCTTGAATAAATATCCCCAGTTTGACTCTACTTTTTTGCCTTATTTGTGATACAGGTTAACCATCTGAGTGCACATGTCTGTCATTAAGACTGGGCCACACTGCCTTCAAGTTTCAAGTCAGCTGAGATCTGGGTCCCTTAGTTTCTTCTACCAACTTTGGCCAAGGGTTTGCTTGACCCAACTAACTAGATTACAATATGTATTACCTTTAATATTACTTTAAAAAAATTTTTTAATAAAAATAAGGGCCCTCATGAACTGGGTGGGAGATCCTTGAAGGCAGGCACAAAGTCTCACTCATTTGTGTGTCTGTTGTGGTATGATATTGGAAGACACCTGTGTTGAATGTTGATTTTCAGTGGCTGCAATATCAGGTGCATTGCAGTGTCAGAAATATTTTCCTAGGCAAGGTAGTAGAAAGGAAGACCCAGGAATTGTGGCCACGCAGTGGTGAAAATTTATCCTATTTGTCCAAATGAAAGAAAATCCTCCCTTCAAATGTTTAGAATAGTCCATCCTTACATTAAATCTAATTATTTCACTCAGTGTAGGCTTAATTTTGAGCTTTGGCATGAGTCAGGAAAGTATGGCCCATGGGCCAATGCCCACCTTCATGTATTAGTCTGTGTTCACACTGCTAGAAAGAACTACCTGAGACTGGGTAATTTATAAGGAAAGAGGTTTAATTGACTCAGAGTTCCACATGGCTGGGAAAGCCTCAGGAAACTTAAAATTATGGCAGAAGGTGAAGGGAAAGCAAGGCACGTCCTACATGGTGGCAGGAGAGAGAGAGAGAGAGCAAAGAAAGCCACACACTTTTAAACCACCAGATTTGTGAAAACTCACTCACTACCATGTGTCCCTCATGATCCAATCACCTCTCATCAGGCCCTTCCCTGGGGATTACAACTATATAGATGAGATTTGGGTGGGGACACATTGCCAAACCGTATCACCTCATCTGTCATCTGTTTTTGTAAATAACGTTTCATTAGGACACAGCCACATGCATTTGTTTATGTACTGTCATGGCTGCTTTCACGCTACAACGGCAGAGTCAAGTAGTTGCAACAGAAAACCCATGGCCTATAAATAGGGTTGCCAGATAACACATAGAAAGCCTGAGATAAAATTAAGGAAAAAAAAAAAAAAAAAAAAACCCAGATAAACGCGAATACATTTTTCGTGTAAGCACATATTCAACGGGACATACTTGTCTTAAAAGAAAATATTTACTGTTTATCTGAAATTCAAATGTAACTGAACTCCTATATTTTTATTTGCTAAATGGGACAACTGCACCTGTAAAGCTTAAAGTGTTTACTCTCGGACCTTTTATAGAAAGTTTGCTGGGACCTGAGCTCCAGTAGTAATAACAATGATGACGGTAGGAATAGCAAAGAATGAGACTAAAAACCATAACGGCAGCCACTCTCCTTTTGTTTGTATTATCAGTGTCAATGCATTGTATTATTTGATCCTCAAAGCATCTGTCTTAATGTTGACACAGGCTCTGCATCCCAGAATGAACATGTGGTGATGCTTAAGAGGACATCTCTGTGTCCTCATTTGGCACATCCCAATCTACCCTGGGCCCACCTACTCTTTTCAGAGGGAGATTTGCCTCTTGCCATTTTCTTTTTCCACAGGTTTATGTCATGCCCTTTAGGCTCTCCTATTCTAGAAACAAATCAAGGCACCCGTGCCCCACTAACACTCACTGTATTTCATTTCTCGGTGAACTGACTCCATATGCTCATTATACATGTCAAAAATTGTATTATTTCTGGATTATTTTATCTGAGCATTATTTGGACATGGCATGTTCATGTGCACTGAACCACCTCCATGCAGACTAGCAGAGACACCAGATTCAATGATGAGTGAGCATTTAGTTGGGATGTCCTCAGGGTGGTCTTCTGACTTTCTCTACTGTTGTGATCTAGTCATCTCTTGGCAAAGCAACATATTAATTCTACATTATAGTTCACCCATCTTTCTCACCCATGTAGATGTGAAAATTCTTTAATAATGCATTAAACAGCACCTGGAATATATGACTAATTTTTACTACTTAGTCTAGTTCAAGTGTTTCTGAACTAAAGTGAAGTGAAGGAATACTTATGTCTCTATACGCAGCAAATATCAAAGAACTGACCCATGTAACTATTACAGAAAAAACAATCACCAAGTTGGGGTCTTCAAGGTGCTCCTAATCAATTTTTCACAACCTCACTAAGGTATTTGCTTACATTACAGACAGTAGACGATTACATTTTAGGAAGAAGGGGATGGGGAGATAAAACGACTTCAGAATGTGTTTCTGAAGAATCCAGTCTGCTCCTTGACTGTGGGCAGTGGGAAGCACATTAATTTACCTGTGATATTGCAGGTTCTTTGATGTCAATGTGTTACTCTGTCCATGCTGTGAATTTGCCTTTTTCAGCCATCAGAAAAATATGAGACTGAAACCTATGGTCTGTTTTCATGTGATAACCTTGACACTGGCTACTGTTTGGTAGGGGGTTTATGTCACAGAGGGATGCTGACACTCTGTAAGTAAAAGAGGTTAAGCCCAATAGCAAAGTGTGTATTATGAAAAGTCCAGTGTTGGAATTTACTAACTTTTAAAGAAACTTCAACCAAAATGCTAAAACTTCACAAGTACAAAGAAGAGCTCGTTAAGCACAATTTAATTACTTGTGTGTGTAAAAATATACTTCATGTAAATTTAAGTGCCCTGCTCTTCAAAATCAACCATAAAACTTGAAAGTGTCAGTCATTCAGATAATTGGAAACATATAAATTTAAGGAATGTGCAGCTGTAAAATTAACTACTGGACTCATTTGAAAGACTAGATTTACTAAAGGTAAAACCTGCTGTTTTCCAAAACACTTTTTTTCTCCATGATTATATTGCAAGGGAAGAAAAAAACAATCTTCATCATACTTCAGTGAATTTTAATGTTACATTTTTTTTGTTGTTGTTTAGTCTTTCGTCCTTGAGTATTGAGAATAGAAACTACCATGTTTATCATACTTATTTTGACCTTAACCTTTTTTTTTTTTTTTTTTTTTTTTTTTTTTTTTTTTTTTTTAATGAAAGAGACTTAAAATATCCCAGCTGGTCTGACTCCCAGAGAGGGGGAGGAGACAATAGTGAACACTTCTTCCTGGGCAAATGTGGAGAAGATGAAGTAAGACCCGAGTGATTTAAGTGAACTATGGAGCAGTCATATTGTTGTATTCGTGAAGAATCTAGAAAGCTGTTTTTTAAAATTGTAAGATGATTGTAATTTTCAAAATGACAAGAAGAAATGGCACAGCAATACACCAATTCAGGGATTGTTTCCTTTAGAATACCATTTTCAATGTGCTTTAATTTATGCTCTGTTGGATTGGTACGAAAGGAGGAATTTTACAGATAGGTAAAACTGTGGGAGCCTGAAATGTCATAAAAAAGAGTTGCTTCTGAGGTTTGGCTTAATTGTCAAGGAGTAAAAATTTATTCCAAATCAAAATTCCTCTGCAAAGAACTAAAAATATCAAGAATTAGTCAGAGTCTGCAATCTAAAAAGAAAAAGGAAAAACCACCTTATCTGGTGGAATTTAGTGGTTAGCCCTCACCTTGGCAATCCAAGTGTTCTGAATTCCCAAAATGGACTCTCTTTTAATATGCTTAAGCCTTCTTTGTTGGTAGAGACCTTACTGAAGACTGTATTTGATCCATTCACCTTCATTGACATAAACCCACCATAACCTTCTTGGAAAACGTTACACAGTTTGGGCTCTTTGCAAGGAGTTGGTTTGGCTTTTAATGTGTAATAAGAAGAGGGGAAAGATCCAATATCCACACTTCCTTATATTAAATGGCTGGATATTTTGGCTACAGATATGACCCACCTTGTCTGAACGCCAGCCCTTGGTGTGTAGGCTAGCAATGTCCTAGGAGACAAGGAAATCTAAATCAGAAAGTTGCAAAACGGGACAGGAATCTTTAAAAGTTAGAACATTGCCAAAGATAGGGCCACTGGGGGGCTCTGCAGGATGGCAGCAAGCCCTCCTCCTTATTGGTCTGCCCTTCACCTTTGGTGATACCTGTCAGAGAAGAAGTGGTTCTGAGAAGGGTAAACTTCTGGAAAAGCATGAAATGAGAAGAGGCAGAGTTTGGGGGATCTTCCTCAGTATGAGTGAAGTGGCTGTGGTGTGCATAGTTTGGAGCTGGGGAACCCAAGTCTCATGATTCTGCTTAGCCCATTTCAGAGTCCTAGACTACCTCAGTCACAGATTCCAGTCCCTCCATCCTTTGGAAATTAATAATTTAGTATGATATAGTTTTTTGCACGAAAGATTTTTAGATGAAATATGAGCTCTTCTTCATGGAATTAGAACAATCCATGTTATTTTTGGGGGAGAATAGCAGATTATTAGAATCACCTGGCACAATTCAGAAAATTGCTGGGAAATATATTGGATAGCTGTGAATTTTTTTTAAGTCATTAATATTTCAGTCACTCTTGATAGTCATCAGATGTAATTCTCTCCAGATGAAAAAATGGGCTTATTGTTATTTGAAAATAAAAAACAAGAACCCAAAGGTAAATGTGTGTGTGTATATATATATATATGATATTTATCTTGACTTGATAGAATTGTTTTTTTACAAAAGAGGAATTTTACTTGAGCCTCAAATACAATTGACTTTTAATGACCTAAGAATGAAGACACTCAGTTAATATTCACTAAGAATTTTGATTACATTTCTTAAATTGTAAGCTATTGATAAATAATTTATGTTTATGTAAGTGGTAATAACCTAAATTATTAGAATGTTCAAAGTGAACAATATTTATAGGTTTATAACTCCTCCTTTCCCTGCTACATTAATTTACTAAATGCTTACCATGTGTCTGTCAAGCACTGTGTTAAGCTCTTTATGTATAGTATCTCATTGATTTCTCACAGCAATCCTGTGAAATAATTATTATTAGAATCATTTAATAGATTTAAGAAAGTAAGGCACTGTGTTATTAAGCTGAATCTTATGATATTGCCATTTTTATGGGTTGAACATACCCAGACACTGGCAGTTTCACAGGGTTCCACCTGCTATAATTTTATTATAATGATTTCTTTATTACATAAATTTGGATTTAGCACTGATCAAATCATATTGCCAATATGCACCTCCTCACCTCAAAATCTAAGATACATCAGCATGGAAGGGACATCCTCTTCCGGTTCTCAGATTTCTTTAAAATTCCAAATTTACATTATGCTAAGTAATATTGTGTTGTGTTTTTGTAAATGTTAAGTCTTCCAGAACAACTTATGTATTATGGAGTTGCTCATTAAAGCTGAGGAATGTCACAAAATAAAGAGAAGCTCTCCTTGGCTGGAAATGACAATAATTCACCATGCCTATACACTAATGTGATGTGGTGTTCTGTGTTCTTTTCTGATTACCCCCATACACCATAGTTTCAAGGGGAGTAGTTTTTAGTTCAGGGAGAAGTTTTTAGTTCAGCATGGAGTGTTTTCACCAAAAGCATATTGAATTTGGTATATCAGCATTTTAGCAAAGTGGGTTTAAGCTAAAATTTGAAAAGGTAGAAACATATTTTAATGTGGATTTGGGTATACATTTTTTTCTTCTTTGCATCTTATTATTTTTAAAATCAGAGATAAAAGCATATACATTCCCTTTCTCCCTCTTTGAGGGAGGGAACTCTTAAGGTGGTTTTCTTTGTTTTGGGTAGCGAGGAAGGGGATGGGGTGGTAGGCGAGAAAGATTTAAGGAGGTAAAAAGGACTCTTTCTAAAAAGAGTGATCTTCCAGGCATTTTAATGGCTTAGAAACAGGCAGTTGCTGGTGCCCCTTTGTTTTCAAGCTGATTTGATTTTTCGTGGCTTGGGCCAGTGTTTGGAAATAATTCATCAGAAGATGTCAGGATGAACAAGAGACACATTAGAGTCAAACAGCCTTTGACATGTCATACCTCTGTTGCTCTGAGACGTTTAATTTTGAAATTTTAGAAAGATAAACTAACCGGAAAAACAGCGATCCACAGCCTCAAAAAATACTTACTGTCATGTCCAATTTCCCATTCCTTGTGTCCCATGGGGCACATATGGGAAGCTCCATTGCACCTTTTAACGTGAGATCAAGAATATTTTGATGCCAAGGGCATAAACTAAGTTCATCAGTATGACAGTCTCCAAAGATTGTGTTAGCATCAAAAAGTTTCCTGGTACCCCCAGTTTTAATAATTATCAGCACTTTCTATTATGTAGGTGCAAAAACACCTGAAGATGATAAAAGTATGTTTAAAACTCTGAGGATAATGAAATTATGTTCATGTGGCTTTTTAGCTTCATGATTGTGTTTCAATTTGTAAGTGTTATAACTGTTTTAAATTTTTTTTTCTCTAGCAAGCTGCAAACTTTTGAAGACATTAAGCCTGCCAAATTATAGCCACTTATTTCTGCCTGACGTATTTTTCAGCTTAGAACCACAGAGGGACTGCCAAGCCTGTTCCTTTTCATTACCTGTTCTGTGTCTGGCCCGGAGTTTAGATTTTTGAAAATGGAAAAAAGCTGTTTGCAAAATCACAAGGCTCTTGAGCTCTTAGTTTCTTCTTAGTATCAACATTTATTTATTTAGGTTTGGGCTGGGTTTCAAAAGATTGAAATTGGAAACAGAGAAGGTGACTCTGAACACCATTTATCTGTATATAAGCGAACGTTCGATGTACGTTTAATTTAAAAAATTGCTGTTTCCTACAAGAGGGAGCTATTTTTCACATTGTTACAACATTTTTAGAGGTCACTAGGTGGTCATGTCACCAGCAGGGAGTTTTTGTTTGGCAGGCGGCATTGGCAGTTAGTTACAAATGCCTCCCATGATTCAGTGTTCAAAGGGGGCTGCTTTGCAAGTAACAAATACTTACAACCTGAGAACTGAAGTATAAAAAGCAGTGACAGGGGGAAAATGTTTGGAAATGTAAAACAGCATCTTTAGTGGCCAAATTGGGGTGTTCGGGGAGTTGAAGATTACATGTCTACTTTATTCTTGAGTTTAGCGTTTACAGAAGCAATAATGCCTTAACTACCGTAGTTGGCTGTCACCTTGCTTCTAGTTAGCAAGTGCTCTTAATTTGTGATTTGTTGGTTCTCATGCTTTGGAGTATCATTGAGGTTCCTGACAATAATCTTTATTAACCTCATCCCCTGCATTTGCCATCGTGGTGGTTACTCAACCTGTGCCTCTCGGTCATTCCTCATCGTGAATGCTGGTAACTTAAGCAAGATTAAGTGGGCAGCTAAAAGCACCAATTACTGCGGCTTCTTCTAGGCTTCCATATTTACAGACAAACCAGTATTTCAAATTTGGGATAAGAGAGTTATAATCCTTCTTTATGGGGGAAATAAATAAATGAAGTGCAGACGGATCTTTGAGGAAATGGCTAAGATGAAAAAAAAAAAAGAAGAAGAAGATGAATAGCCAATCACCAGAACTATGAGCATTTTATTTATAATTATTTTTTTAAGTATAAAAATGGAGATTAGTTTGTGCCTCCATATCAGAACAATTGCTGTGTCTCCTTTCCCACCTCCACTTTTGTTTAACTAAGGAATTACCTAAAGAATGCAGCTGTCACTTAAGAATACAATACAGTTATTTTGCTATATTAGTACAGCTTATGGGTTATAGATACTTTAGCTTTTTTAAGCTAAAAGCTAAATTAATTCAGTTTCAGTGAAGAATTGTCACGGCTCATGTTGCGCTGTTTAGGATAGAAAAACCCAAGAATCTGAGACTTCTTTAAGGGACAAAGGAAGATATTTAGCATCTATTATTTGTAGTTCAAAGAGAAACTACAAATAAATTGATAGGACTTTCATTTATTTGATCATAGCAGTTCACTGATATTTTTCTATTACTCTTATGAGATTTACAATTTTTTTTATGTAAGAATGGATAACTGTCAAAGCCATGCAGGGTTTTTTTTTTCTCTCAAGCAAATTAAATTCATATTTATAGTGACATTTTGCTACTTCTTTAATCCTTTGCAGAAAGCTTTTTGGCTCTGAAGAGCCGTTGAAATATTGAGTTTGGATATCCAAAAGAATCCTGCTAGGTGATTAAAGAAAAGGAAGCCAAAATCTAGAGCAGAAATGTCTTGGATACACTGTCATTTTTGTAATGCAGTTCTTTTTGCATTTATCTGAAAAATTAATTTTCCCTCTCCAATTTACATTTGCTTAAGCCTGTGGCAGTGGAATTGTGATACCATGGTAAACACTAGAAATGTATTGAATCTATAGATAAAAGTACAGAAAACAGTAAAAAAGTATGTTCTCTCCCAGTTTTTTAAATAGTTTTCTCAAAAAAAAGTTTTCTTACCTCTAGAGATCAGTGATTTGAACATATTTATCTTGTAGCCGATAATAATAAGTTAATGACCCACACTCATAATATAATGGTAAAAAATAACTATAGCTTGCATTTATAATAATAATAACTGCTTGTTATATAACCAACTAAATGTGCTAAATGGTTTACATATTTATCTTATATAATACCTCATAAGTGTATTAGGATTCTCATTTTACAGGTGAAGAAACTGAGATTCATAGAGCTAATTAGCTTTCCCAAAATCACATAGATGGTAGTGGTGCAGAACCAGGATTTAAATCCAGTTTTGTGGAATCCCATTCATTGATTCAACAAATATTAATTGCAAGTTTGGTGCATTTAGAAAGACTGATCATTGTTTAAGTTTATTTAGAAGCAGCCATTCTCTTTCCTGCCAATGGATTATCATCACCTCTCTCAATGAACCACTGGAAAAGGAAAACTCTTTTGTGCCTCCTCCAGATAGTCATTTTCCCTTCGTGAATTTATGTTTGCCCCAGTTGAAATTCCCATTAGCCATCTGGACTGGTGATTTTACACTGACTTAATGAGTTTGGCTTAGTCAATAGAAGCAGTGCCTAGCACACAGTGTGTCCACACCAGATAGTGTTTCAAATGAACCCCGTTGCACCATCACCATTTGGGTCCTAGGGGGCCACAGCTCTGTGAGTAGGGATACCCCCGATAGTAATGCTCACCATTCCGGTGGGATTTTGCAGTTTTCCAGATGTTTTCCTTTGGGGGGGGGGGATCTTATGTGAACCTCTTAGTGACCTCAGGGGTAAGTAATATCATTTTCATTTTATAGATTCCCACAGCTAAGATACGTGAAGTCAAGTGACTTGTCAGAGGCACGCATGTAAAATTGGATGACTGTCTTTCTATGATGCTCCTGTTTTCTGTTTTCTATGCCTTGTAGTATTGGTGGTGGGATGGGGGGAAGTATGTTGAAGGTTCAGACTTCTCTCCCCTTTCTCACTGGAATGGAGAAATCACAGCCCATCCGGGAGCAATCATATGATCTGCTCTGCCCACTGAGTTCTGAAGTGTTGCTGTCACCCACTTGGGGAGTCCAGCAGTGTGCATTGTGAGTCTGTCTCTTCCCCGTGGACTTGGTTAGCAATTTTGCGATTTGGCTTCAGTCCTTGGGCATCCCTGGAAATGAAATAAATACACAGTGAAATGAAATAAACATCCAAGCACCAGTTGTAGAGCTGCCCTCGGCTGCTCTTACTGACGGCAACATTGTGACTGAGGGATCCTCTTTCCAGAATTCAACCAAGTTCTCACTTGATTCAAAGTGAATCTGCTTTTTCTGTGTCAACAGTATCCCAGCTTAGAACAATGCTAGACATAATCTATTTTATTTTGAGACATAAAATTACAGACTACCCAGGTTCAAATCTCTGCTTTGCCATTTACTAGCCATGTAAACTTGAGTAAGTTAATTCACTCCTTTCTGCCTCTCTTTTCTTATCTGTCCAATGGGAACATAATGGCACCTTCCTCATTAGATTGTTGTGCCGATCAAATGAGTTAGTACACATAAAGGACTTAGAATGGTATCGTCTTTGGCACAGAAAACGTGCTGGTGTGTGTTAGCTATGTATTCCCTATTGTGGGCTCTATGGCATGTCCCCTGTTCAGCAGTCTTGGCAAGACTGTCCAATTATCTTGAAATAGACCAACAGAGCGCTGGTAAACCAGGTCAATGGAAAAAACAAAATCCCTGATTGGTAGTGATTGCCAATTTCTGTGGTGTAAATACTTCTACCATGGCCAAGTCACAGGCTGACCCTTGAAGTTGGAAGGAGATGCATATAATTGACTCTCGCTAGCTAGCAGCCAGCTCCAGCACACCACAGAAATAGACCCTTTAGCTGTAAGATCATTAGAGTAGCTGCCAATTAGGATGACCCTCAGCTCATAGCTGTCCATTTTTCTTTTGGTGTGTTTCTAGTGATGGGGAAACCAGGCCATAGCTGATTGACCTAGATGGGGCTAACTGATTTTCTTTCCAGGAAGGTCAAACATTACTCTTTTTCCATTAAGCCTGGAGGTTGTAACAAAGTTATTCTGTAAACAGTAGGTCTTCTGAAGAAAGGTTTAGGATTTCCTACTACTGGGGGTCCTGGAGCAACTTTCTCACTGACCCTCCTAAAGCTCACTTGTTAGCTCTTTTCTTTTCCTCAGTTTATTCAAGTATGCCTCTAACACTTCGTCTTTTTGCTAAGTTAGGCAGAATTAGTTTCTTTTGCTTGCAATCCAAATAAACCCAACCAAAGCATGTGTTTAGTCACATCGTTCCTCCATTGTAAGAATTATTTCCCTGGGATTTTCTTGACGTTGCCTTCTGTTGTTTGTACCAACACTGTCAGAGATGGCTATGAGGGAGCCCAGGCCATCGTTGACAGCTCTGACTTAGCCAGAGTTGCTTCTGTTACTGACTTAGCCTCAGCCTTACCTACTTGTGACTTTCATCCTTAAGTCCTAGTTCAAATCTCAGGGTGCCCCTGGAGCAAGCCTCGTCTATGTTACTCTAGCAGATAATTGAAGGGATAACTACCATGTGCCCAAGTCTTCTCTGGTTATATATACACATGTTGTACTAAAATCCAACAAAATGAACAAAAGAAAGAGAGGCAGAGTATGTCATATTTTACACTAGGCCTTTCTTGCCACCTTTAGAAATGATTTTCCTAAATATTGGCATTGACCAACTCAGCTTTTCTTTCCTTCTGTGGTCACTGAAGACCCCTAGAAGGACCTGGATCTCTTGTCTGATGGGCCTATTTGTGAAATAAAGAGATTATTCTCCACTTATATCCTAAAGATACCATATCGGAAACAGATATTGGCAAAGGGATGGTCACTCAGTACAAATAATTTGGGTTCAACATGGCATTTATAAGGCAGCCAGCTTGGAAGTGCTGAACACTTTTCACAAGGAAAGCCCTTACCTATGTAGAACAGAAGAGGATGTTCCTCACACATACTCTGATAGTAACATACAACAATCACGTGAATGTTTTCCAGAACGTGGAGGTCATGGACCAACCATAGGAAAAAATATTTTTTGAAAACAACATATGCTTGCTAACCTAATTAAGCTATTAAATAAGACTATTCAAGTGTTAACTATTATCATCATCATTTGAGAAAGGGTCATTTTAATTCCAAAAATTAGAAAGGACATTACTGAATTTCACAATAAAAAGCTGCTGTTCCCCAGAAAACAACTTACGCATGTGTTCCTACATCCTCACGTGTGCATGCGGGCATGCGTGAAAACATCAGCACTGGCCAAACCAGTCTTTCTGTTGGCACTTAAGGCATAACTTCATTTGACCACATTTTTTCCTTGGTGGTGGTATTCCAGCATCCTTGAAAGTTATGCAACTAGGAACAGGCATAAGTAAGGAAAAGATAAATAATTTTGAATGACTGAATCATCTCAGCTTTTAATCAAGACACTTACCCCATCTGGAAGCCACTCTTTTCCTTCCAGAGCCCTTCCAATCCTGCCCTCCCTTCATACTCAGCTGTCACCCTTACCCTCTGTGAAGCCTGCCCCCATCATCCCAGATCAAAGGGACATTTCTTCCTTCCTGCAACCAGGAATTTTAGTGAAATGGCCAAGTTTAGTCTTTGACATCACAGACTTAGATTCAAATTCCAGTTCTAGTTTTAAAAGCAATGGGTTAAAAGCAATGGGACCTTGGACAACCTACTTAAATATTACAGTCTTGGTTTACTCAACTTTGCAAGGGGTGTAATAAAACTTTCTCTTGGAAAGCTATTTTGAGCAGACTAAATGAAACAACGTGCTTTATTTATGCCTTGCATATACCTATAGTAATCAAAATAATAATTATTAACAATTGCTTATCCTATATCTTAACAATGAAGACATTAATGAACTATTATTTATCTTTTATTTTATGATTTAAGTATTTATATGCTTTTTCTTTCTTTACCAGAACAGTGTGTAAGCCTTATCCATTGCTGATCCTTCATAACACGCAGCATCATATTCTGTCCATAGTAAATTCTCTTTGAAAATGGTAGAAATTAAGACACTGGTTAACAACATTAGACTCCTCTTTTAAGCCACCACCTATAGGTATGCAGTCATCCTTAAAAATGTGTTTTCATTATGCCTCTCTTCAATGGGATTTTGAGCCCCTTTATGTCCGGAGTTGGTTCCCACTGGTGGGTTTGTGGTCTCGCTGACTTCAAGAATGAAGCGGCGAACCTTCCATGCAAGCGTTACAGCTCTTAAAGATGGCACTGACCCAAAGAGTGAGCCGTAGCAAGGTTTATTGTGAAGAGTGAAAAGACAAAGCTCCCACAGCATGGAAGAGGACCCAATCCGGTTGCCGCTGCTGGCTGGGGTGGCCAGCTCTTAATCCCTTGTCCCCGCCCATGTTCCGTTTCTGCCCTATCAGAGTGCCTGTTTTTCAATCCTCCCCACAATTGGCTACTTTTAGAATCCTGCTGATTGGTGTGTTTCACAGAGCACTGATTGGTGCGTTTTATGGAGCGCTGCTGATTGGTGCGTTCTACAGAGCACCGATTGGTGTATTTTACAATCAGTTTGTGAGGCAGAAAAGTTCCTGATAGTTGCATTTTACAATCCTTTTGTAAGACAGAAAAGTTCCCCAAGTCGCCACTTGACCCAGGAAGTCCAGCTGGCCTCACCTCTCACCTTAAGTATTCTGCAGCCCCGTTCTTCTTGACCCCTGCCTTATGTCTCATGCCTTGAAGTTCAAATCTAAACAGGGGTGCTTGGTTGTTGGTCAGTGGAGCTGGGAAGCCTCAGTGTTGTCCAGCGAGATAGATGGTCTGATCTCAGCATTCAACAGATCAGTATTGCAGGGAGTGGTAATCAGTGTCAGGCTGGAGTCTGGTCACCAGTGGTTTTCCAGGCCTGGGAGCCCCTCTTACAGGACTGAGTTCTGTCACCTTTCTGGGTTCCTAGGCCTCCTCCCCCGACCTCCAATTTGTGCAAAAGGCCTTCTGCAGACTGAGTTAATTACCTCTAGTGGTCAGTCTTGGGTGTATGTTGGATATTGTGGAGAGGGAATTACCTCAACCTTTTACATCTCTGAGGATATAAAATTATAATGAATTAAAAGGATCTATGGACATATATTGTAAGCAAACAAAGAAACCAATAAAACTCCTTATATTTTGGAAGACTATTTGGTTAAACCATACGAAATTTCTGATATTCAATTGTTTCTGACCCATAAAAAAGTGAACTTAGTATTATTCGTCCTACTAGCTATGACAATGAGGTTTCATGTTTCTATTTGTTTATTTTGAGCTTCTGATTGCAACTGGATTATACTGGGCATACGGTATGAAGAGGATGGGCTGGAAGGGAACTTTTGAGTTGATTATCCTAGTATTTGATACATGCAGAGGGAAATGCCATGTGGATTATTTGCCCAGCCTTTGAATTGGGAAACAGGATTCAGGGATATCTTCTTTGCACGGTATTGCTGATGATCCAGCATTTGCTCATGATGGTAACAGAAGGGTGTTTCTTTGTGTCTGGTGGCATCCTCACAGGGTCAGTCTGTCTCATGACTGTGGACAATCTCTGGGTTCTACTGTGTTAGCAGTCTCTGAGTTCTGCTGTTAGAGAAGCAGGAATGGTTTCTGTCTTGCTTGTCCTCATTCATCCGTGGTACCTGGTACACAGTGGGCACTCAGTAAATATGTGGTGAATGAGTTGGAGGAATTGATGAACTGCTTCTGACCACCTGGATGGTTTATTTTTGCTTATGTGGCCAGTAAACAGCCACCGCCACCCTAGAGGAACACATTCAGTTTAGCTGCTTCAGGTTGGACTTCATAATTTCCTATCTGAAATGTTCCTGCTTCCAGTAATTGCTCCTCCCAGGGTGGAAATTTCACTTCTATGAGCCACAAGGCCACCCATCCTGTAAATCTGAGATTGCTTTCTATACCATTGTTTCTTGGGCTGGCTCCCTTGCGATTCTTTCCAGATGTGGAGCTCCTCCAGGTAGTTTACCAGACCCTTTCCTTCTGCAGCTGCTGTGTGGTTTCAGGTTCCTTCAAACTCTGGGAAGGAGCACTCCGGTAGCATCCCGCAAATTGTATTCATGAGTCCAGAAATTTCGGGTAACTAACAAATATAACTTTTTATAATTTAGGAATCCATGGGCTGAGTCTTGCAGCTCTTTGGCCTGTCTTTTGAACCGTTGCTTAGCAGTGGAGGGCTTTAGGTATATGTATGAAGATGCATAGTTCTATACTTCTGTAACTTGGGCTCTGAAATTAATTTGTGGTCATTGAATATGCTCTTGTGCTTCCTTTTCATTTAAAGCCTGTGATTCATTGATGAAACTTTGCAAAGGCAATGACCACATGTATTTGCTTTCCATTCTATTGACACAATCAACAAGATCATGATTAGTGAGTGTGCATTAGATAGGCTGTGTTTTCATAGTGGCGTTTTAACCATTTCTTCCCAACGCAGAACTATTATAAATTTTGTCTCATTTCTCTTTCTTATAGTGTAGAATAAAGTATTTCTAATCTCACTCATTGGGACGTTCAGTTATTTCCAGAAAAGTAATTTCCCTTAGTTTTAAGGTATGAAGCCCCCTTTGGTTTAACAATCTATTTTATTCTGGTTGTTCTCTTAGCAAATGTATGGCAAGTACAGAAATGCTGAGACTGTTATTCATTTGGAAGAAACTCTGTGTCCATTAAATGACCTCTTTAAAAAAAAAAAAAACAGGCACCTAAAACTTCCCTGTCATCTCTTAACTGACTTCTCAGCAGTCCCAATCCTGTATCACATGATAATTTGATAGCTAATTATTTGAAACTAGACTTTAGTAAATGAATGAAAAATGTCAGCAGAATGGGGATTTGAAAATGAAATGTCCTAGCTCCCCCTGAATCATGGATCTCACTCCCATGTGTAATGTTTGTTTTTTTTAATAAGCACTCTTTCTGGTACCTTTTTTGAATATAGATTATTAGAGATGTAACTACAGAAAAAAATTGAAATGGGCAATATTTATTGCAGTGGCCACAAGATGGCAGACATAAAATCCAGACTTCACAAAGTTGTTTAGACATTTACATGAGGAATTGCATCTTTGAGCATCTTTGAGGATGCCTTAAAAGCCATCAGCTTCGTTGACCCTCCCAAAAAGTCTCCTCTAGGTTGTCTTGAATTGCTGTCCAGTTCTGTGGCAGGCACAGCAAGGGAGAACAGCTTTGATTAACATTGAATCAACGTCTTTGATAAACAGATGGGAATCTGTTTAGCCCCTCTCTCAGAAGGGATCAGACCTTCCTGCCCCTCGCAGAAACCTATCCTTTGCCTGGCTACCACCATCACCTGCAGCACACACAGACATGCCACTCTGTGTTTCCTTCTCCTGTGCAGAAGCACAACAACTGCCTTTTCCCTTCTCATAAATAAAAACTGGCTCCAATAAACTCACTTTTATGGTTTTCTCTCTACAAAGATCCACTCCAGGCTGGGTGCAGTGGCTCACCCAGCACTTTGGGAGGCCAATGTGGGTGGATCACCTGAGGTCAGAAGTTCGAGAACAGCCTGGACAACATAGTGAAACCCCGTTTCTACTAAAAATACAAAAGTTAACTGAGTGTGGTGGTGCATGCCTGTAATCTCAGCTACTCGGGAGGCTGAGGCAGGAGAATCGTTTGAACCCGGGAGGTGGAGGTTGCAGTGAGCCGAGATTGTGCTACTGCATTCCAATCTGGGTGACAGAGCAAGACTTCATTAAAAAAAAAAACAAAAAACAAAAAAAAACCCTTCACAGAACCTTAATTCAATTTTATTTGAATGTTGCACTAACAGAATTCCAGAATGTGCCCCCTTCTGCACATATTCTTCTCACAGCAATGGCATGACCATCTGTTTTGTTTTTTATTACAATTTAGCTGTGGGAATATTCTATTCCATGTAAACATAAACAATGGAAGGTTTGATTTAACACAAAATATTCAAATTAAGAAGGGAAATATTTAGTTCAAGACGTAGGAGTGCAATTTGCTGCTCTGTGCAAAGGCTGACAAATAAATATTAGTAGCTTTAAATATACACTAGAGGGGGAAATTAAAACATACTGGTTTTAGAGAAACTTACATATATACACACACATAACCTCACTTCACCAATAAGAAAAAAATAATTGATTGGATGCCATGGGGGTGAAGCCTTGATGTCAGTGACCTATTTTCTGGTAGTTACTCATTTCCAACCAAAACGTTAATGCAATGTGACAGTCTCTTGACAGTAACTGATCACCCATGGACAATAGGTTTAGTTTAGGCAGATACTGGACAAAGCTCTGTCCCACAGTGAAGTCCAGATGTATTTGGTTTTCTCATTATTACTCATCTGTAACTTTCCAGAGATTCCGGTTAGGTGTATTTCACATAGAAAGCTACTTTGGCAGAGTTGAATGGTCAACAGAGAGGCTTTCTTATTACTGAACGGGAATAACAAGAATGACCAAGCACCATCATCTAACAGTACCACTAACAGAGGGTATTGCAGTGTGTCATGGAAGTCCCTTCATTTCACTCACCCTCCCTGCTTCCTAGATTTACCAGTTTTTTAAAGTATTTTTTTCCAATGGAAGAATCTTTATTTTGAATTTGTTTGATTTTGCACTTGACTTTGACTTTTTAAAAGTCGCCTTTCAGAACACATTTCTATTTCTCAGTTTCTTAAACTATGTGACATCATGTCTTGCCTATTTCCCACGTGGCCTTTCCTATCAATTTGGATGGAATGATGTTGGACAGTTATAGGCCAAGTCAAACCTGGCTTGTCTGGGATGCAGCTCTTCTATGGTCAACAGATTCCTCTTCAAACTCTGTTTTCTTCTTTATGTCTGTTTATGGAGCAGATGTCAACTCATGAAAGTCAAATGTGCAACTTAATAACAGAAACCAATTTTAAAGGCCTCTCTGAAAGTTTGTCTTGAAAGTAAGAGACCAGTGAGCATGTTTAGATATATCCACTATAAAGGGGAGCCCATAGAAAGTAATGCAAAACCTTTGAATCTTTAACTTTGGTGGGGTCTGTGTCATTTAATAAGTAAGTGCTAGCATTTCTTGTGTGGTCATGTCAGGCACTGAACAAAATCTTTACATGCTTGATCATGTAATTCTCACGATGATCCTGTTACCAGTAGAGGGTCTTGACTGCAAGTTGTCCAGGTTCTTGGCGTTTTGAACAAAGAATTGGACAAAACACAAAGCAAAGCAAGGAAAGAATGAAGCAACAAAAGAATGAAAGCAGAGATTTATTGAAAATGAAAGTACACTCCACGGGGTGGGAGCAGGCCCCAGCAGTGGTCACAGGCCCTGGATACAGAACCTCCTCAGGTCCAAATACCTCCTAGAGGTTTCCCATTGGCCACTTGGCACTCACCTTAGGTAAATGAAGCAGTGGCCCGCAGCCGGTCTGAAAGCAACCAATCAGAGCCTGAAGCGAAGTTACGAAGGTCACATTCCTGTGCAAACATCTGATTGGTTGCAACCAATCAGAGGCTAAGGTGAAGTTACAAAGTTGCACTTCTTTTTTTTTTTTTTTTCTGAGATGGCGTTTCACTCTTGTTGCCCAGGCTGTAGTGCAGTGGTGCGATCTCAACCTCCTCTCACTGCAACCTCCGCCTCCTGGGTTAAAACGATTCTCCTGCATCAGTCTCAGCTGAGATTACAGGTGTCTGCTACCATGCCCAGCTAATTTTTTGTATTTTTAGTAGAGATGGGGTTTCACCATATTGTCCAGGCTGGTCTCGAACTCCTGACCTCAGGTGATATACCTACCTCAGCCTCCCAAAGTGCTGGGATTACAGGCGTGATCCACCGTGCCCAGCCACAAAGTTGCACTTGCATGCAAGCGAAGACTGGGCTGGCAATCAGTCTGATTGGTTGCGGACAGCCAATTTCCCATTTGCCATGCAGAAAAGGTGGGAGTTTGCGAAGGGAGTAACCTCTGGTCCTTTTGTTACTTAGGCATGGAAAGTTAGGGTTTTCTTTTTAATTTAGTTCTAGGAAGTTGGAGTGAAATGGCCTTCAGTTCCCTGCCTCCACCATATTCTCCTGCCTCAATCCAAGAGAGAGTTACGATTGTCCATCTTAGATTATTTATGAGGAACTTGAAGTTTCAGAGACAGTGAGTAACTTACCCAGGGTCATAGAAAAAAGGTATCACTGAGATTCAAACTCAGGTACATTTGCTTCCAAAGCCCCAGCACTAAATAAAGATCAGTACCTCCTCCTCTTAAAAACTTGAGTAATATCTTATTTGTGTGGGTATGTTTTTTAAAAAATCATAATAGGCCAAAGTGCTCAAAAGAAATATTTTCTTTTCTTTTCTTTTCTTTTTTTTGGTGGATCAGGCACATAGTAATGAGCAATGTCTCACACATGTCCACTGCCAAGGCCTGGGACAATGGTCCCTCCCATCCTTCATTGCCTTTTTATCAATTCTCTAGAAGGACAGGATTCAAGAGAAACATTTAGAATGGGGGGAGTAGCTCTTCCTGGCACTCCTCCTCTGGCCTTGGACCTTTTCTATGTGGGAAAATCAGTTGGCTTCAGACTCACCAATACCCCTTTGTAGCAGGATGCCAAACGATGCTGGCATTTGCCCTCTTAGTGACCTGAAGCACATGACGTTGGCACTTGAGAGTGTTCTCATCCAGTTGGAGGAACTGGAGGAACTGGCAGATGGGCCATCTGCCTCCCTGGCTCATGCACTGAGCAAGGAACAGGGTAGATGCTGGTGCTTAGAGTAAAGAACTTCCACAAGACTCCATGGCCCCCGTGTTAGGAAATTCCAGTCATGTGCTATTAGGTTTCAAAGACAGAATTCTTCGTAATTGGAGTAAACTATTTTTTTGAGGTCAATTTTAGGTGGGCGACAGGGAGCAAACCACATTAAGAAGTCTGGGCTGCCAAAGCCTGGCCTTTACGAATCTGGTCTGTTCTTTGTCCTTGCTGAAACTCATGGTTGTTCAAATATATCTCACCCTGTGGGCCCCACCTCATGTGAGCTGCTTTGCTTTCTGCGTGGCCCCTTCTGCATATACCATACATCATTCTGCTGGTGGGTAGGGGTGATACTAATTGATATTAAAGAACTTTTCTTTCTCAAGATGCCATTTGAAAATACAGCTTTTAAAATTGAGGCAAATGAACATCTATCTCCAGGGTTGATTGCAGCAAACCTCCACCCAACCCTCACCCCAGGGGTGAGAGAGAGACTGTTTTGAATAGGATCTTTCGTCACCATCTGTCTGAAGTCACCTCCTACTGAACTTACAGTTGAATATTCAGGGTCATGAGGGAAAGAAAATAGTAATTAGCTGAGAAAAGTTGATTGAGCGGACTTTTTCCCCCCACAATATGATTAGAACATGACTGCCTGGGCTAAGCACCATACATAATGTAGACTTTCTCTTATATGTCATTATCCAAACATTTCTTAATGGAATGCATTTTTTAAGCATCTGCCTTTGTAATTGAATGCACTTCTAAAGATGGGTCAGCTAACTCAAACAAGAACCCACAAGAAACAATGTGTTAATGGTTCTTCCCAAATCCAATTTATAATAGTTCCTAATTGGCCTGCCTCATTTGCAACTCCTGAAATTAATTTTAGATCCTCTTTCAGAGCTCAAATCATCATTAATAGAACGACAGCAATGGGGAGTGAAGTAGAAATGTTTACAAAGCTCCCTTTTAAATGGACTGTGATAAGTGAGGTAGTCATGTATTACCACCAGAGGATCCTGGAGCTCTCTTTGTGAGGGCTGGCCACAGGCGATACTCAAAAGAAGGCATTTATCTTGGCAGGAGATGCCCTTCAGCCCTGTTTTGTTTTATTCCATGGAGGGTTTTTGTTTTTTTTTTTTTTTTTCAGGGTGGTTAAAACCATTTTTTTTGGTGTTTTATTAGCTGTATCTTGATTACCTCCTACACACTGAATGACAGTTTAGGGTTATTAAATGTGTTCTTGCACATATTTTTATCCATTGTTAATCCTGACTAAACGTATGACAGGGCACAGAATTTCCCCCTTTTTTCCTCTATTGTTGCCCATATTTGTTAAAGAAATTATTCCCCTTGACATTTGTTTAGGCTGCACTTTGATAAAATGCTGTCTATGATACACTTTCTTAGCTTGGCATTCAGCAAACTCTTGTAGATTTATTTCTCTTCACATTATCTTATCTTCCTTCCTAGCATATGTGGGCTTCCTTTTCATATTTTAAGCTACATTTTGGGGGCATAGATAGATCACTTTAGTAATTGGTACTTGAGGATGGCAATGTTCTCAAGATAATTTTGCAAGTCTTTGGTATATACTTAAACCTACTAACTGTCTAAGAATGGGCATATATGTACTTTTCATGTTGTCTATAAAAAGGCAAAAGGGATAGACTGAACATGATTTCAAGCTTATGGAACTTCTTCAGATTGATGGGACAGTAATAATTTTTGAAGCAATATAAATGTGATCTTGATTCTAGAAGGTAATTCTTTCATTGGGGAAAATAATGGTTTTTTTGTTTCCAGTTTATATCCAAGTGTCTTGTCACTGGTATACTCTTTAAAGTGGAGCCTTTTTAAAAAAAAATGGTACATCAGAACTGGTGGTATTTTAGTGTTTCCAGTTTTTGAATGGCTGGACCAAAATTTGCCATGAGAAAAAAAAAAAAAAAGCAAGGATATTTAATATAAGCTTCCTAATCTATTTCAGTGTTTGTGATTTTCTTGGTAGGTGCTTTCTGTCATTGTATCAGCAATCTGGCTCATGGGAACTGTAAAAGTGTAGAATCTGACATAGGGATGGCAAAATGAAATTAGTTTTTATAAAATTATATTCGGTATACCCATCCTCAAAACAAACCTGACCTTTAAGGCAGGGATAATGAAAACCCATAACTGTACACAGTTAGCTCACAGTGATTTAAATTACAGGTTGAGTATCCCTCATCTGAAATGCTTGGGACCAGAAGTATTTCAGATTTCACATTTTTTTCAGATTTTGGAATATTTGTATTACAGTTACCAATAGAGTATCTCAAATCCAAAAATCCAGAATGCTGCAATGAGTATTGTCTTTGAATGTCCTGTTGGTGCTCAAAGCATATAGGATTTTGGAGTTCTTTGGATTTGGGATTTTTGGATTCAGGATGTTCAACCTGTCTTAGCTAAAGTCTATTAACTTAAGAAAGAGTTGGCCAGGCGCGGTGGCTCACGCCTATAATCCCAGCACTTTCGGAGGCCAAAGTGGGCGGATCACGAGGTCAGGAGATCAAGCCCATCCTGGCTAACACAGTGAAACCCAATCTCTACTAAAAATACAAAAAATTAGCCGGGCGTGGTGGCGGGCACCTGTAGTCCCAGCTACTTGGGAGGCTGGGGCAGGAGAATGGCATGAACCTGGGAGGCGGAGCTTGCAGTGAGCCGAGATCACACCATTGCATTCCAGCCTGGGCAACAGAGTGAGAGTCCACCTCAGAAAGAAAGACAGAGAGAGAGAGAGAGAGAGAAGGAAGGAGTTATTGTAACTCATTTTGTAAAACTTCTTGCTTCAAAAACCAAATCAATGGCTCTGTTAGCCTGGAATTAAGATTTTGTTTAATTCTAGGCCTGCCATCTCTATACAAATAGCCAGATAAGCTTCTGAATGCCTTGCCAAATATCCTGAAGTCTGAAATGCTCTCATTTCTCTAGTTTTATATACCTTTTTATCTTCTACTAATGACCCTTTGATTTAAATGGACTAGAATTAATGAATGTAGATCTCAATCAAGTTATTTTTGGGGAAAATATCATTAGTTTATGGTCAGTATTTAAATGAGGGTTTGAAAATATAGATAATCTTAGTTACATTAATTTTATTTAGAGTTCTATGATTGTATAATGCCAATATCTATAAAAATAGATTTGTTAGGCAAAAGCAAAACAAAATAAAACAAAAATACAATAAGGAGAAAGTTACAAAGAGCAAAATAGATTTTTTTATATGAATATTAATTTAAGGTTGGTGAGTGGCTTTAAATGTAATTTTATTAAAAAGATTTTAAATGTACTTTGAGGTTTGATAATTAAGGATAATTTGACTTGGAACTGTATTTAATAACATTTGTAGAGAATTAGAAATTGATATATGTTTTTCTCTGACAGTCAAGTGAAAATTAGAAATTAATTCGTTGGGATTTTTTGTGGTATTATGAGAGGTGAAATAAGTGTTAAAGCTTAAAAGCCTAAATTTTAGAATCATACACAAAAACAAGCAACGGGGAAAGGATTCCCTATTTAATAAATGGTATTGCGAACCTGGCTAGCCATATGCAAAAAACGGAAACTGGACCCCTTCCTTACGCCTTATACAAAAATTAACTCAAGATGGATTAAAGACTTAAACATGAGACCTAAAACCATTAAAAACCCTAGAAGAAAACCTAGGCAGTACCATTCAGGACATAGGCATGGGCAAAGACTTCATAACTAAAACACCAAAAGCAATGGCAACAAAAGCCAAAATTGACAAATGGGATCTAATTAAACTAAAGAGCTTCTGCACAACAAAAGAAACTATCATCAGAGTGAACAGGCCACCTACAGAATGGGAGAAAAATTTTGCAATCTACCCACCTGACAAAGGGCTAATATCCAGAATCTACAAAGAACTTTAACAAATTTGCAAGAAACAAACAACCCCGTCAAAAATTGGTGAAGGATATGAACAGACACTTCTCAAAAGAAGACATTTATACAGCCAACAAACGTATGCAAAAAAGCTCATCATCACTGGCCGTCAGAGAAATGCAAATCAAAACCACAATGAGGTACCATCTCATGCCAGTTAGAATGGCAATCATTAAAAAGTCAGGAAACAACAGATGCTGGAGAGGATGTGGAGAAATAGGAACACTTTTATGCTGTTGGTGGGAGTGTCAATTAGTTCAACCATTGGGGAAGACAGTATGGTGATTCCTCAAGGATCTAGAACCAGAAATACCGTTTGACCCAGCAATCCCATTACTGGGTATATGCCCAAAGGATTATAAATCGTTCTACTATAAAGACACATGCACATGTATGTTTATTGCGGCACTGTTCCCAATAACAAAGACTTGAAATCAACCCAAATGGCCATCAATGACAGACTGGATTAAGAAAATGTGGCACATATACACCATGGAATACTATGCAGCCATAAAAAGGATGAGCTCATGTCCTTTGCAGGGACATGGATGAAGTTGGAAACCATCATTCTCAGCAAACTAACACAAGAACAGAAAACCAAACACCACATGTTCTCACTCATAAGTGGGAGTTGAACAATGAGAACACATGGACACAGGGAGGGGACATCACACACTGGGGCCTGTCGGGGGTTGGTGGGCTAGGGGAGGGAGAGCATTAGGGAAATACCTAATGTAGATGATGGGTTAATGGGTGCAGCAAACCACCATGGCATGTATATGCCTATGTAACAAACCTGCACATTCTGCACATGTACCCCAGAACTTAAAGTAAAATATTTTTTTAAATGATTATTGTTTGGATTGATGATGACTTTTGACAGTTATTAAAGCTATATAATCTCAAATTTTGACCTAGAAAGGGAAAATGGGTTAAAGCAGGCTGAAAGTAGACACAGGGAGTCTGGTTCGGAGACTACTACAGTTTTCCAAGTGGTAGATGATGTAGATTGTATCAGACATTGTGTGTGTGTGAAAATGTGTGTGTGTGCCTATCTGTGCATAAAGAATGGAAGGACAGACAGAACATATTATAGATAACCTGGGTGGGAAAATGAGCAAATTACACACCTGCTAAGATTTTGAACCATGTACCTGCAGTTTACTTGATGACCGAAAGCCTAACTTACAAGTTTTAAATGTTTACTCTTAGGATATTTTCTGAGAATAATGCTTAAGAGTATAAGCAGAAAAAAGTAAAAAACAAAAAAACAAAAAAACAAAAAAACAAATGCCTCATTCATCCCGTCACCTTGAAATGGTGATTATTATCATTTTGGTATACTTCCTTCTTGTCCCTGTTTTTTCCTATCTGTATAGCTTTATGTTTTAGGGATCATTTTGGATATACATTTGTATGTCAAGAACTATGAAGGGTCTAAGATCTTCCCTAGTGGTATCCTAACAGGTTAGCCTGCCTCAGTTCCATGGATGCAGGCAGATGACAAGAGGCTTCTGGGCCAAAGATAAAGGACTTTATTGCTCATGGCACAGAGTGAAGAATTAGTATATTTGTGTCGATTCTCCTTGCTCCAAGTCCCATGGAGGCCAGTCGGATGGACTGGATGAACACATACGTAGTCATTTGTATTATAGGAGGGCAACCCTGAGATCAGAGAATCTGAATATTTTATAATGGGCAGTAACATGCCTGCCTACCTTTTGCTCTGGAAGGAGACACTATTATATGGGGCAGTAAGCGTGTCTTCCCTTTGATCCAAAAAGAAAAACCACCTCTGTCTTTCAAAGCTAGTCACTGTACAAACGGCCTTGAAAGATTATCAGAAAAGAAAATAGTGTCTGTGCTTGTAAAATGCACAGAAACATGACAGACTCACTCGCAGAGAATTGTTTCTCAACAAACATAAATATTTTCACGTCACTTAGGTTTTTAAATCAGCATTTTAAATACCTGCATATGTCTGTAAAGATGCAGTTGTAGAGGTGTAGTCAGTTTACCTCCAATCCCCAATTTTCCTAATATCGGTCCTTTAGTTTGTTTTCATTAAAAAAGCTTCACTTAGATATTTCAGTTTGTAACAGAGGGGATAAAATATTGCAGTCACCTTGTGCATTGTAGCTAAAGTTTGGAATAGCAGATAGCAAATAGACTCTCCCTGATTTAAAGTCTGTATAGCCTCTTCAGCTTCGCCCTCTGTATAAATATGCACTGGCTGGGAGCCGCAAGCATGTCTATTGTCTCAGCTGTTATCCAAAAGCAGACAGGCTCTGTGAAGCTGGATATTAATGCTGCTGGTGGTAGTCCAGCCTGCCCTGCTTTTCTTCTGGAAAATGGAGATATTTCCTGACATGTTCTGCTGCTCACACATCTGCGTGAGCTTCAAACAGAAGCTCCTACTGCCAGGCATTAGTGGGGCCCAGAAAACTCCATATAAATCCCTGCAGTGAAAAGGGGAATAATCTGAGATCCAAATAATGACCACCTTGTCCAAACATCTGGAGAGGGCCTGGTCTGGTGATGGGGATTAAAGAAAGGCAAAACAGGATCATGACCAGGTTTTAGTCCTGGGCATTGTGTGTGAGGGAAGTTCTCAGTGTGGAGGCTTCCTTGGGGCTGCGGGGTCTTCCAAAGTAGCTAGAATGTTTCAGAAGAGACACAAATGATGAGGATAAGACTTTCCCAGAGGAAAGGAGGATTCAATGAAACACACCCAGGAGAGCTATTTCCTACTCAAAAATCATCCCAGAAAATTCCAGGTTAAAATTTGTGACCGATGTGGTCATAAAATTATACCGTAAAGATTGAAGGAGGCAACTTTAAAACTTCTCTGAATAAGTGATGACTATAGGTTAAGCAGGAAACAAAGCATTCTAATTAGTTAAAAATGAGAGGAAGAGGTGTCTGGTGATATCTTTAAAAGTCTGTAAAAAGTAAAAAATGAACTTTCCTCTTCCTTGAACTAACATTTTTGGGCACCCGCTATGTACTGAGGGATCTTCTAGAAGCTTGAGAATTGGTGGTGCACAAGATAGATAGAGGTCCCAGTTTCATGGAGCATCAAGTCTACAAAGCAAATAATAAATAAGATGCTATCAAGTGACAAAGAGTGCTATAAAATAATGAAGTAGTGTAATGTGACAGGTGACCGACTTGGACATGAGGCAGTCTAAGTCAGTAGTCAGTCACACACCTGGAAGATAAGAGCTGTGTGAGGCAAAAGCATAGAAAGGTGAAGCCTGTGACGTGAGGGGCCAAGGGTAACATTTCCGAGGACTAGCAGAGACCTGGAACGAAATGCACTGGAGCTTAATGATTGAGGAAAGAGAAGAGGAACAGAGGCCCTCAGAGAGGTTGTCAGTGCTGGTTAGTGTAATGTGTTGCAAGCATCAATAAAGGGTCTGGATTTCAAGTCTAAAGAGTGATGCAATGCATCTTTACACAATAGAATGGTGGAATCTGGGCTTATAATGTTTTGAAAGATGACTTTACTCTCTTTACCAGAGAGATCAATGAGTAAGCTTTTGTAGTGGTCCCCAGTGAGTGATGCTGATGGTTGGTTGATGTTTTTATAGTAGTGCATGAGTTTAGATAAGGGGCATACTTTCAAGTAAAACCTACTGAAGTTGTCAGTGGATTGGCTCTGGATAGAGAAAGAAGGAAAGAACTCAGGGATGACTTCTAAGTTCAGGATTTGTGCTGCTTAGTGGATGGTAGTGTAATTACTGAAACAAGGAAGGCAGATGAAGTAATTGTTTTTGGTGGGATGGCAAGGGAGCATCACTAAATGCATTGAAAATAGAACAGGGTTTCCAGTAAATATCTCTGTCTGCCTTCAAAGGAAAATCTTTCATGAAAAAAGTAATAGGTGAAATTGCTACCCAGTTTTGGGGGTTTTCTCAGAGTATCTAGAACCTTACTTGGTGCTGTAGTTTGAATATATCCCCCAAAAGTTCATATGATGGAAACTTAATTACCAACATAACAGTATTAAAAGGCAGGGGCATTAAGAAGTACTTAGATCATGAGGATCATGAGGGTGGAGCCCTCACAAATGGACTAATTCTCTTGTCTCAGGAGTGAATTAGTTCTTGAGAGAGCAGGATGTTATAAAAGCAAGTTTTGCTTGATCTTGTGGTCTCTTTCACACTTGCTCACTTGTCCTTCTACTTTTCTTGCCATGTTAGTACAAAAGCCCTTGCTGGAAGCTACCACCATGCCCTTAAACTTCCCAATCTCCAGAATCATGAGCCAAATAAACATCTTTTCTTTAGAAATTATGCAGTCTCAGGTATTACTTTATAACAACAGAAAACAGACTAAGACTCTTGGCAAATTGATGGATGGATAGATGAATGTATGTATGTTTGGATGGATGGGTGGATAAATGTGTCGGCAATGAATGCTCAGATTTGTCCCCTCCCATTTCTAATATGTGGCTACATCTATGAAGCCATTAAAAGGTTCCTCTCTCAGTGGCTGCAGTGTGCAGTCTCAGGGATTCTGACCCAAACTACTCTGTCCATTCTGAAAGCCAAAGAGCTAGTTTGTTTTAAGTATTATTCATAATTTCTTCCCATTGAGACAATACTCTGTGGTTCATTTAAACTATAAATGCCAATTGTTTGGGGTTTTTTATTTTACAAAAATGATCTCAATAATCTTTATTTTACCAGACAGGAAGCGCTACTTGCAGCCATCAGTGAAAAAGATGCAAACATTGCCTTGCTGGAATTGTCTGCCTCCAAAAAGAAAAAGACGCAGGAAGAAGTCATGGCCCTCAAGCGAGAAAAAGACCGACTAGTACATCAATTAAAGCAGCAGGTGG
Source organism: Theropithecus gelada (assembly GCF_003255815.1). Classification (NCBI taxonomy): domain Eukaryota; kingdom Metazoa; phylum Chordata; class Mammalia; order Primates; family Cercopithecidae; genus Theropithecus; species Theropithecus gelada. The sequence continues at coordinate 84,401,857 of NC_037669.1, forward strand.
GGCCTCCTGCAAGACAGGTGTGTTTTACTGGGTTTGGGGCTTTGTGGGCTTTCTCTGGATTTTAGCCACTCTTCATTTCCCATGTCCATCCTGTGGGCTCAAGCCGCTAAAACCAGGTAGGAGTGCAATGGACCCAGTTGTCGCTGCAACAGCATTTTACTGTTTTTCTGTGTTTATGTGCATGTGGCTGGGATCGTGTGGTTTGCAACCAGTGCTGTTTTCCTTTCTTTTGTGTCAGCGTCATCTCCCCAAAAGTAGCTCTCAGCTTTCTTTCTTCCAGTGGACTTTGTTTGACTTCTGATTAAATTCTAGAAACTTATAATTAAATTCTGGGCAAACTTCTTTCCTGTTGGACCTGTTATCTCTGCCTTGCTCACTTTCTGGTCCCTGTAAAGAACTGCCCTCATCCAGGTTTTTAGGTTTCTTTCTCTCTATTCTTTCAACTTTAGTTCTTTGACTATTTCCTCTGATACATTTCAGCCAAGGAGCATCTCCCAGCTTCTAGCACTGCCAGACTATGCTTAGAGACTACCCAGCCATTAAATTCACACTATTTTTAAAAAATCACCTGTTTGCCCCATTATCCTGTGTTTTTGCCCCTCTAGGCCACTGTATTTGTTTTGAGGGACATGGAAGCAGGGGCATAGTTCTAAATTGTGCAGAAAATTCCTTGCTCTCTGGAAGGTTTTCTGGAAGTGGCTTAAATGGAAATAATTACATGTGAAGCATATTGGAAAATCATCCATGAAATCTTTAGATATTTATCTTCCTCATATTACTTGGTGACTCTTGTAAGCAATGATTAAAGATATTCACTAAGATTCGAGTTCATTATGAAACTCAGTCAGCTCAATGGTTTATGGCCTTGCAGGGTGGCTACCACATTTTACCTAGGGCCATATGTGGCTCTGAAGCTCTCTAATGGCCACACAGTTACCATGTAGAGTGCCTCCATATTGACTCAGTCCCTGGGGCAGGCTCTCTGCCTGCTAGAGTGATCTGTGCCAAGCACCATGGGCAAAGTGAGTGGAAAGGAAGCCTGAAGGATTAAGTCCCCTCCGCTTACAATGTGACTAACCCTTTTCCCTCTCAGGAAGGAAAAGACATACATTGGCCCTGCACCAGAGTTATTTCTCATGGGGTTGCCTTGTTCAGAGACAGTGAGGGGGACAGAGAATGAGACAGAGAGAGAGAGAGAGAGAGAGAGAGAGAGAGAGAGAGAGAGACCGCTACTGTGCCTGAGCACCTTGTCCTTGTAGAGGGAGAGTCCCAGTCACTGCAAGACACTGGGATCATTCCACAGAATGGTATGCCTTGCTAACGCTGGCCTCAGGGGTCAGAGATTGCTTACACCTGACCTCTTTTTTTGGAGCTGTGCATCTTTTACACTGGGTTTTCCACCTACTTGGCCACAGAAAGTCAAAATGAGCATCCTTCTTTGCTTCTCCCTAATTCCTTCCTTGTACCCTCCTCTCCTGCACCTAACCATTATAGGTTTCTCCCACAGGTTTACAGACCTAAGAAACAGCCCTTGAGCTTGAAAATACCATGCTTTTGTGGTGCTGGCTACAGTCCAGATATTACAGCCAAGTACCACTGGTCCAGCTACGATGCATACATGATCCAAAGGTCTCAGGTCAGTCAGCTTCTAAGGAGACACTTGCCCCAATCATTGGGGGTGGGGGTGCATAAGAGCTCATCCAACCTTGACCTTCACCACTTTTGATGATTTTCAGTATTCTGTGGCCATAAAGTCTGAGACTATAGATGATAGCATTATATCATGATTTGCAGGGTCATTTCATTTATTGTGTATATATCAATGGTTCCAGACTTTGATCACCTGATAGGGTCAGCTCTTGCTGAATTAGCTTGGTGGAGCTGCAGAGCTGCCAGAAGCCTTCTTACCAGGCAGAGTGGATAATTTTTTCTTTCTTTCTCTTAGACAGTTTGCTCCTCATGTTCCCCTCTACTTTTCCCAATAAGGAATTTTTAAGGCTACCTTTTTTCTTTCCCAGCATCATGAAAATTCACTTCTCGATTCCAGTAAGGATTGAGCGTAGTCCTTCAATTTGCTCCTAGGAACCTGCACAAAGCCTGTATTCTTTACAACAAGCTTGGTTTTTGGTGTATGGGGTACATTTGGGAAACCCCAGCTATGCAGAGTTCAGCTCCTGTATGTGCTAAGGCAGTGTCTAAAGGGCTGTTGTGGAGAAGGATGCAGTGAAGGAAGAGGATGGGCTCCTTGGTGATTTAGGTCTGATATCCTTCCTCACCCCACCCACCAAAGAGCAGGAAAAGTCACCTGAATTTCAGTATCCTTACTGCCAATGATAATGCCTCTAGGAACAATGATTAATGTGCTATCAAAATAATCCCCTTTTATTGGGAATTTATGCTAGGTCTTATATCCAGTGTCCCTCAGAGATGTTGTCCCATAGTCCTCACAGCAACCATGTGAGTGTGTGCAGCATTATCTCCCTTTTCTAGGGAGCGTGACTGAGGCTCAGGGTGTGGAATAACCAGTGCAACGACTCACAGCTTGTAAGTGATGGGGCTCAGGCTTTAGATAGTCTACCGGATTCCGCACATGCACCACCCACCAGGTTCAGGGAGAAATTCAGAGTGTCAAGCAGAATGGTATTCCCAGAAATTGTGAGGTCTCCTTATCTTCATAAACCTAAAGTAGATGCCAAAAACACCATTGAAGAATGTTCTCCAGCTGTTCACAAACAGTAGGTTCTGCCTGGAGTCCTTAGGCTTAGGCTATTTGATCACATCGACAACAATTACTAATACTTTTGAGCCCTCATCATGTACTAGGCATGGGTATAAGGGCTTTACATACATCAACTCATCACCTCCCAGTAAGACTGAGCATTTGATACTCTTATAGAGAAGGAGCCAGAGGCCCAGAGAGGTTGGGTATCTTGCTCAGCCTCACAGTTGGATACACCATAATACTTAAGGAGACCCTTTGCCAAATGATCATAAAAGATGACATCCAAAGTTGAGCTGCTGAGGGTGAATCCTGTTTCTGGCATTTATTAGCTGAGTGATTACAGGCAAGATACTAAACCTTCTTGAACCTCAGTTTCCTCATCTGTAAATTGGGCTAACAATTCAAAGAGTTATTGTGAGGTGAAAGGTAAACTGAGTGCTTTGCATATGCCTGGCACATAATAGGTGCAACATATGTGTAAGCTGCTATTGCTACTATTACTATTAATACTACTATTATTGCTACTACTACTAATTGATATTATCACCGCCAACCCTCAGAGGTAGTTTAATTTTGATTTCATCATTACTGCTTTGCACACAGCTGGGCACATGTTGAGAACACATTGTTGAGCTGTGGCAACTGTGGCAGAAAGAGCAAATAGACCTTGACACCTAAGCCTTCCTGGTCCTCCTCTCCTAAAGCCAAAGCACTTGTGGAGCAGTGAGCAGACATGTCAGAAACCCTGGACCCCAGGTCCCAGCCTGCACTGAAGACGCCCATAGCACTTATGAAATTTGCTTGCTTTGTGTATGCAACCCACATAGATATCAGTGAGGGAGGGCAGTCCTGGGAGGATGAGTCCCAGATCTCAATTGTCTTGATCTGCATGGCTGACTTGGAAGAGAAGAGCTCTTTCAGGGCCAGTGAGAGGGGAAGGCCACCTGCCTGGCCTGCTCAGTCTTCTGTGCAGATATTGAGGCAGACTGGCTTATGAGAGATGTCACCCTCTTCAGACTGCCTTCCTTTTTCAATACATGGTCTCACTCTGTCAGCCAGGCTAGAGTACAGTGATACAATCACAGCTTACTTCAGCCACTACCTCCTGAGCTCTAGTGATCCTCCCACCTCAGCAGGCATGCCCCACCTTTCCCAGCTCATTTTTATATTTTTTTTGTAGAAATGGGGTTTCACTATATTGCCTAGGCTGGTCTCAAACTCCTGGGCTCAAGCAGTCTTCCCACCTCGGCCTCCCAAAGTACTGAGATTATGGGCGTAAGCCACCATGCCTAGCCCAGGCAGCCTTTTGAGCTCAACTTATACAGAAAGTCTCTCCCTTTCCCAGACCAACACAAGTCACTGAGTTATTGACAGGCACGTAGTAGGTGCTCAGTAAATATTTGTTGTGTGAGTGAATGCATGATTACCATTTTCCAGGCTCTATGCCAAGTGCTTTATGGTTACATAAGTTTACAAACATCATCTCATTTTTTCCTTATAATCAACCAACTTATTGCCTACCTACCTGTGCCAGATTCTCAGCCAGGTGCTGGGGAATCATCTATAACAAATATTTTGCCTGATCCAATGAGAAAAGCATCATCCTTATTTTTGAGGTGATTAAACCAAAGTCCAAGAGACTATATGACTTAATCACTATCAAACCACTCATATCTGGTGCAGAGTTGACCCTGGTGCTGCAGGAGTGCTGAGATCTTGCTTGTGGCTAGGCTGAACACTGACTCCCTAAAGCAACATTGTGAGCCATGATCAGCCTCCATACCTCACAGATATCATCAGAGAAATCCAGTTCCAGTGGTTCAGCTTATGACTCCCAACCTGTCCAGGGTGATGGGGATAATAGGAGTGTGCAGCTTGGTGAGACCAAGTGTCATGTTTGCCACATTGGAATTCAACTTAACAAGTATTTACTGACTGCCTGCTCCGTGTTACAGTGCTAGGCATGGAATACATCAGTGACTAAAACACATAAAGACTGCTTCCTTGTGGAGCTTACATTTTTTTTTTTTTTTTGAGATAGGGTCTTACTGCATTGCCCTGGCTGGACTGCAGTGGCACGATCACAGCTCACTGCAAGCTCCAACTCCTGGGCTCAAGCGATACTCCCACCTCAGCCTCCCTAATAGCTGGGACTACAGGTGTGCACAACCATGCCTAGCTTATTTTATTCTTATTTTTAGAAGAGACAAGGTCTCGCTAGGTTGCCCAGGCTGGTCTTGAACTCTAAGACTCAAGCAATCCTCCCACCTTGGCCTCCCAAAGTGTGGGGATTGTTATGCATGAGCCATCACACCCAGAGAGGCTTACTTTTTAATAGGGGGAGAAAGGCAATAAACAATAGACATAATACATAAATTATATGGTAGAAAAGAAGAAAAATATAGACTAGTATAAGGCAAAACAGGAGTTCTAGGGTAGGATCAAGGATCTGGTGACAATTTAAAATAGGGTAGACAGGATGGGTCTCATTGGGAAGGAGACATTGGAGCAAGGACTTGAAGATTGGGGGGAGTGGGGAATGAGCCATGTAGATGTCTAGGGGAAGGATTTTCCAGCAGAGGGAATGAAGCAGAAGTGTGCTGGTGTGTTTGGGGGATAGCAAGGAGCCTAATATGGCTGATGTAGAGAGAGCAAGGAGGCAAGGAAGTAAGTTGTCAGAGTGGGAATGGGTGGAGTAGACTGTAGGACTCCTGTGCAGGATCTGCTAAGAGTGATGTATTCTGAGGCAGAACTTCTGTGCAATTAGGAAGCAGAATATACTAGCTCTGCAGTCTCAGAACAGGGAGAGCTCCCCTAGTCACCACTATGGACTGGCCTGTTTAAGGCTACCCTAGTGTGCTCACTTTCCACATCCCCTAGCTCCAGCCTCCATGGAGTCTCAAGGTGCTTGACTTGCCTTTTTAGGAAACACTGCTACTTCCGTTGGAGCCACAAAAGAGAACTCATGCCAGAATCGGCCTGTCATACCTGATGAGATTTTTAAGTAGTGTGGGAGGGAGTAGGGCTGATGACAAAATACCCTCCCTGACTTTCTGGCAGTTTCAACAACACACCATCAGAGTCCAAATCTTGACTTTTCTTGCTGTCAAGAGGCATGCAGGTAGACAAGAGAGGCTGTTCCCCTGCTATTGGCCTACACTGGGGGTTGCCTATGCCTAGGAGAAGAAGTACATTTGGCCTCCAGGCCAGGCCAGCTGTTTTCAAACTTCAGTGGGCAGAAACATAATCTTTTCTAAAGATAAATCTCAGGTTACACTCATCACCCTCCAGTCCTTACTGCTGAAAACCCTTCCCAGGCTCCTCTAGGTGTTAGGATAAATACAAACTTAAACCAATGTGCTCTGTATCTCGCATGTACCCTTTCCTTTCCCTGGAATGTTTTTCCCTCTTTTCTTTACCTAGTTAATGCCTATTCATCCATTCAATTTCAGTCCAACATCACTTCTCCAGGGAAGCCTTCTGGGACTTGCTCAATTGGGTCAAATCTGCCAAGTTGACACTTTTCAGCACAGATATTATCCATTTTACAGCACTTGTAACAGATACAATTTTACATTTGTTTTGTGATGATTTTAATAATAGCTATCTGCCTTGCTAGTTTTTGAACTCCATAAGGACTGAGAATATAGTAACATGACTTTTTGCTCATCATTGATCTCTAAGAGATAATTGTGTTATCTGTTGCTAACACAATTGCTAGCATTCAGCAATTATTTGTTGAATATATGAATGAATGAATAAATCATGGCAAGAAAAGAAAAATCATTGATCAATCATGATCCTTGTTTCTGTAGATAAGACTTAGCCTCATAATTCTCACCCCAATATTCTAGGCAGCCACCACCAGTCTATAGGGCTTGATAGAGAAGATGAGGCCTATGTGTCAACTGATGACCTCAAAATGTCACCATGCCCTTTCTTGCCACATTGTAAAACACTTTTACAGAGTGACTTTCCCCATGGTTGAACTATTTGGGGTGGCGGTAATTTTGGACTTTTATTCCAGATTTGTTTACCTTCTTCTAGTTCAAATCTTCTCAAATTTCTTGGACTCTTTTTGAATAAAATGTCACTGAGTTCTCAGAAGTAGCAGAGGTTGCTTGCTGTTATGAAGGGAATCCCTCCATTTCATCCCTGAAAACTCCCAAGTATCTCATAAATCAATTTGCCTAGGAATAGTTTAACTATTTTTAAACATCTGTCAAGAAAGCTAAAGGTAATATGAAATGAGTTCAGAAATCCCAACTGTGCTTAACAATAAAAGAATCTTTGTGATGCTCTTCAGGTGTTGACATTTGGGTTAGTTCTAGGCTGAGCATGGTATAAAGGTAAGAGAGTAATACAAATTAACTTTCTGCTACGTGTTGCATTAGAAAAAGGTAAAGGGTTGATTCTAGTTTGGTAGAGTAGATATCTGATACTATCCAACTTTTGTATTCCTTCCACTCCTGTTTCTTCACAGGCACATACCTCTGATACTTTTATGTTGCTTCTTTTTAAAAATAATCTTGCTTGCAGATTTGTGCAGTTTTGGGAGAGGGAATCAACTGGGAATTAGTTAAATTTTGATTTGGTTCTTTTTCTATGGAGGCCAGTTCAAAAAACATAAGAAAATTACCACCTTTCCTTTTTTGGTGTCTTGGAGCCAGGGCCCCAACTCTTTTTCTTCACCCTTGAAAAAAGGACTGACATCAAAATAATTAATTCTGAAGTCACTGGATTTGCCTGCTGCTAAGGGGTTTTTGAAGAAAGCTTAAAACTAAATCTTACCCCCTAAGCCATATTCCCAAATGTTCGCCTATGTGCTGAAGTAGTGATACGCACATCCTCGATGAAAATGCCTTTTTAAAATGAGGGCCAGACATTATTGTTTAGTTAAAATTAGAACCAGCTTATTTCTCAGAACTGGTTAGACTACTTTTGAGATCAGAGATAAATTGTACTTGGTTTTCTTTTCCTTTCTCTACCAGTTCTGGGCATTGCTTTTGGCCACCAGGAAACACATAGGTCAGCTGGAGCAGGAAGGCATTAAGACCAGGAGACTAGTCCACTGGTTCTCTGTGATCTGCCTCCCATGGGGTTTGCAGAAAAGAAAAGTCCCATGTCTAGGTAAACATTCTGGAGGCCATAACAAGTTGCTTGTAATGTAATCTATTTAGGTACAGCCTCTCTGCCCTGTGTTGTCCGAAAATCATAGGACTGTCTATAAGGATTAGTCTACAAGGATTAGTCGCAGATGTGGTGAAAAATAGGAGAAGGCAGAGGCTGCCCTGGAATGTGTTCAGGAGAGCCACCTGTAAGTATGGAATCCTAGTCAAAATTGGATCTCAATAGAGGTAGACCCATCCTGTCCAGGAAAGTAAGAAGCACCTGAGTGGAGTGGTTAGCCAGACATTTCTTCTCCCCTCTGCTAGAAGCCACGGTTGTACTTCCCATTTACACTTTGAGTGCTTCATGTGCAGATGACTTTTAATTACCCTTTATGGTTCAGGAGGTTAGCACAGTTAAACAGCAGTAGAGGAACTCCATGCAGTAGGGTTCCCATAGCCTCCTGTTGTGTTTGGATTACCTCCAGAAAAGCTTGATTTGATCCCAGCATTGTAATGCATCACAGACTTGGTCCAGATCAAATTGCTAAAATGCAAATGTATTGGTTTTTACAGCAGACCCACTTTGGGTTAAGCTGTTTGTGTCCCACTGGTAGAATCCAGTCACATCTGTATTTATCTTTGACTTCAATGCAAAGTGTCTTTACAGTCTATTCTAGAGAACCCCTTTTAATAAAAAAAGAAATACTCAGATCTGGCAGGTCATTCTTACGGAGGTAAAGCCTGAACTGCTCAGTGTTACTGTAAACAATTTCCTCTTAATGTCCAAGCAATTGGGTAAGACACTCATTTGCCCTCTTAGCCTGGAAACATTCCTTATCCTAGGCAGCTGCTGCCTCAACCCCAGTACTCAGGGAATCCACTCAGTTTGCCATTGCAACAAAAAATAGCACTCAGTGAATATGGAGGCAAAGTATTTTCTGTGATTTCATGCATTTTTCAAATCCCTGTCAGAAGGGCTCTTCCCAGAGCATCAAGCTGACCTGATGGCCAACTATGTGAATCTCTCACCTGAGTGTCTTCCTTGGGTGAAAGCTCTGTTTTAAATGTATTTTAGTTCCTCTTTCTAAACATGCATGGAGCACTTATGGGCACTCTTTGGCTATAGGAAGTGTTGATTTTGTCCTTAAGCCTTGGAGTTTTATCATCTCTACTTCCAGTATGATAGATACTAGCTCATGAAAGATAAAATAGGACAAACTGCTATTTTTTGTTGCAGAGATGTTACTGAAGTTCAAAAACCTTTGCCTGCTGGAGGAATCAGAGAATGCTTTCTACATAAGTAGAAATTCCCATGAATTCTATGATGGGCAATCTGTAGCCCATCTTTTGTTACAAATGCCTATTTAACCATGATACTTTCTCTTAAGTTTTTAAGGATCCCAGTACAAGTATTGCTAGTTTTAGGAGGGGTGGGGAAACTCACCCTTTGCTTTTTAAGTATTAGTTTAGAAAAACTTGAAAAGATCAACTTTACCATTGTGTTCCCTGGCTTTTAGAAATGCATAAAGGGAGAGATGGGTCTGATTTTTAAATTTCAGAGTGATTTGCCAACTTTGCTTCAGTAACTTGAAGCACCCCACAGCACTGAGCAGTTGGCAGAGCATATCAGAATAACAGGCTTAGCTGAAGGTGACCAAAACAGAGAATAGCATGCAAATGCCAAGAAGATCTCTCACTGTGCTGTCTCTCTCTCTCTTTTTATTCAAATTTCACATCTGTGCTCTATTTTTAAACATTTATTCTTTAAGTGATAACGCATGTTTTACCAAGCCTCTTATTGGATTAGACATGTTTGAAATCCCCTCAACTTTAACCTGTTCATTACCGCCTCTGAGAACATTCAGATCCACCACCAAAGTAGAGTGTGTACAGGAGAAAATTCCCAAGATGTCAGGCACCAGGGAGCCAATGTGCTTTGGGAGGAGGAATCCAGCTGTTAGACTGCGGATTTTGGGAGTTATTAGACTGACATTGCTTCAGTGAGACTTAGGAGTGGGTATAATGTGTGCAGAGACCTTGGTTTACATCACTGTTTTTCTATTCACATTTTAGAATGTGAGGAACCAACAGTTTTTGAGCTCTTGTATAGTTGGCATTGGGCTAGGATTTTAAATATATTATCTCATTTAATCCTCATGACAACCCTAAAAACCAGATGTTAATAATCCTGTTTTACAGATGAGGTAACTTGGGTTCAGGAACTATGCAGAGATGCCACAGCTGGTGAGAGGTGGAACCAGAGCCCAACTGGGTCTCACATTGAAGTTTTTCCATGCGCTTCCCAGGAGCTGTCCCTGAATTGGTGCGATACCTCGGTTAGGTCTTAGCCCCTGTAATCTTGAGGCTAAAAAGCGGAATAAAGAAGGCTTTATTCTGCGACCTTGAGCACCCACTGCCCACCCCTCCTGACCCTTCTCGCCTGGCCCCCGCTGGCTCCTACCATGACCTGAGGCCACCATGTGCAGGCAGGGAAGGGCGACTTATCTCTTCCTGCATCACCAGACATCACCGGTTGCCACTAGGGGATAAGGCTGCAGGCTTAATCAAGTGTGCTGTCGTTTTGGTTTTCTTGCAAGAAATGTTGGCACTTACCTCCTGCAGCCTTTGTGTTTCATTCTCAAGGTATCTGTTGGAAAGCCTTTTTCTCTTTAGTTTTACATTTTCTTTTTCATCATTTAACATATAAAACCAGGTTTTTCCTAGTCCCTTTCTCTTTCTCCCTCCCTTCCTTCCTCTCATCATATAATTAAAAGTCCTTTCAGGCTGTCTTCACCTTATCATTTCAAATACATTGAAAAAAGATCCCACTTCCTGCCCTTGTGTCCTCCTGATGCTGAATTTCAAAATGAAAGAAAAGCCCCTTTTCACTCGCTTTTTGCTTCACACCGCCCCTTGAAAAGCTGTGTTAAAGTGATATCGATTTTGTCATTGATCACCATTGTGGTGCACACCAGGTCTGTCCTTTCCTGGCTTCAGAACTTCTTCTTTTTCAGTTTTTTCAAATAATGGTGTCAGGATTTTTTCCTGAAAATTAAGGAAAAGGATTTTTCACCCTCTCCTCTCATGATTACAGGAAGACATTTATCAGACTTGGAATTTAAAATTTCCATTACTTTGCCTTTAATCTTTCTCAACTTTATATTCTTTTGGGGAAGATGTCACTTTCTTCTTTTGATTCTCTGCAACACACTAAAGGCAAAGTTAAAAGTTCCAGAATCTCCCCTGTTTATTGGTTTTTTTTTTCAATGTTACCCCTTAATAATGCACTAGATTAAAAAGTAATAAGGATTTGATTTTGTAGCATCCTTTCTATGTAAATGAGCTTTTCCATAGTTGAAGGTATAGAGATACATCTTTTATCATAAAAATAATATCTTCTCATAATAGAACCTTAAAAAAATGTAAATAAAAAACTAAAGTTACCCATAGTCCCACTACTCAGAAATAACTGTCACTAAGATTTATAGTTTCCTACATTCCATTGTCTACATACATATTTGAACAAAGACATGACATACTACATAATAAAGTTTGTTTAGCCTTTTAAACATTTAATATGTTGTACGTTTTTCCCATGTCCTTAAAAGCCTTCGAAAACGTATATCTTGGTTTATGATTTCCATCATTTTGCAGTCATTAATTTTACCATTCTGCTTTGGGGATTTCGATTTGTTTCTAGCTTTTCACTTTTATAATCACACTGTGGTGAGCATCTTAGTACATAAGGCTTTTATTTTTTATGTTAATTTCTTTAAGATTAATGCTCAAGAGTTGAATTATTGGATGTGTGGGTAGTTTTCAGATTTTAGAGCATCAAGAAATAGCTGTCTCCTACAGTGGACTTGACATTCGTAAATTTTTAAATAAATGTCAACTGTTCGTGTTAAATTTTTCAGGCTACATTCTGAAAACATGCCACTCATAGATTTGGGGCAGAATCCTACCACAGGAAGTGCAAGTGATCAGTAAACAGAGACAACAAGAGGCAGAGAGAGATTTTTACAACTTAGGTGGGCATGGAAAGAAGTAGGCAGTTTATCCAGCAAATACTTGTCGAGCATGTACTGTGTTCCAGATACTGTTCTGGACACTGGAGATACAACAGTGAACAAAGCAGACAATTCCCTGCCCCAGATATTCCAGTGAAGAAACAAGAAACAAAATAAAGACATCAAATATAGGGCATGTTGCACGATAATAAATACTATGGGAAAAACCAAAGATGATGCTGTATGACAGATTTGGGGAGCTGATTTTGAATAGGATGTTCCACAGATACCTTGCCCGGGAAAGCACTAGAGCTTTCCAACCAAATTAGGGGTGAGCCATGTGGAAGCCCTGTGCATGGAGGGGAGACCTCAGTGAGGACACACCGCAGCCAGGAGAGTTGGAGTCTGTTCCTCTGGGCCAGCTCCCCAAGTGCAGTTGCTAAGTTGACAAGGTGGGGGAGCCAGAACCCCACAACACTAGTGTTTAGATGACATTATTTTTTAAAAATATGCATGCAGCCACCCAACCCCATTCTCTTATCTCTGCCCTGATATGACCACTGCGACATGCCCCCGTTGGGCACGACCAAAAAATCTTCATTCAAATGATCTTCGACACAGCCTGGGAATGGAATTGGGCAAAAAGATTATAACTTTAGATCAGACAGAGAGGTGGTCATCCCAGAAAACAGTGAAAAGCCCAAGAATGGCAACTCAGAAGGTCTAAATCCAAGGCTGTTCTTACGCCCCAGAAACTACAATTAACTGATTATCTTGCAGCTGACTTATTTCCTCTTTCTCATGGCCCAGCACTCCTAGAATTGCAAACTCGGCTCAGAAGTCAACCGGAAACCCTACTGCTCCAGGCCACCTTGGGTGTGATGAAGCCACTTGGGGTGCTAGGGTAGGAAGGAGGTGTGTGGATCACAAAGCCAGGCAGAGTTTCTGTTGTCAATCTTCTTGGTTTGGGGGCCTAATGCTCACGGAGATGTCTGATGCAAAGGCTACCTTAAAGTGTAATGTTAAAAGTTTAAACAAAACAAGGCAACTCACCTCCTCAGGGGAGCCCTGGCAGGCAGTAGAAGGTTCAGGGTCTGAGAATGGACCCAAGAGTTCTAGCCCAGCTCTGGTCCCAATGCACTGAGAAACCTTGGGTGGCTCATTATTTTTTCTCTCTCACAGGCTCAGTTCCCCCATCTGTAAAGTGAAAGAGATAAGCTAACAGACCTCTAAGCCCTTGTAGTTTTGATTGTCTGAGATTATTCCAGTGCATTCACACATAGTACGTCAAGTACTTGATCTATGACAAGGCCTTTGAGGATGCACAGGCAAATGACAGGATTCACTTTTGCAGAGCCTACAGTTGAGTAGAGAAGATGCATTGTTCAGTAGAACATTAACACAGCTAACACTTCTTCAAGAAGTGGTATGCTAGGCACAATGTTGTGCCTTTGTTTTATTATAGTCCCCAGAAAAACTTGAAGAGGCAGTACCATCATTATGCCCACTTTGCAGATGGGGAAACCAGGTCACAGAGCTGATAAGTGGTTGGGCTAGGAGGCACACTTAGCTAATCTGCATGTAAAGGCAGCACTCTCTGCCCATTTGTTTTCCCATCAAGATACACTTGCCATTTTCCCCATCAGGCAATATTGGCAGATTCTAGATTTCAGAGACAACAGTGAAGAAGGAAGGATCCAAAGATTGCTCATTTGACTGGTGTAATCCTGACTTACCTCCACTCACTAGTTCTATGATGCTGAGCAGGTCAACTTACCTTCCTATAAAATAGGTACATTGTTTCCTACCTAACTTACAGACAAGCAGTATCTTAAAGCATCTTCTCCAGAGTAAGGTCTTTAAAACCCCTAAGGACTAAAGAAATGTACAAGATGTTGATCTTAGTTGTGAGGTGGAAAGATGGGGCTATCTTATTCTTCCCCACAGGGTAGCACTGTCCTTCAAGGAATGGTGGTCCTATACCATCTCTGGTGACAATGTCTCAACATAAACTAGGATCTACATGACTTGTTCACTGACCAAGGAATAAAGAACTTGAGTGGCAGTGTTCAAACATAAGGTCACCTCTTCTGCTTTTTTGGGAGCCAGACACTCATTTATCTGTGAAGAAAAACAAATAGAACAGAATGAACAAACACTGTCTTGAAAGAACCCTGTTAGCTGGGTGTGGTGGCTCACACCTGTAATCCCAACATTTTGGGAGGCCAAGGTGGAAAGATTGCTTGAGTCCAGGAGTTTGAGGCCAGCCTGGCCAACATAGTGAGGCCTCATCTCCACAAAAAGTCAAAAATCAGCTGGACGCGGTGGCACGTGCCTGTAGTCCCAGTTACTCAGGAGACTGAGGCAGGAGAATTGCTTGAGCCTGGGAGGTCGAGGCTGTAGTGAGCCATGGCTGCGTCACTGCACTCAGCTTGAGCAACAGAGTGAGACCCTGTCTCAAAAAGAAAGAGAAAGAGGGAGGGAGGGGGGGGGGGGGGGGAGAGAGAGAGAGAGAGGAGGAGGAGGAAGAAGAGGAAGAAGAAAGAAGAAGAAAAAGAAGAAAGAAGAAGAAGAAAAAGAAGAAGAAGAAGAAGAAGAAGAAGAAGAAGAAGAAGAAGAAGAAGAAAGAGAGAGAGAGAGGAGGAGGAGGAGAAAGGAAAGGAAAGGAAGAAGGAAGAGAAGGAAGGGAGGGAGGGGAGTGGAGGGGAGGAGGAGGTGAGATGGGGAGGCGAGGGAGGGAGGGAGGGAAAGAAGGGAGAGGAGAGAGGGAGGGAGAGAGGGAAAGAAAGGAATGAAAGAACCTGGTTCAGGATGGGTTCTGGAATTTTTCCCTCCAGGAAAGGGGTATTTATACCCATCCAACAATGATGTTTGCATGTATAGGCTCCTGAGGGGTCTGCTGGGGCCAGGGTCTTCTGAGGCTTCTTGAGATGAGGTTTGGCTTCCAGGAAGAGCCTGTGTGTTCCTGAGCTTTCTACTGATGCAATCCTTGGTAAGGCAGGGAAACAAAAAGCTGATATATTGGTGGGGGAAGAGCAAACTCTGGGGGTTTATTTTTTATGAACCAAAGACACTTAAGTTTTGCTGATTTATCTTAATAGCAGATAGTATGAGCAAATGTCCCAGTTGCCTCTTTGTGCTTTTGGCAAGTATGGATGAGAAATGGAATGGAGCAGACCCAACCAGAGCTGCTAGCCCAAAGTTTAGGAGTCTTAATGTTCCTCACTCCCAATATGTAATTTAGAATTGTTTCCAATATTTTCCAAGTTGCAGGTGGACACCCAGCTTTGGCAGGAGGCAGAGTGTGTTCTATCACTAGGTTTTCTGCTTCTAGAACAATGTTCTTAGGCTCGAGGGGAGCTGCACATCTCCCCTTGGTGGTTCTTTAGACTTAGTTATCACATTCTGGTTCTGTGGGTACTGGTCCTGTATAAAGAAACCTTTTTTCACATAAAGAGCCCTCTTGCTTGTCATGCAGGGATTCTCAGAGGGCACAGCATGACTGCTCTCTGTATCCTCCTATGTCAGGGCTGGAATGAGACCACACTAAACCCAGTGCCTTAGAAGTTGGAATATAAATTATGTCCAAGCCATGTTCAGTGTTGTAACATTTGCTAATCCTTATTAGATATGGATAAATTCTCAGGGCTTAATTCGGCATGTTGACTCAGTTCTTCAGATTGTCTTTGGGGACTGGAAAGGAAATGTACGACTTCACTACAATTTTTCTTTTGTTTCTTCAGAATGGGACATAATTTTTTATTGTTAGCTGGTGGAAATTTCGGTGAATCATTGCCAACTGTGGCTCACCCCCACAGGAAGAAAGAATCAGGCTTTAGTTGAGAACATGTTCTTTGAAACAAACCAGAATATTTGATTTTTGAAATATCTTTCCACTTTAAAAACATGCTGTTCAACAAATATTAATGTCCTGACCAAGAGCAAGAGAACTGAGGAAGCAGAAGAAACCTAAGATTTCTCTCTGAGGAAAATGTTAGAGTGATGTGTGATGCTTGAGTCTAATAACTCTGCTGAGCATGGAGAGAGTCTGTGAAGGGCAGGCAGAGCATCCTTCTGACCTTGGTCCTTACTTCCTCCACAGTGGAAGGAGCTAAGTGCTGGCTGGGAGTCAGGCATTCCACATTCCTTTACCAGGTCACCCACATTTACATGACCTCTGGCACATCCTGTCATCTTACTTACATTTCTGGTATTCGGTCCAGAAAATATACTTGATAATAGGTTCCCTCTTTCTGCCGCCAAACAGTTTTATGTTGTAAGCCATTGTTGGATATTTTAAATGGCTTGGGTTGAAAGCTGTTGTCCTGTTCTTTTTTCTTTTATCAGCAGCATCTCACCTAGTTTGGTGGTCAGTCATGCATGCCCGGTAATCACCCTTAAGGGACTCAGATCTTCTCAAGTCGGATGATTCTGTGACTGGGCTTTGGGATTATTGAATTGGTTGATATTATAGCTGCAAAATTATCTCAGTGGGATTCTTGTACTGTTCATAGAGGTTCGTTTTAATAGATCTGTTTTGCAGGCTTTTCTGAGCAGGACTCCTCTGGGGCAAATCCATCATAAATTCTCTATGGTGATAGGGCAGACGATTTTTCACTTCTTGGGTGCTTTGTCCGAACAGTGGTCACATAAAAAAGCCTGATTCTGTCTTCTTAGCCACACTTAATTTTCAGCTTCTGCTGAGAGCAGGACCCAAAATTATCCCCACGTCTCCTTGTGAAATTTTGTTGAAAAGCATTAGTCCCGGTGCACTGAGCACAAAGCCAAATTACTTCTGGAATATTCCATGGAACTCTGGGACCCCAGATAGGGATCAGGGAACCAGCACAATATCTTTCCCCCCTTCTGCATGATCTGTGGAATGATTTGTAGATTTTTATCCTCACCTCGAGCCATCTGAAGTCAAGGCTTGGGTCTAACTTCTATGGTTGTTTGGTTGTTTGTTATTATATTTATTCTCAAACTCAGAGAATGCAAAGGATAGTTCTGGGAAAGGAGAGGCCTCATTCTCCAGTCATACGAATGTTCTCCTGACAGTTTGCCAGGATGTTTCTCAGATCTTTTACAGTGTTGAAATGCAAATCCGAAAAAGAACTTCTCGAACAAACCAAACAGAAACCACACACTTATCCAGGGACAGAGTTGGTATATGTGCCTGCTGGTTTTCATGTCCAACAACACCAAGGTCTTTATGGGCATGAAAGCTTCCCTGGACCCCAGAGAGGCATCCCTGAGGGAGAAAGGAGAAAACTTGAAGGAGAAGGTTAAAGAAGCCTTTTCTGATTATTCCTTGGCAGGGACACACTGAGAAGAGATAGTGAACAGCATTGGACCTTTTCTAGCATGCAGTGATTCCCAGCTTGGAACTCCCAAGAGGCGTAATGTTGTGCCCCATAGACTGATAGATAATGAAAGACAGTGACAAATTAGAGTTGGAAATTAGAGGAAATAATTATAAAAATGATACAGATGATTGTTTTAACTTCTGGTTCTCTGGGTTATTTCTGGCTATCACAAGGCACAGTCTTTGAAAACAATGTCCATGAGTCTCAGTGTTTAAAATAGTTAGACCACCTGCAGCAGCAGTTCCTAAAACCTGACTCTGTTTTAACATCGCCCGGCAAGCTGTTTTTTCTCCTTCACTGAATACCCACTCTAGGGCCACTTTCAGATCTACACACTCAAAATCTCAGGGGAGAGTCACCAAGAAGCTGACAGATCTGGTTGACAGATCAGCATTTTAGAGGCATTGATCTAATGAAATGAGTCAGCAGCCCCAAAGTTGGGAATCCCTGGACCCCCAAACACTTGGTCTCCATACATAGATAGCCTTACAAATTCACCTACTGGAAATGTAAAATAAATGGCAAGATTTTGGATCACTCTGGGCTGTAACTGTCACCAGGAAAGGTGTAACTGGAGACTAGTATAGGACTGTGTCACAGGAGTCAGGGTGGAAGTGGAGATAAGCCTGTTTGCTCAGGGCACACCGTGATGAATAAGACAGACAGTTGATCCACAGAGTTTATTGAGCACAGAGAGGGTCTGGACCTTGTTCCAGAATTTCCAGGGCTATAAAAAGGAATCAGAAGCCACAGACTTAGCTCAGGTATCTAGAGCAGCTTCCTTGATGTCAAGCGGCTTGCTGATGCCTTTTGCATAGAACTGGAGACGTTAAATAACTTGCAGGTAGTTTCACAGCTGTTAAGTGGCTTAACTTTGACCATTTGGCTCAGGCCTTCTGATCCCACTTCTGGTTTTCTTTACTCTCCAGGATACTTCTAGTTATGGAAATTTTCTTAATAAGGTACATTTTGAGCCCAACTGTGATGGAGGCTGAAGTACCTGGTTTTGTAGGGAGAAGTTATTTCCAGCCAGGGAAGCACCAAAGTTGAGATGGGTCTGTGTGCTTGGAATTAGAGACAGACAACCTTTGGGAGAGTTTCTGTGGAGGAAGCTGAGAGGAGGTGGATTGTTAAAGATGGAAAGTGAGAGATTGGCTTTGCCCAGTAACTGAACTGTTTCTATCTGATGCACATGACCTAGGGAGCCACTGTGTATTCTTAAGTAAGAGTGTGATATGAAAACTGTCAACACAAAGTCAGCTTGGAACCAGCATTTTCAATTAATGATAAAATGGCTGCTGAGATGAGATTGCTGGGTCATTCTGCTCATGAGAGCTTGTCCTGGGTTTGATGAAGGTTGGGTACCTTCTAGGGCATGTTCTTATTTTCTGCATACTTCGCTGTAGTTAGTAGGTTATGATTTGGGTCTTTCATTAATGCATCCCCCAACCAAGTAAAATAATAGCTTCCTTCCATTGTACAACTTATGAGACATGGAAATTTGAAGTATATTCTCTTGAGCACAGATTTCAAATAAAATGTCCTATAAAGCTTTAGAGTCTGGGAGATCCTTGGGCCATTAACCTTAAAATTCCAGAACTAAAGACCTATTTTGCTACCAGTTTCCAAGTCATGTCTATTCCTAAATAATCATTATGGTGCTTTATTCTTTTAATGGATTATTTCCCAAAATGGCAGAGAGGAAAAAAACACCCCACAGCATACCTTTTTTTGTTTTGTTTTGTAGGGTAGGACTTGGCCAGCAATGTCCCTAGGCACATGCTGTTTCTGAGCCATAATTTTGCTTTTTAATCTACTCCTTTATGTCTGAGTCCTTAATATCCAAACTTCTATATAATTACCAAGTTCAGTGTGTGGGAATGATAAAAATTTTTTTTGCATGACTTTAGCCTATACATTATTGCATCGCTATATTATTGAAAGATATTTTCTGAACTTGGAGCTATACTACTAACTCTCTCAACTTGAAAAGACCCAGCAAAGAGATACTCCCAATCTTTGACCCATGATGTGACATTCAGATAGACAGTGACTTGATCCAGCTGAGGTCCCCTGGATTCTTGGGGGAGGATTTGAATTTGGCACTAGTGTCTTGCTTCAGAGCCTGACAGAGTCTTGGGAACCTTTCCTTTCCCATCCAGCTGTTTGTGCATAGACACAGCCATGCCTGTCATTGCAGTTTGCTAAACTTGAGAGAGATTGGTGATTCTGGTTGTTAGGAGGAATTGGAATTTTAAAAGATTAAGGTGGAAGGAGGAAAGCTGTGGCCAGTAAGTTAGGGTGCTCCATTTAATGGACTGTTGTAGTTCACAAAAATAGAAGGCAGCTGGAGTCTCAGTTCTCCAAAGTCAAAGTTCTCAGTCTCAGGAGTCTTTTCCCCAGAACTAAAATGATTTCAGCAGTATCTCCCCCTAATATGAGATGTAATATGTATCTCTGCATTTTTGTGTAGGAAGCAGAGAAATCTTTTTTATTGTTTTATTATTTCCTGTACCTGATTGAATATTTAAATAGTATAGAAAGAAATAAAAGAGAAAATTAATTCCCTAAAATCTAAATACCCAGCAATAATTATAAATAGCTGGTGCTCATCTTTCTGTACTTTTCTCATATATATACATATATATATGTATCCATACACACATATATATACAAACCCGTATATATGTGTAAATGTAGACTTTTATATACTATTTTATATGAACAAGTTGTTTTACAGTCTGCTTTTATTTCCATTTAATTATATGTTGTGATGCACTTTCCTT
The DNA here is from genome assembly GCF_003255815.1 of Theropithecus gelada. Classification (NCBI taxonomy): domain Eukaryota; kingdom Metazoa; phylum Chordata; class Mammalia; order Primates; family Cercopithecidae; genus Theropithecus; species Theropithecus gelada. Next base: position 84,421,852 of record NC_037669.1, read on the forward strand.
CTGGTGAATACAAATGTATATCACTCTTTTGACCGGCTTCTGAATATTTCATTATAGGAATAAAAGCTATTTAATGATTTGATAAACCAAATCCTAATATATGGACATATTTTTACTTCTCATTAGCTGCTTCTATGATTACCATCCCAGTGATACCCTTTTGTATTCATCCCTGTGTTCTTCTCCAACTTTTTTTCAGGAAGAGACTATTGGACCACAGGGTATACATATATTAAATTTTGATACATAGTGCCAAATTGCTCTTGAGAAAGTTTATACCAACTTAAAATTCTGCCAACAGTGGATGAAAGCACCCAAAGAAGAGAGAAATTAATTTTCCACTTTTTTAAGCTTTTCTGAATTTTACCAACCTCTAGAACTTTACCACTAAATGCCTAAAAGACAAATGTCATGTTGATTAAATTCTATAGGTTCGATATTGGTCCTCACCTAGATTGCAAAATAAGTCTTTAAATTGATGGCTTATGAAATGAGAATAAAATCAGAAATCATTAAGATTTATTTGTTCCTGAAAATTAGGTAGTGCTAACATCACTTTGTTTTTTGATAAAGTTGATAGAAAGACAAATCAAGGGAATGGCATAGTCACAGGGTACCAGGGTACCAAGATTTTTAGCTAGGAATACATTAAGATAAACTCATATGTATATGAATAGCTTTTTTACCACATGGAGAAATAAGGACTGGATGGATGGATTTAGAGTTGATTGAACAGCTCTATTATAGGCAGGTTGGTTAGGGAATCCTGTCACCTCTATAGGGAGGTTGCCAGAGGAGCTAGGCTGTGACCTGCCAGGATGTACAAGGAACTAATTATACACAGCCTTTGAAAACATGTTTTTTGGTGAAAATGGAATGCATCAAAGCCGTGTAGCTTACCAAAAACAATGGCAGACATAATCAGAATTGAGAAACATCTCAGCAAGATGGAACTATAGTCTGACATTTAGTCAGTATAAGTCTAAACAAAATATTTAGTAAGGGCCAGAAGCGGTGGCTCATGCCTGTAATCCCAATCACAGCACTTTGGGAGGCCGAGGCAGGCCGATCACCTGAGGTCAGTAGTTCGAGATCAGCTTGGCCAACATGGTGAGATCCCCATCTCTACTAAAAATATAAAAATTAAGCAGGCATGGTGGCAGGCACTGGTAATCCTAGCTACTTGGGAGGCTGAGGCAGGAAAATTGCTTGAACCTGGAAAGCGGAGGTTGCAGTGAGCCAAGACCACCTCGTTGCACTCCAGCCTGGGCAACAAAAGTGAAACTCCATCTCAAAAAAAAAAATTTTTTTTAATAAGGGAAAGAATGAAGTATATACTTAGAATTAAAATTCTGGTGTGTGTTTGTGTATGTGTGTGTGTGAGAGAGACAGAGAGAGATACAGAGAGAGAAAGAGAGAGAGAGAGAATGGCAGAGGAACTAACAACCAGGATAGAGTTTAATCAATTGCAAATTAGAGCATTAGCATTACACAGCAGATGGCAAAAATCAGTGGAAACTAAGAGTATATTAATTATTTCTAAATCGTGCTTAGCACAAGTAAGGACACATGTGAAGACTTAGTTTCAGACTTTATTCAAAGAATTCTCTCAAAGGAGCCTTGACGTATTGTAGTAACCCCTTTTGCGATGGGGTACAGAGAGAGGACTAGGAGAAGTGGGGAATGACTAGCTGAGAGAACAACAAATAGATAATGGGCATAACTGTATTCAAATATCTGAAGACATGAGCTGCCCAAAAAGGCAGAAGTAGGGTACAACTGCAGGTACAAAGCTCAAAATATGAGTGTAGGAGTCAGGGAGCATCCTATTTAAGCTGCTTAATACATTATCAAATAGGTATTGAGTCTCCCATCTCCAGTGATAAGGAATGGGGACTAGATCACCATCCACCAGGATGGCTACAAAGAGAATTGTTGTTTGGGAAAGCAGGTTGTATTAGATTGTTTCTACCAACACAAGCATGAGTGGCATTTGCATGCTTAACACTCCAAAAACCCAAAAGTCTTCTGCAGAGAAGTAAAGCCCCATATTAACTGCTAACATTCATTCCTGAAAATGGTCCACCAGGGGCCGACTCTGTTCACATCCCAGCATATCAACTACCTACCACTTCCCCCCTTTTCTCTTCTGCTCAAGAGAACACCTTATATGCTAAAGTGTTCAAATAACTGGGCTCCTGGGCATCCTCGCCTCTCACCTGTCTGCACATTTCCGTTCCCCGCATGACCTGCTTGTCTGTGCCTTCTTCCCACCTTCACTTATGCTCTTCTCTTCCTGAAATCAGCCCCAGCTAATTTTCTTTAGATATACAATTATTCTCACAACCAATAAGAAAATAGTTCCCAAATGATCAAGAAGAAATGTGGGAAAAAAGGACATTAAAAGGGGGCTCACAGATAATGAAGTAGAAATAGACAATACATGAATGAAATGATGCTCAGCTTCAAATTATACTTAGGGAAATACACATGGGATACAATTTTTTACCTATAATATTTCTGAAGATTAAAGAGTTTGGAGAAACCCCATGTTAGCACAGCTTAGAGAAAGAGGTACAGACTGGATGTTGATTGACAGTTTTGAAGGGAATTTGGTAATATCCTTCCAAGTTTAAAATGTATATATTCTATTTTAGGTTCTCTCTTGAACTTGTTTTTTCCTAGCATATTATAGAAACAGCTATGATATGTTTAAGCATCCATCTTTGTTGGAAACAAACACATTAGGACAAGCACAGCTGTTCCTTTGCAAAAATATTATTTTAAGCATTGTTGGAAAAAATGAAAAGCTGGAAATGACCCAAATGCCCATCACTTATTCATTCAACAAACATTTATTATATGCCCATATGTGCCAGGCCGTGCTTTAGGTGCTTGGGATGCATCTTGGAATAAAATGAAAAAAGATATCTTCCCTTTTGGAGTCTCTATTTGAACACATCAATAGAAGACTGGTAAACAAAAGTATACACATAGAGTGGAATAACATGCAACCATTAATGATGAGGAAGCTCTCCATGTTCTTGATGTGGAAGAGCAGCCAAGACATATTGGAGATATTATTTTTAAAGGGTATGTATATGTGTCTGTGCTTGCATTAAGCATAATTTTTTTTAGAAAGATTGGCAGAAAAACCTTAACAGCAGGAATAAATATTGGGGCAGACAGAGGGGGAACATTACTTTTCTTTTTATAAACTCTCTTGTACTCTTTAATTTTTCATAACTAGCATGTATAATTTACATAATAAAAACTTATAGATGTTATTTAAAAAAGAAAAATTATAAAGCCTAATCAGTAGTTCTGCTAGAGAAATAAGGCTCATATCTCAAAGAAAATGGAAAATTCCTTAACCTATCTGTAGCCATCAAGAACAAAATGATTAGGTGTTTGATGCTGTTTAGACTGAAAGAATGGAAATTAATACCATAGTACTTTGGAACGCAAAACCAACGACATGAGTCGGGCCTGTGGTGTTACAGGTCATGGACATGGTGGACTCGTCTGCACTTGCAAATCAAATGAGACGGCAGCCGGGACAAAGACAGGGCCAGGTTCCAGCAGTCAAGTATTCTGGGGATTTCTCCTGGGCCCATCAGCAACTAACCTTCCCTGTCTTGGAGCCTCAGTCTCCCCTCTGTAAAGTAGTAAGCTCAGATTCACTAATTGAAGATGTGGCCCAGTATTAACATTTTATGAATTTAGGTTGTTCTGGCAAGTCTTTATTTGTAGGGGAGAAATTTAAGATAGCCCTAAAATTCTCTAGTCTACGAGAAGGTCTCCCCAACTTTCAAGTTACCCGCCTTTTCCTGGTACTGTCAAGAAACATCAGTTACATACTTTAGTATCTATTTTTGTTCAGATGCAAGTTTAAATACATTTGGACATTTTGTACTTAAGCTATTTCAACTTCAGGGTCACAGACAACCAGGCTTTTTGGATTCGACCTTAAATAGGTGACTAAGAGAAAGTGTTCTTTGAGATGTACCCATTCAATGAATTCAAGTTGATGTGTTAGGAAAAAAAAAACCAAAAACACCATATGACTCAACACAGTAGACATTTCCAGATGAAATTTGAGTGTAACTTCATCCTTTCTGGAAATTGGATTTCTGTCAGATTCACACACAGATTCACAAACTTTCCACTTTGCCTCTTCTTTGGGCGGTAAGTTATCACAGGAGAAGAGGTGGGGGTTATTGATGAGTTTTCATGTTCATGTACTGAGGGAATATCAGCTTGGACAAGGCTGTGGGGAGACTTGCAAATGATGTCCCTGTCTTGTTTGTGCATCTTTGGGGGTGTCCACAGAGACCTTCTATCCTGAGTGGAGTATGTGACTCCTCATAGAACTAAATCAACCCTAGTTAGGGTGAGCTCCAAGCGTTCTGGGTAAAGCTAGTAAGGGGGTTGAGATCCAGATGAAAGGGAGGACAGCACAGTGGGTAACTCTGATGAAGATAAACACCTGAGGAGATGTGGCAGAGAGTTGGTATTTGGAACAATCCACTGCCATTTTTCTCTTCCCATTTGTTTTTCAACTGATTGGAAAACTGCTAATGAGCATGTTTACATTTTCTCCAGTTGTCTCACCCAAGCGTGAGACCAGCTGGGGAGAGGGATTTGTTCTCCCTCCAAGGGCCTGGCTGCCTCTCCCTGTCTGGTTCTCCTTCCCAGCTGCCAAGCCTCTCCTGGCTGTCTCCACACCTCCTGGGGTCAGAACTGTGCTCAGCGCTGGCCAACACAGCCCCACCACATGTTCTGCAGGGCTCACCCCATCGCTTCTCGCCCCCTTTGGGGGTCATTTGTTTTGTTTTGAAGGAGGTGAGGTGCTGGGAGGTCTTAGGTTTATGCCCTTCCAGTCCGCTTTAGAACTGGGAGCAGGCCCAGATGGCATTTGCTTCCACTTCTGCGCGAAGGTCAAAGCCCTCGAAGGACAGCGTCCTTCTGTCCTCCCGCAGTTCTCAGGACACGTTCATTCTCTCTGGGCTGACCTGAGTTTCTAGTCTCCTCTGCCTGCAACCCAGTCCATTCTCCATTGCTTTACCATTCCCTACTGATGGTGGTGTCTCAAGCTTCAGACATTTTGAGGATTAACTTCACAGTGTTTTCCACATCCTAAGACATAATTTCTATGAATCCTCTCTTTGATGTGCTTGTTATAATTTGTTTACATTTTAGAGTAAACATATAACTGTCGAGCAGTTCATTTACTCCCTGTGAATTATCTTGCCTCCAAGGGTATGTGAACACCTCTCTTCATAGCCCTGTTTAAGACTCTCACGGCCCCTTCCGGAGGGCACTGCTGGCTTTTACTTAACCTCATATTCTCCTAGAATCTCATACTCTCCTAGAGTTCTACTAGAATGTTCACGCTCCAGTTTCTAGCCTATTGGCCAATTCTGTTAGTCCACACCCCGAGGCTGTTTTGCCCATTCATTAGTTAGGGAGCTGTTTTGATGATGCCAGTTCTCCCTAAACCAGTGATAATAATTTGTTGAATTATGAATGGAATGAAAATGTCGACTTCGCTTGTCAGCACAATTATAGAGTCTGAATCTCAACACCTGCAAACACTTTTTGTCCTTCCTCTTTCCTTCCTTTCTTTTTCTCTCTTCTCTTCTCTTTCTTCTCTTTTCCTTACCTCTTCTCTTCTCTCTCTCTCCTCTTTCTCTTCCGTCCCTCACTCTCTCCCTCCTTTCTTCCTTCCTTTATTTCTTCCCAGTCTCCTTTATTCTCTCCCTCCTTTCTTTCCTCCATTCCTCCCTTTTTTTTTTTTTTTTTTTTTTTTTCTCTTTGGTTTAAAAAATTGGGTTTTTTTTTTGATTTCATTTTCTAAATAAACTCCTAACGGACCATGCATAGAATGCTTCCTCCCTTTATTAAAAAAGTTTGTGTGTTTTTTTTTTTTTTTTTTTTTTTTCAGAGACCCTCTATTGACTTTCTGAGTTGAAACAGTTTAGACTCCACATAAAATATGTGTTGTTTACCCAGGCTCTTCATGCTCTGCATACTGTTACAGTCCTTGAAGAGCTTGTCAGTGACAAGTAAGATAAATGAATGAAGAGGACTTTACAAGTGTTTAAAAGCTAAGTATAGCATGTGCTGCCCACGACTTAATTAAACAGACCTGCGCTTAACTAAGTAACTTTGTGGTGGAAACTTCTAGGACCTTTCCCTTCCCCCAGACTCCACCACTAGCAATGGTGCTCAGGATGTTAGAAATTCCTTGGTTGTCAGCAGTTGCTAATGTGTTAGCCTAGCTATTAGCTGTCTCATTGGTTGAAGCATTAAAAGCTAATGTGGACTGTGCATAATGACTTTTGAATTTATATTAGGGGTTGGTCAGCAACATGGACTTCTTTGGGGCTCCATTAAGATTTTATAATGTGTCCAAGTTCCATTGTTTTCAGAGGGAATTTTAAAATCAAAAGTGAGCTGCTTTTCTTTAAAGCTATGATTGGAGTGGGTGATCAGAGCCATTCCCAGGTCAGTCTTGATTTGTTTATGAAGGGGCTGGTCCTTATGGATCTGAGCAATGGGATGCACTGGTTACAAAGGAGGCTCCAGAGTCAGAGCCTCAGATCTACCAGTTATTTGAGCTCTGATTAGTTGCTTAATCCCTAAGCCTCAGCTTCTTCATCTCTAAAGTGGGAGTAACAAGAGCTTCTACCAATGCAAATATTCAGGGCATGTGCACCTGTGTCACTCTTGGTTCTCTTGGGTTTCTGCGTCTGTCATAGCAGCTATTAAAGATTTTAAATACAACCCCCACCCCTGCCTGCATCGCAGGGTTGATGTCAGACTGACTGAATGAGATGATGCCAGCACAGGGTTGTTCACACAGCAAGGGCCAAGCAGGCATTGGTTATTATTTTTTATGTTAACAGGTGGCTCTATCTCACAATGGCAGTCTTGTTTTGCCACTATTTAGTACCCTAACATTATGAGCTGGGCATATAGAACTCTTTCTCTATAAATAATCCTTCCTCATGGGCTGCACTGGCTGACAGTAGAACAGTGGAGATGATGCTCCTGGCTACAATCATTGTCCATAACCCTTTAGGGGATTCCTCAGGTTCCTAAGGTGGCAGCAGAAAGCAATTTTTTTTTTTTTTTTTTTTGAGACAGGATCTCATTCTGTTGCCCAGGCTGGAGTGCACTGGCGTGATGGCAGCTCATTGCAGCCTCAACCTCCTGTGCTCAGCCTCCCACTTCAGCCTCCCAAGTAGCTGGGACTACAGGCATGCACCATCACACTTAGCTTATTTTTTGTATTTTGTTTTTGTAGACATGGGGTTTCACCATGTTGCCCAAGCTGGTTTCTAACTCCTGAGCTCAAGCCACCCGGCTGCCTCTGCCTCCCAAAGTGCTGGGATTTCAGGCATGAGCCACTGCGCCTGGCCACAGAAAGCAACTTAGCAACATAATTTCCCTCCCCTGATTTTAGCAGGAAAAAAGAAAAGAAAAACTGCACAAAATGTGCAACAGGAACAGTAGATCAGCGTCTGTCTATCTATCTATGGTGTTTGGTTTATGCTGAAGACATTCTTCCCTCACTTGCCCATTTTATAGATACAGGAAATGAGACTCAAGGAATCCTGATTCAGTCTGAGTCTCAGTATGAATGTTTGGCCAAAACTGAATTAGTGCCAGGCAGGTGTTACTTCCCTAAGGAAGGTGAGAGTTCTGTCACTCTAAGTGATGAGAACTCTCAAGAAGTATTCACAGAAAAGAGCCTGGGAGTCACAGGCGTGTTAGTCCTGTGCAAAAATTAAGTACAGGCTTGTTAATTATTCAACTATGATTAGGGTTTTAGCTGAGATTCTTGCAAAAGCAGATCCCAAGCTGGGCGAGGTGGCTGAAGCCTATAATTCCAGCACTTTGGGAGGCTGAAGTGGGTGGATCACCTGAGGTCAGGAGTTCAAGATCAGCCTGGCTGACATGGTGAAACCCCATCTCTACTAAAAATACAAAAAAAAAATTAGCTGGGAGTGGTGGCAGGCACCTGGAATCCCAGCTACTCTGGAGGCTGAGGTGGGATAATCGCTTGAACCTGGGAAGTAGAGGTTGCAGTGAGCTGAGATTGTACCACTGCACTCCAGCCTGGGTGACAGGGCAAGACTCTGTCTCAAAAAACAAACAACAACAACAACAAAAACCAGAAACAAACAAACAAACAAAAAACAGATCCCAAGATAAGATTTTACTGCAGGTAGTTTATTTGAGAAGTGATCTCCAGAAACATGGTGAGAGAACGGGGCAGTGATACAGGGAAGGGAAAAGGCCAACAAGGGGTGCATTAATGGGCAGTTTTCTGCTGTAATCAACCAGGGCTCCCACTGCTGAGGACCTAGTGAGAGATTCTGGAGCACACTGTAGGGTTGTCCTCTGAGGGGCCAGGATGTTGGCTATTTATCTACCATCTCCTTCCCTCACAGATTGAGAGTTGTTTCAGGCACATGAGCTCCCCAACACTTCCCATCTGCCCCGTTCCCTGGCCAAGTGTGCAACTGTGGCTAAAGCAAAACCTCAAGCAGAGGAAGATGCATGGGCTCCTGGTGGGAAGACAGCAGCACATCCAGGACTGTCTATCCAAGCTGTAAATAAGATCTGGTGTGGAACAAGAGAATATAGGAGGGACACTGACATTCTCTGCAACAATTAAAAATAAAATGAAATAAAATAAAATAAAAGTGCTTACTGAGTAGGTATACAAACACCAGCCAAACCTACATGATGATCTACTAAGTTTCTGTCTGTAAATAGGGACCGAGAGAGAGAGAGCCACCTTTAACAAAGTTGGGAGGAAGAGTCCGACCAGTGTTCTGTTCTGCTGTAGATGAAGGGCAGGAAGGATGGATCAGCTGAATGAGTTCTTGGAGATCAGACCAGTGCTCAGGGTGGGACTAATGCTATAGCAGTGGATTGTGTAGATATCTGTAAAACACATAGATGCCAAGAGCCTGGCCCATTTTTCCAGAGATGTTAGTTTGACATGGATGAGTACATGGCTGTGGCTCTGTCTTAAATTCCTTCCAAATGCCACAAGTTGATGCTATTTTGAAAAATAAGGTGGTGGATTTTTGTCTCACACATGTTTCCTGCTCTCCCCACATCCAACAAAGGAATGAAGGAAGCCTGCACACATACACACGCTTGCATATCTCACATTTGGTGTTCTAGTTCCCCTCATTGACCGGTTTTCCTCTCAAGGTGATTAGAGGGCCACTTTACTGTGGAATCTCCCCAGTGTTCTCTCCTTATACCTATAGCCAAGCCAACTTTCAGGTCTTAACTCAAGGGGCATTTGACCCATGGAGCCTTATTTGATGCCTCTGCCCTCAGCTGGAGGTGATCTCTGCTGCCTCTGAACATCCATTTAAACCATACCCTTCTCTCCTGCTCCTCTTCTTATACTGTTTTATAGTCAGGCTTCTGTTTCCTCATGTCCTATTCATCTTTGCCTCACCCCCGCACCTGGACTGGACCTTACCCTTCATGACACTACTGCAGGCCTCTGGAGTCAGACACCTGGGTTTGAGTTCTGTTCTTCTACTCACTAGCTGAATAGTTATGGGCTTAGTTTCCTCATCTGTGAAAGAGGGCCCCAAGAAGAGCCATCTCAGGAGTGAGGATTCAGCAGGAGAATGCTGGCCAAACACTTAGCCTGGCACATAATTATTCTTGGCATCGTTGCAGTTGCAGATGTTTAGTAAGTGTTGAGTGAATTTCAGTGCAGTGTCCACAGTACAAGCCTTTTCATCATTTATTCTTACATACTCCCAGAAAGTTCCCCAATGCAGCACATTCCTTTAATAGCTTCCGCATCCTCTGGCTTCATTTTGTCCTCCAACTGTGACCTGAGCACTGCAACTTAGATTCTACTCAATTATGATTCATTGCTATGTGAGTCTAGTGGATGGTCAGGAAATCTCTCCTCTCCTAGATATCCCATTCTTGTCTGGTTTCCTCATCTTTTACTTGGAGACAAGAGCTGTTCACCTTGCTCTGATTAGGTGGAAACAAGACAGTAGAAGAGTTCCTGAACATTTGGGATTTCCCTGGTGGGAAACAGGGAAAGAAAAGAAAGCCTGATAGAATAAAACTGTAATTGCTGTTGTACAGTATTATCTCCATATCCCGTAGCAACAGATCTTATTATATTTTTTTCTTATTTAAACCATATTCATGAAGGTTTTATTGTTAACTTGATCCAGATGACTGATCAAAGCATAGTTTGTTATTGCCACCTTGCTAAAATATTTTTAAAAGCAGTTTTAATACGACGTGTTTATCACTACATATTGCCATTAGGCAATTGAGTCTATTACTAGTCAATCAAGGATTTTCATTTTGTTTCAAGAGCTCCTTGGATAAACTCTTCAGAAATGTCAAAAGAGTTGGAATATCTGGCACCTTTTCACAGATGGTGTTCATCAGATATTTTAGTTAATGGATAAAGTTTCAGTTTTCCATGTTTGACTTTTGGCAGTAACAGAGGTTTTCTAAAGGCTCCTGTTCCCCCAAACGCTAGGGGATAGTAAGAAATGAAACTGATAACACCCCAACACCCCTTATTCTTAATGAGGTAAGTAATCAGGGAGGTGGTATAGTATTTCACTGGGTCCAATTATTTAAGGAATGGGATATTTCTTGAAGAAGACCAATTAGACTTTCCCAACAGCTCCAAAGCTATGCACATACTCTGCCTTCGCCACTCCCAAGAATTACAACAAACAAAAACAAATAAACAGGAAAAGTTAAACTATCACATCAAAAGTTAAATACTCAACTGGCTCATCCTAGACTCACATCTTCCCTCTTATCTTTTCCACAGTAGCCTGTGTGCCCTCTCCATCCGTCCATTTTTACACTCATATACTTTGACACACCTTTACTTAACAGCTAAGACATGAGACTCTGCCCTAGATGGGGAGTGCAAGGGCAATCCACACGTAGTACTTCCCTCAAGAGATTTTCAACCTAGTGGTGGAGAAAGCCAAGCGAACCTGCAGTTAGTTACCATTGGTTCAGATAAGTGCTGTGATGGCAGAGACCCAGGGGAGTGGCTACAGCATTCTGCTGAAAGCAGTGGAAAAGGCAGGCGTAGGAAAGTTATCTCTGGAGATGATGGCGTTGAAGCTAAGACCAGAGAACTAATGGGCATAACTCAGGTTTAAGGGGTAGAGAGTGAAGAGCAGGACGAAGAGAGAGAATAGCATGTTCCAAGGCTGGGACAAGGAGATCGGGAGGTATGACTGTGGAAGTAACTAGCAGTCACCTAGCAAAAGATACCTAAGTATGTCAAAGACCCAGGCCATTTTCCTGAATGTGGCGGGAGCCTCCCGAGAACTTGAATCCAGGGAGGAACAGAAAGCTGAGTCACTCTGGCTATGGAATGTGTTCAATGGGAGGTGAGAGTGCGGCAGGAGAGCTGTTAGGAGGCGATGGCCCCAGAGAAATAAGGTGGCGCCTGGAAGAAAGAGGAAGTAGAAAATGAAATCTGATTAGATTCGTCTCCAGTCATGACATAATATAGTAAAAAGAGTATAACACAGTTAACCAAAGGCAAAAGTGTCTGGTCAGCAGTTTGGTAGACACTGCAAAGGAAATAAAAATGGGCCTCAGTGAATCGCTAAATGAGTCCCTGAGTTCCCAAGTGCTGTGCTGTGGAAAGCAATCCCTCTCCAACTCTATATTAATTTTCCTGGGTTTTTAGTTTTGCCTTCCTGGAAGATTTGCTGCTTCGGGCTTTTCAGTGGGCACCTCAAGCATCTGAGGCTACAGGGCTGTGAACCATTATATATGGGATCACCTGGTAAGTTTGCCTAGAATTATTTGAACAAACAGTATCCGTGTCCAATCCTTGTTACAAATTTCTGTAGTTTTTCTTTCATTGACTATTAGGGAGTGTTATTTGTGACTTCTTATCTTTCCAGACCCTTGTTTAGGTGTAAACCGACATAATTGGGTGTAGATGAAGCTAGGTAGTGCAGATCTAAAAAAAAAAAAAAAAATTTAAGAGATCCATTTTAAATTTGACAATTAAAGGATCAAGATTGATCAAACTGTTTTTATAGGAGAGAACACCAGCAACTAGCCAGTAAGAAACTGGTCACAGTTTAGGGGATATGTTACAAGCAAGATAAATAAAAACGATCTAGAGTATCAGACCAAACTCTCATTTTTCATCTCTGTTTCACACTCTTCTCTTCCAGCCCAGACTAATCAAAAGAAGCCTCTTCCGCTCACAATTGCTCTGTGTACATTTCCCCCAGATCTGGTATTCACATGAACAACGTGGTTTATTTATATTTCAGCACCAAATTGGAAAGATGACATCATTCATTTACAGTCTTTATCCCATGACATGCCTACTCTCCAACACCTCATTTTAGCAGACACATTTAGGACTGCATATAGCATCTTGTTTAGCTTGTACATTCTTTTATGGGATACAGTTCAAAGGTAGGGAACTTTAGGCTTGTTGCTGGTAAGAAAATAATCTCATAAAATCACAGGAGCTTCCCCAAAGGATGAGGATATTACGATGTTTACAATAGCAGAATTATTATTTGTTCATTTAGGCTCCATCCTTCATTCTCAAGCGAGTCCCTTCCTTCTTGCCCACAGCAGATCTTACAGCTCCCCTCAGGCTCTCAGAATTCTATTTAGAAGAAACAATTCCAGATTTATTAGTTCATGAGTTCAAAAGTACAGGATCCTGACAATACTGGAATTTTAGGTGTGAACGCCGAATTTCAGAATCTCATGTGCAATGGCAGACTGACTAAGGGGAATCTCAGTACTTAGTCTGCAGCAGCTCCACTGACCTGCTCTTTCTCACAAAGCATAACTTGCCCATTGGGTCTTCTGACACTTTAAGTAGACAAGTGAAGGATGGAAATGCTCTCAGCTGCCAAAGGTTGCCTGGGATTTTTTTATTTAATTTTAAGTGGATCTTTCCCTCTATTTTTATTGTTTTTATTCATATACACAGTTTTTTTTTAACATTCACTTTGGGGGCTTTCAAATATTGTACACATTTTTTAAAAAGGAGTGAGTAAATCATGAGACATCCTCTGGCAGATAGAATTGGGATGTGAGGTGTTTCCAAAACTTAACAGAACCAAAGCATTTTATGGGAAATCTCTTTCTACCTGTTTAGCTGTTTGCCTTTTCTGCTAGCAGCAAGACAAGGGAAAAAGCCTGGAGATTGAGAATTGGATGACCCAGAAAATCTCCATGTTCTATGTCAAGAAAGAGACTCTCAGGACTGAAATCTACACCTTACCTTTCTAGCTGCCAAATGAGGATAATAATTGCTCCTAGGAAAGTGTTGAGAATAAGTTGGATTGTATGTGAAAAATACTATAAGAATACACAATGTTAGGCCCAGACTTTTCTTTATTGTCAGTGTGTTATTTATATTACATAATAAAACTCCAAATGGTTGGAGGCTCTGCCAACCCCTGACTTCTGGCTCTCTGAAAGTACTGTTGGTTCATTGTCATCTTGAGCCACCAGTGGGATTGTTATGGCAACTCATGAAATGTCCTCAACTCTCCGTGACCCTCCCTGCTGAAAACAAACATGCAGCTTGTCTCTAGGATGGCAGCATCCCTCAAAATCATGGCCCCTTCATTCTTTTGGTCACTCATTACAGCAGCATGTATTGTATATCTACATCTGCTAGGCCCTATGCGAGATTCTGGGGAGAGGCAGATGAAAGAAATAGCTTCAAGGTCTATGGACATACAGACGGATAAATCTGTGGTTATACAGCCATGGTGCGCAGGAGGCACGTGTCACCCAGCCTCAAGGACAGGGTCAGGAAAAGGCTCCTAGAGTAAATAGTTTGAGTTAGCCAGTCATAG